>NC_051063.1:8758729-9065729 GCF_004664715.2 Peromyscus leucopus
TATCTATGTAGATGAAGCAAACAAAAACTGTAAACATTGGATATCAATTGATGAAAGGAGAAAAAGGCTTTCCCTTTGCTTCTGGAAGCTCGGATCCTGTTGAAGGGCAGAGAAGAGATGGAGCATCTGAGAATGTAATCTGTAAATGATGGAAGTAGCATGATATGAAAGGCAATAGAGTTCCTTTCCTAGATCATGATGTTGCCACTCTCACTCTCAGCTGATGTGGATGGAATGCAAGGGAGATTCCATGATTTCCTCAACACACCCAGATCTAGAAGGCTGGAGCCACATTACTAACTAGACTAATTCTCAGGTTCAGTTAATACTGCTGGGAAAATTGTTTTAATGTCTTTCCTCATCTGTCTCCACCTCCTACCTTTTCTTGATGATATAATATCTTCCTCCTAAGAGCACTGTTCTCAGTTACAGTCAATCAAATATAAGTGAAGCTATGGGGAGTGCGGACATAGGTAAAATGAATTAAACACCCAGGGCAGTACCTTTCTCCCAGCAAGCATTTTGTGTTCTTCCTTCTTCTCTCTACCTAGCTACAGTGATGCCAGAAGTAAACATTAAATAAAACATGGATTGATTATGAGTTTGCATTATTAATAAATTAAGATTGAAAATGCAATTGTGAACATTTTCAAAACAGAGGATTTCTAGTAATGAATTTTCAAATGCCATTCTCATGACAGGGTTGTAAGACCACAGACTGACAGAATGAGTGGGGTTGGAGTTTCTCATAGTGAGAAAGGGTTAGTAGATTTGACAGAACCCAGGGCAAGGGGGAGACCTAAGGAACTATGAATCCTAAGGGCAAAAACAAGGCAGATCATGGTTAGGGAAAGGGTCACAGGGAAAGAATGGATAACGAAGAAACCATAGTTCTGCTCTGTATGGCTCATGTGGGGTCATTAGTTTTAAAAACAAAGGCTGTCTCTCATCAAGACACATACTTTCAGTTGTCAAGATGCCTCCTACCTCTTTTTCATTGATTTCTATTTCATGTCATACTCCAGTGTCATTTCAATCAGATGTGCTGAAGTTAAGCAAGATGCACATTTTAGAGTCAGCAGCTCTTGGTGGTAAAACATGATCAAATGGTCAAAGGCAAGCCATTATTTGCATCAGGGTGATTCCAGGAGCCCTGCTTAACCTACCTCTCTCCTACCTAAATGTAATCTCTGTTTGCCTCCTTTTTAAAAAAGGTACAAGTTGCAGTTGGGTGCTAGGAGCCTTATGCAAAGTCACAGGAGATACTTTGCAGAGAATAGGAAAGAGGACAAATCTCTCTGACTGACTGAGCTGTCTTAGCCCATGGGTAACTTCTTCAGGCTAGAGTATTTTCACACACCAGCTTTCTCACTCAAGGATCTCAGAGAACATTCAAGTAAGAAGGTTCACCATACTGGGGGATCCTAGTGGGGCAATTTATTATGGGAAATAGGTTATCAGGAGTTAGCAAACCAAAGCCCAACATAGAGATGAAGTAACACAGATTAACTGTTATAGGAAGCAACTCCCCCTTGATAGCTGGAGGAGTAGGACAGCGTTACCAGAGTCCAGGGCATAGCCTCCAGACCTGCAGGGTAAGCTGAAAACTGGGACGAAGGCTGTTGGTGGATACATGCCCGAAGCAGAGAGATGACAAGGAATCTTGACAAGGAATCCAGCCTCCAGCTAGTACCCCAGCTTGCCCCTAAGGAGCCAGAAACTAGCTGATAACTGAGTGCCACAGTTTTCATGCATCTGAAGTATACCAGGTCCCACAAACACACAGGAGAGGGCTGAAACATCAGTTCAGTTTTCCAAGGTATTCTCTTTTGTTTACTTGTTTTGATTTATAAGATGGTCTTTATGGGCACAATGTCAGCATGATATTACCATCTCACTTTAAAAGTTTCCCTTTCACAGAAGTGAAACCATTGAAGACCATTCTACCTAGATAGGTGGTTTCTTTCAGTGCCAATTTAAAATCATTTTCATAAATATATATGTATTTGAAACCAGGGAAGAAAAGAAAAGGGAAGTGAGTAGAGTGCTACACAAACCAGAAATCCATTACAATGTACTTTGCAAATACTGTAGGTAATTAAAGACTTTTAAAGGCAGCTACGGTATTATTTACTTGACAGTAGAACTCTTATCGGCTATTATGTAAATACACATTGAGCACATTTTAAAAGTGCATGCTATTTACTGTTCATAAGTGTTGTTAATATGTATTTCATTTAACCCTAAGGAGCCATTTCAGTCTCTTGTGTGAATTTACATTTATGAATGTTTTTATAAAATGCATATTATTTACCCAATAGGCAGCTTTGCCATAAGAAATGCTAGAGCTGATTGCCAATTTAACTTCACGTGAGATTCTGTGCATTGTTGCTTAGGTTGGCTCTCATGGCTGGGCATCCATAAATAGTCTTTCCTTTCAGAATCCTGCAAGCTGAGACCTATGAACTGTTCCAGTGAAGGAATTTTCTAGACTATTTTGTTAATTCTGGGGATTTTAGTATTGTGGAAAAAGAGACTAGGATATGTCCCAGAAGATTAAATAAAAATTCCACCAGTGAAGCTGGTAGTCTATAAACTATATGTGTGCAATTGCCTTGATCTGAAGTCAACATTCACAAAATAAATATGAACAAGCTGTATTTAAGAATGAACTTCCCTTTCCTTTTTCCTTCCTTCCTTCTTTTCTTTCTAACAGGATGGAATCTTTTCTGTTTTAGTTACTTTCATTGAGACATCAATATGCCCTCCCCCACATTCAATATGGAGAATTTACAAGGCGAATAAAGATTCCTGCCAATAGGCACACCATATGCAGATTTACAAATGGAATCTGTTTCATGACTTCTGCACCTTGCCGTCAGATGAGAGACATAATTAGAGATCAGGGGGAAATTATAGAGAACAGACTAGTAAGGAGGACGTCTTCAAGTTCTTCCAGGATGTAAGCCCCATTCCTTTCACTGACTGAAGTGCTACATTCTGATACCTAACCTAGAGGGGCACACTCAAAGCTTGGAATTTTATTTCATTAAGCCTATTACATGACATGAGATTTAAATCTCAGTATCCCAGACAAGGGCCAGTCAATGACTAGACATGGGAGGCCATTGCTCAATATGGGTGGTTGATCCATGGGACCTGTCGAAGCTTCACCACTGAACTCAGCTTTGATGGCTGATTTCAAGGAATTTTGAACAGGAAGAAAAAGATTATTGGAAGTCTTTGGATCAATTTGTTTTGTGGTGGAAGTGACTGTTGGGCCCCTCATCATCAGATTTACAGAGCAAAGTGAGACTGGATTGAGGAAGAGGAGAAATTAAAAATGTGTATGGGCATAAACATTCGAATTTCTGAATTGAGCCAGTATTTACAAATGAGCATAACCAGAGGAATTCCTAAGATTACTCTTTAATCCTCCCAAATCATTGGCCTATGTGAATTTCACTTATGGTCACAGAAGAATAACAATCACTCCCAATGACTAGAAGTTAAGGGAATGTTAAGGCATAAGCCTGAAACTATACTTTAAAAAAGTTTACTTATGGACCGTTTTATCACATTGGTCCAACATGATCTCTAAGCATCTAATCTGGCTTTACTGGGCACAGTCAGCAGAAAAGAGATGGCCCAGTCTAGTACACCTCTAATAGTCTGCCTCTAGTGTATACACTATGTCCACTAGCAAAAAGACACTAGAGATACCATATTTATAAAATGGTTTTAGAAGGAAATGCCAGGTTGGTCCAGGGTACTGTTGGAAATAAATATTGGATATACGGATCTGTAGATCTATGGTTGATTAAAGCTGGTTACAAGCCAGTCCTCAGCCCAATTGTTTGTCCAATGACAAAGACTCTAGTGGGTTATGTTAATGGTGACTTCTCTCACAGAACCATACTTTGTCCATTTAGTACCATTTTGTACTCCAAATCACTAGGAAAATTTGGTGGTGAGTCCACTTTAGCAATTCAGTCTCTTTTGTTTCCTGACTTCTACTAGTTGACTCTTCTGAAATTTTCAGGGACTACAGAAGTCTAGACTCTGATTCCAATGCAAAACACACAACCATTGGCAAAAACACTTAAAATGTCCAATACTTTAATGATCTTAAGCAGACATAGCAAGCAAGCCACCTCACTGGGAAGATATGAGCCTCAGGTGAATAGTAAGTGAGAGATACCTTTAAATGCTATGAGGTAAAATGCAAAGTAATTGATTGAGCTGCAATAGAAATCTACATGCAATGCGGACCCAATACTGATCACAATCCAACATCAAAGTGCTGTCACTACTGGGTGCAAATGTGGTACTTACTTCAGTGACAGTCTATTTCTCATAATTCTAATTCATGTTTCTACTTCTCAACATCTAGTGCTCACTCTTTTATATACAAGGGACTCCTACAGTAACCAACTTTTGATTTCAACTATAGCAAGCAGTTGTCAGGCTCTGCATTAACTGATTTGTGTGCCATTTCAGAGTTCCATTAGTTTAATGATTTGATTATTCATTTACCTTTTCCTCACAAAACCTTAAATTTGGATTGTTTTGAAAAAGAAAATTAAAATGGATTATACACTACTCAATTAATTCTTTATAATATATTTTATGAGTACTGTGTAACAAGAGAGGTAATTGTCCTAGTATTTCCTCATCTTCCTCCTCTCAACTTCTAAAAGTATAAAAAAGAAAAAGATGTACTCTTCCAGCCACACTCATGTATAGTCAGATGACCCCTCCCTGACCATAGACAGCACAAGCTGTGACTTGTGGATAAACATTTGCTATCTTAATGAAAGGGCTCAGAGATGCTGGTCCAGGGCTGGTCCAGGGCTGCCACTTTTCTTCCTGTGAGATGCTGCGGTTATCAGATGGCTGTAAGGTTAAACACGCTGATGAGAAGCTGAGGCATGGTTGTACCTCAGAACCATCACACCAGTCCCTGACTTTCTACTTCCAGACTTTGTTATGTGACTAGAAAACCAACTTGCATTTATTTCAGTCATGAGTGGGTAGGTTTTCAGTAATTTGAGCTGGGGAAAAAGAGCCAACTGACCCCTGCCAGCATGATTTTTTCCTAGTGCTGGAATCTGAACCCTCCTCAGAGCCCCTGCCATGCTACCATCCTTCTGACTAACCATGGCTTTAATAACTTCTCTAATAAACTCCTTAGTTGTTAGTTACCAAAAATACTGATGTCACAGAAAACATGAAAAAATTAACACACATCATCTACAGGAATTATCAGGTCATAGGTAAAAAGATATTGTTAGGGAATCCTAATCATAAATTAGGAAAGTTGCTTCAGTGATAATTTTTACTGGGATCATCATAAACATGCTGCACTTCTCTTCTCTCATGGCTATAGAAAGTGTGATTTGGCTCCTTGATAGAGATGACACTTCAACCATAATGCAGTAGCATCAGCTCATTTTCCAGAACACTGAAAATTACTTTTGGATTAAACCTTATAAAAATAGCTGCTTGTAGCCTGGGTCTGGCCATATAAATGACTCAACATCTTACATAGTACCACCTTCATGAGTGGAAGGTATGTCTTGGCCCTGGCAGTAGCTATCTCTAACATAAAACACACCCTTGGAATATATTTGAAAATTTTATTGATTTACATTTTGAATAAAAAAGAATTTTAAATCATTGAGTTTTCTGAAAATCTCTACTATCATATTAAAATTTAACAAAACGTTAATTACACATTGGGACCTCAAAGCAATGTAATGCCAATGTACTGAACTGGCATATCACAGATCTTTAATATATGATTAATTAGAATGTGATAATTGGACATGAATTTATGCATGTAAAACTACATACATATGCTCACATAAATGTGCATGTATGTCATATACAACTCACTTGGTATTTGCCATGCACTCGGTCATTTTTATTTTCAGACTACATTGTAATTTCTTCAAAATAAGAATTTAAAAATTGTTTTAAGCTCATTAAATGTCAGTGATAATGACACCATCTTAGATGAGACACTTGATAGCATTTTAGGGCCTATTATTTTTTATTAAAATATAATAAATATTATTAAAGTTTTAAAATCTGTCTGAAATGTCAAAAATAATGCATTTCCCTTCATTCTCTGTAATTTCTGATTGAATTCAAACTTTTAAATAAATCTTCCAATATCTAATGTATCATATTATCAAAGCACAAAAAACCATTATATGATTATAAGAACCTCAGAACTCACTGTCTTCAAATTTAATGGACTCCCAAAGCTTTTTTCCCCCTGCAAAGACTGTTTTTAAGACATTTCACAGTATTTTATACATTATAAATGGATTCCATTCTTGGCTTAGTAATTCACCTAATGGACAATGGATACAAAAAGCTGTAACTCCAGGGACATTAAATTGGTTCTAAACTCTGAAAATTACAGCTTTTACAAAAAGAAGAAAATACTAAAAACATGTCTAATGCAACACTGCATCTAATTTCCTACTACCTCCAGACTGTGTCTAAAAGCTCCTAAACTTCTTAATGACACAATATGTTAAAATTGCCTTCCTTTATATTTAGATCCCAGAAAGATCTCACCCACTTTATAACCCCAAGGAGAGCATACCAGCAAAGAGGGTTTCTGTGCATGTGCTGCAGACACGGGAAAGAATCAGAATCCTAAGAGATGGAGGCTTCTCATACTGAGCCAAGACACTAATACCCTTGTGTAGCATCCTTTTCACTTATCAAGGGAATTATGAACCCAAATTTCCACTTGAAGAGGTAATAAATGGTATTTCAGTAAGGAGATGGAAGATACAGTTTTCCTAGACATACCTATGATTAACTGTAAGTCCAAAGAGCAGCCTTCAATTTCATAGACCCTTATCCTTCAGAGGACATGTGCAATTCTCTCTGGAACTAAAGAAATATATTCAAGTAGTGGGAGAAGTAAAGTTATTTAATTGAACTGTAAACACAGAATCCTTCATATTTCTTTAATTCATATATAATAAAATATGTTCAATATCTGAATGTGAAGAAACATCATGGAGTAATTGTCTGAGGCCTGTGAGCTATTTTAAATTCTTAAGAGACTCTTTCTTATTCCTGTTACCACTCCCTTGTCTTTAAGAAATAAGTGGTCCAGAAATACTACTATATCACAGGTCCTTGGTTTAATTCTTTTCCCCTTATTTCTACATTTATATGAGATTGGGAATTTTCTTTCTTCAAGTAATGGTGTTCTTGAGAATTTTGCCATGTCTTTGCAAATGGTTAACACAAGCCAGAGAGTGTCTTATATGCACCTCTGATAACACAGATGTAAATCCACCTGGTTGTATTTAGAAAGGTACTTCTTGATTTGTGATTTTACTTACCCAGCTTAAATTGCCAATAGACCAAAGAGGTTTTCCCACCATTCAGAGAATTTATGTTTCTTTTAAATTATAACCTCCTGACCATCTAGATAAATAAACTCTACTTAACATTATTATTTCAAATCTAACCTATTATAAGAGAAATTTATTTAAAGGAAGTCATTTTGCTACCTAGATTTTAAGTATTTTTCCCTGTAATACAACAATCATATATTCTTCATCTTTTTAATGCTAAAGGAAAAATCATCTTGCTCATGCTTAAATCATAGCTTCTCTATTAATTTCCACCTACTCTTTATTAAAGGCCACATGCCACCTTCCAACTCTCAAAGACAGCACTTGATTTTAATGAGGAATTAAATGTTTTTTTTTTTTTTTTTTTTTTTTTTTTTGCTAGAGGGTTAGGTACCCTCTTCCTCTTTTGGTTTAGTTTGCAAGGTTTCCCATAAATAGATTAGTTCATCTTGCTTCTTAAATCTTCTTGGACACTCTTCATCCTCAGTCATGTACACCACACCTTCACATCATGTGAGGTGGCTGAGGTTAGTATTTCCCACCATTTTTGTAAGAAATATTTGTGTGAAAATAAATCTTCATTTCTCTGTGTTCTGGGGTGCCCTTTCTCCCCTTTCTTTATTGCTTATCATCTACCATCCCCCTGGATTCTTTTGAGTGTGAGCACTTAAAATCATGTCACTCTCTCACCACTGTCCCCTCATTTCCACAGAAAAAAAAATCCTGTGAATTTTGGCCTACGGACACCGTTCCTGTTACTTTACAAATCTAGAGTGTCAACTGAATTCATTGCAAAGTTGTAATGGGTCCATGTTGTTAACCCTTTACTTTCCTCTGTTCTGTATAATATTTTTGTCATTTAGTCATTGCTCTTTAACTCTGAGAATTAGGACTTGAGTTACAAAAGTGCTCAAGTCCTGCCCTCCCCAAACCTAGGGAGAAAGTATCATTTGAATCCAGGCAGACTGGCAGGCTGATTTTGAAGTCTTTGCAGTGTGACAGACTTCTTGCTTAGTCTGCCCAAGATGTGCTGAAGGGTTTCCAAAGACCCTAGTTTCACCTTCCTTTTATCTCCACACACATGCTGACCTGACTTTCTGCAAGACAATTCATTAAAGGAGATAAGACTCAATTCTCCTGCCTCCATCTACCCCACACACCTCATCAGATAATCTCCCTTCCCAGAACTCACATTCCATATATCTGTCTGTGACACCCTACTCTAACTTCACTGCCTTGCATACTCCTGCCTGTAATGCACACTCCTTGAATACACTTGATCATAAATATCATCTCTTCTGTGGAATCTTCTGGAAATGGCTCAGCAAAATTAACCTCTCCCTTCCCTGAGTTGTCTGGGAATTTTGCTCTGTGCTCTGGAAAGGCTGAATCTGCTCTTTCCCTGAATTCTGAACATGCCTGGGTATAGTATCACATCTAGATCTTTCTCATCTCTCCAGTGCTTCCTATTTAATGTTGATAAATAACAAGTGTTAGTCAACTCTTCTCCTTATTCTTCATTTTCCAGAGGACACTTTATTCTGTAAATAGAAATCATATAACTGAAGATATTATTGAGGGATCATTAAGAAAAATACTAATTTTCAATCAGACCAAGCTCCTCCTTAGGGGCACTACTACATGCCTTTTTCCAAAGGCCCCTCCACTAAGTAGCTGATCACCCTGTAGCTACCAACTCATATCAAGAGATTCCCAGACTGTGTCCTGAGGACCATTGGTGACCCTGACGCCCAAGGATCTGGGGTTGAGACTGCTTTCCTTGTCATACCAGCCTGTTCCCCTTCTTCATTCTTGTTCAAGAGCATGGAGTGGAGTCTTCATGCTTGATGTACAATGATACTGTCAGTCATGGGCTCCACGTGTGCTTGTGTTTCCTGTACTTAGCCATTTCTTCAGTTTTCATTTCCAATACAGTAAATATTAAATATTACACATAAAGAAAATTCTTTGCAGTCTTCAAAAATTTTAATAATATTAGAGACTTTTAGGATGGATATTTTGAGACCACTGAGCCAGTAGCATGCCAGGGTGGTGGACCCTGGAGCACTGGCAAGGCAAAGAGGGTAGGAAGAAGGAAAGCCCTCAGGAGCCCATGTACACTTTCATTGTATAAGTTTCATTTTTATCATACTTGAACAATGCCACCAAAAATCTTTCTGAAAAGCGGTGTTGATTTTTTTTAACCCAGAATTTTGTAGTACTTCATGGTTAATCCCAACATCTGCCTAGGTATCAAAGTAGGTAGATATGTACAATATTTGTTCCACATTAAAAAAAAATAAAGACACATATACATTTTAATTTTTCAATATCTTAGAAGATATTGTGTATAGTTTGTTATTTCTATCTTGGTTTTTGAAATTATGCTGATTACTTCCAGAGTCCTTGAAATAGATAGTGCCTGTTTTGGATGCCACATGCAAGTCATAAGGATTAAAACTTTCTCTTATTTATTTAAATGTACAAACATTCCTCAAAATAATATACACTTTAGTCAGCTCCCTAGAATTCTATATTTATGTGTTTAAAAATGAATTATGCTATCCTTGTGTTTTTGTATTTTCTTAAATGTAGTAATGAAAATATGTATGAAAAATCTATTCTAGGATGAGCCTTTATGCCTTCTTTCTAATAATCCAGATTTAGCATTTATGAGTTTTCTTATGTAATTTCTTCTTTCACGAAGGCATACACAAAAAGCAGTGCTAAGAGATTTCTAGTTATTTCTACTTTCTAAAAATACCATGCATACATTTATCTTGGCTAATCTTGCCACGTGTGGCTTCAAATAGATTATGTTATAACATGTTCTCTGGCATAAAAGTCTTTATGAGTTTTGACTAAGATATTAAACTCATACAGAAATGAAGGTACTTATGAAGGAGACTTTGCTTCTCCTTAAAGTGATGCATTGTAAAATTCAGCCTACATCCAAAGATGATACGGTGGAATGCAACAAAATAACACAGAATTGGAGTACTTAAAGTTCAATATCGACTGACATTTCAGGGACCCTTCAAGTGCCGTGTCTTGATTTTTAGCACAAAAGTAAGACAAATTTCCCATGATTATTATTCTTGTGGAAATAACTGATGTTTAATGAGGATGTAGCTAGCAAGGAGAGGAGAGGGATACAAATCTCAAAATCTGATCATGAAGTCACATTGAGCTAAGCTCTGTCAAGTGCAAGCTCCGGGAATTACACCTGATTCTCAAACTCACTGCCAGGCTGCACTACTCCACACACTGCAGCTGCCCTTTAGGGCTCTGCCCAGCCCCCATAGACACCCTGTTGTTTCTCACATTCTCTTGTAATTTGAAGAGATAAATGGTGCCAGCTGGCTTCACTTTAACTCAAGGCAGGATGATATTCAGCTCTTTGAAAACTTGCTATACACCTTACAAGTCTTGCCAGGGGGAAGGAAGAGCAAAGAGTATTGTGTGTTCGCATTCAATTCAGATATGGAGGGACACAGAGGAAAGGAAGTAACCCCAAATGAAGTTACTGGTGCAGCCTTCTTTGGGGATTTAACAGACAGATAAAAAGCAATTCTTGCAAAATTACAAAGAAAGCACCTGGAGTTGGATTAAAGTTTACACAAACGTGGTAGAACAAGGACTTGATGTGTTTGGAGAATATTGACATCAGTACTTCTTTCATAGATCATTCTTATTTAGTAGCTAAGAGGATCAATTAGGGACAGAATATGGCAGTGGGATAGAATTCCAGGAAACACTTAAGTGGCTTTTCTTATAGGAAAACCTGTGTTGAAATAAACGATGGGTACAGTCAGAACGCTGTGCTGAACCGTTACTTCTCTTGTTTCTCTGTTGAGTAGATCAAGTCTCCCTGTCACATGACAGACACACAAAAGAGCCCTCTCCCCTTCACTGTAGCAATGTTAGCTGGAGTTTCCCATGCATTTATGTGACTTTTGATGTTGCCTTTCTCCTTTCTACGCAGATTTCATGATAATTTTTACTTATCTTTGTATCCTAGGTGCCTGACACACAAGAGATCCTTAAGTAAACATTTAGCACATAACTTTCATGCTCTCCAGCTCATTCCATTGACTGTGTTCAGTACATTCTTTTTTTCTATAATCATGTATCCAACCAATATTTGCCAAGAGTCAACTTTGTCCTAAGTCTCAGCCTCACACATTCAAGTCAACTCTCTAATAACAATAACAGCCAGATAATGGTATCTATGAAAGAAAGCTCAAGGCCAGCATGGTCTACATAGTGAGTCCCTGCCCCAGAGGCAAAAATCACACACTGAACAGATGCCAACAATAAAAATCATAGTTAAAATACTCTTTCTCGTGGGAATTTACTATGTAGTAAGCATCGTGATAAATACTTTAACTATGAAAGCTATTTCATCCCCAGAAGATGAGAATGTTGTAATTTGTGTAATGTTCAGTAGACCACATGTCTAGAACTAGATTTAGAATGTAGCTCTGGTTTCCAAACCTTCAGGGTTTTTTTTCCCCAGCACATTATTGGTTTTGTTCTAAATGGCCCGTTTCTTTTCATAGTAGTTATGTACATATTTAAACCTGCTTTGTATGATAGATATTGGTCTGGTCTCATTTTCTTAAGTTTTTCACTCAGTAGAGGGTTTTAAGAACTATCCGTGGTACTGAAACAAACACATCAATTCTGTTGCATTACTGTAGTCAACAGTATATATTTAGCATAATCTTAACTGCAATGTCAATGACGACCCTTTTCTGATACCCATCCCTCCTTCTTCCTTTAATACTAAGAGACAGCAGAGATAAATGATGTTTAGCTAAAAATCACATTTCCCAGAGTCACTTGAAGCCAGGTGTGGCTGTGTGACCCATGTTCTGAATAATGAGATACAAGTGTGGGAAATGTGCCTTAGCCATAAGTGTAATGTTCACTCCACCTTTCCTAATGCCTCTGCCTCCTACCTGCTGTCAGAAGAATCATTTGGACCTAAAGACAGAAGCATGTTGAAATGTCAAATAATCAAAACAGTCATGAACACATAGAACTGCCAGGGAGCCTTGAACCACTGCTAACACTCAGACTGCATATTGAGTGAGGAACATTTTTTGCCTTGCTCTGACCATTATTATTTTGCCTTCTTTGGAGTAGTTTTGCAGTTCAGCAAGTCTATGTGCTTATCCTTTCTGTTAGTGCAAGACAAGAGTTTCTTTTACTACCAGCCTTGGCACAAGCAAAGCTTCACAAACACCTTCCCAGCATTCCTCTGTCATTCACAGGGATCCACTGAGACATTGTCTAAAAAAGGTACTCAAGAGAGGGAGTGTGGAGTCATGGTTTATAATCTTATGTCATTCATCAAAAACTGCTGTTTTTTTTTCCTGTAGAATAAGATTTTGCTCCACCACACACACACCTAGTCTCTCTGTCTTTGTCTGTCTGTCCGTCTCTCTCTCTCTCTCTCTCTCTCTCTCTCTCTCTCTCTCTCTCTCTCTCTCTCTCTCTCTCTCTCTCTCTCTCTCTCTGTGTGTGTGTGTGCATGTGCGTGCACGTGTGTGTGTGTGTGTGTGTGTGTGTGTGTGTGTGTGTGTGTATCAACCTATAGCCTTGGCAACAATGTGAGTTGTTTGGGGTTGCTATGGGGACCCCTTTGGCAAACAACTCCATTAGAGGTAACCCAATCCCAGTATGGAAACTTCATTTGATGACAAGTGTCAGCCAGTTGAGGTTCTGGCTCCCCTGTTATTTGGCAATTTTATTTAGATGGCTTTCATATGTGTGTATGTTTTATGAAGCTTCTACTGCTTAGGTTTCCATATTACCCTTCAAGACCCTTATATTTAGCTGTGTCTCCCCATATTCCCTCCTTCATTCCCCTCTCACCTCCCCATCAACACTTGATCCTCCCATTCTACATCCCAACCATTCAGCCTTAGCTTTCTATCTTCTGTTTCCATTTACTAGGGAGACCTATTTACCCCCTGCCACTCCAGTCCCATATCCTATACCTAACTTCAGTGGTCCTACAGATTGTAGCGTGGTTATCATTGACTTAACAACAAATATCTAGTTATAAATTAATACAT
Organism: Peromyscus leucopus; assembly: GCF_004664715.2. Classification (NCBI taxonomy): domain Eukaryota; kingdom Metazoa; phylum Chordata; class Mammalia; order Rodentia; family Cricetidae; genus Peromyscus; species Peromyscus leucopus. Next base: position 8,772,207 of record NC_051063.1, read on the forward strand.
AATATTTGCCTTCTGGGTCTGGGTTACCTTATTGAGGATGATTTCTTTTCTAGTTTCCATTCATTTACTAGCACATTTCATGATTTATTTTTTAATGGCTGAGTAGTACTCCATTGGGTAAATGTATATTTTCTGTATCCATTCAAGTATTAAGGGACATCTAGGCTGTCTCCAATTTCTGGCTATTATGAATAGAACAGCAATTACCATTGTTGAGTAAGTATCTCTGTGGTAGGGTGAAGCATCCTCTGGATATATGCCCAAGAGTGGTATATATTCAGGTAGATCAATTCTCATCTTCCAGAAGAACCACCACACTGACTTCTATAGTGGCTGTACGAGTTTGCACTCACATCAACAATGGATGAGTGTACCTTTCACTCCACATCCTCACCAGCATGAACTGTCATTTGTTCTATTGATCCTAGCTATTCTGACAGGTGTAAGAATCTCGAAGTAGTTTTTAGTTGCGCTTCCCTGAGGACTAGGGATGTTGAACATTTCTCTAAGTGTTTTTCAGCCATTTGAGTTTTCTCTATTGAATTATCTGTTATATCTGTACATCATTTTTAAATTGGGTTATTTGTTAATAAATTGTTTTTTGAATTATTTATACACATTAGCTATTATCCCCCTCTCAGATATGTAATTGGTAAGAATCTCTTCTCATTCTATAGGCTGTCACTTTGTCCAATCAATGGAAATCTTTTCCATATAGAAACTTTTCAGTTTCATGAAGTCCCATTTATTAATTGTTGATCTTAGTATCTGGGCTAATGGTGTTCTGCTTAAAAAATCTTTTCTGTGCCAATGAATTCAAGGCTACTCCCCATTTTATATTCTACCAGGTTTAGGGCTTCTGATTTGGTGTTGATGTCTTTGATTCATTTGGAGCTTAATTTTGTTCTGGGTGATGAGTATGATTCTATTTGGATTATTCTACATTCATGCATCTAGTTTGATCAGCACCATTTGTTGAAGATGGTGTCTTTTTTCCAGTTTATATTTCTGGTTTCTTTATCAAAAGTCAGGTGCCCATAGGTAGATTTAGGCCTGAATATTTGATTCAATTTCATTGCTCAGTGTATCTGTTTTTAATGCCAAAACCATAAGGCTTTTATTACTATAGCACTGTAGTACAACTTGAAATTGGAGGTAATGATACATCCCACAGTTCTTTTATTTTTTAAGCTATCCTGTTTTTTGTTAATTTGTTTTCCATATGAAACTGAGAATTGTCCTGTTGAGGTCTATGAAGAATTGCGTTAGAATTTTGATGGGGATTGCACTGAATCTGTAGATTGCTTTTGGTAGGATGGACATTTTTAATATGTTGATTCTTCCTATCCATGAACCTGGGAGATCTTTCCATCTTCTGATATCTTCTTCAAATTCTTTCTTCAAAGATTTAAAGTTTTTGTTATATAAGTCTTCCACTTGCTTCGTTAGAGTTACCCCAAGATATTTTATGTTATTTAAGCCTATTGTAAAACGTGTTATTTCCCTGATTTCTTTCTTAGTCCATTTGCCATTTGTATACAGAAAGGCTACAATTTATTGGGTTAATTTTGTTAATCTATTTACTTTACTGAATGAGTTTACCTTATGTAGGAGTGGAATTTTTAGGATCATTTATGTATATTATCATATCATCTTCAAATAAAGATACTTTGACTTCTTCCATTCCAATTTTATCCCCTTGATATACTGATCTTATCTTTGTTCAGGGGGTATTTTGTTCCTTGATTTGGGTTGTTCTCTCTGGTTCTTAGGAGGATATGGTGGCTTTGTGTTGCCTGGTAGATAGTTCTTCAGAGATGTTTATATGTGTGGCCACTGGGGGTTCTGTGTAAAATGTGTCTCTAGGTATTGGAGGCTAAAACTAAGGAAGGGAATGGGTTAGGGAGGGGTTTAGGGGGTTCACAGAAGGGAGGAAAACAAGGTGTTCTACCAGGATCACTTAGTTCTCTGGGGATGGGGGCAAAGAATGAGGAGAGGCCACAGCATGCAGTCTGCTTCAGAGCTGGAGATGGGACTGAGAAATTGGGTTTGGAGTAGAAGAATGAGAGGTGGAGATCTGCAGTTGGCCTACTTGTTTCTTTGGCTGGAGTGGGCTATGAGTTCTCGGGGAATGCCTGCTGGAGTTGGGGGCTAGGATAAAGTGATGTGTGGTGATATTTTATTTGTGCAAATAAAGCTTGCCTGGGGATCAAAGGAAAAAGCCAGCCACTATATTAAACATAGAGGTCAGGCAGTGGTAGCACACACCTTTAATCCTAGCATTCAGATGGCAGAGATACATCCAGATCTTTGTGAGTTCAAGGCCACACTGGGAACAAAGCCAGGTATGGTGGCACACACCTTTAATCCCAGCTTTAGTTAACCATAGAGGTCTGGAGGTCTGTACAGACAGACAGGAAGATAGAGCTGAGCAGAAAGAGGCAGTGATGTAGCTGGGCAGAGAGAGGAAATCAGATGGCATTACACAGAAAGGTATATAGGCATGAGTATACAGGGAGTAGCTCACTTGGGCTGAGGATTTCCTAGAGGTAAGAACTTGTGACTTGGCTTGTTCTATTCCTCTGATCTCTCAGTTTTCACCCAAATTTCTGGCTCCAGTTTTTTTGTTAAATTAATAAGACCTTTTAAGATGTGTGTTACAGTGATGAATAGAAGGAAGGGAGTTTGGAAGGGAAGACCTGTGTGACCCAGCAGGGATGGGGCCAGGAGGGAGTGGGGGCTTTATCAAGTGGTCTGCTATGGGGCTGGGAATGAGACTGGGGAAATGGATTTGGAGAACAGTGGGGAGAGGTGAAGACCTACAGTTAGGCTACCTGCTTTCCTAGCTGGAATGGTTGTTGCTCGAACCCTCAATGGTTTTATAATAATAACCCAGAGCTAGATATTGGCATAAATGCTGAAAGATCAGAGAGTCAAAGGAACAAGCCACTGCCACTTCTCACCTCACCAACTCCTCAGCGGACCTCTGAATCCTCTGATTGAATGTCTCTGAGTCCTCAGCTGAAAGAGCTCTAGTTCTTGTCTCTTCATGCCTTATATGCCTTTCTCTGGCCAGCCATTTCACTTCCTTCCTAGTGCTGAGATTAATGGCATGTATGCTTACCAAATACTAGTAGCAAAGGTGTGAGATCTCAAGTGTTGGGATTAAAGGTGTGTGATTCTCAAGTACTGGGATTAAAGGTGTGTGCTACCACTGCCTGGCTCTGTTTCTCTCCTAGACTGAATCAATCTCATCTAGTCCAGGGTGGCTTTGAACTCACAGAGATCCAGATGGATCTCTGCCTCCTGAGTGCTATGATTAAAAGTGTGTGCCACCACTGCCTGGTCTATAAATTTAATCTAGTGGCTGGCTCTGTCCTCTGATCCCTAGGCAAGCTTTATTTGATACACAATATATCACAACAAATGAGGTTTTGTTCTCAGTATAAGTGTGTTTCTTTCCTCTAAAATTCTCAGTCTGTCACCTTCTTCTAGTCTACAGTTTTAGCAACCTTAACCACTGCTTAGTTTAAGTCCTTTCATGAGAAAGAAAAGGGATAAAGTTAAGAAGTTTTTGCCGGGCGGTGGTGGTGCACGCCTTTAATCCCAGCACTCAGGAGGCAGAGCCAGGAGGATCTGTGTGAGTTCGAGGCCAGCCTGGTCTACAAAGTGAGTTCCAGGAAAGGCGGAAAGCTACACAGAGAAACCCTGTCTTGAAAAACCAAAAATAAAAAATAAAAAAAGAAAGAAAGAAAGAAAAGAAGAAGTTCTTACCCAGTTGGGGAATATTTTGCCTCCTGTTGAATTTCAGGTGTGCATCTTTTCTTAACAATTTATTTATTTATTTATTTATTTATTTATTTATTTATTTATTTATTCATTGTGTATAGTCTAGATCTTTTATTTATTTTTTGTGGGAAGTCATGAAATGTGCTCCAGCTGCTCTTGGTAGTTCTCACAAAGTGTGTTTCTCTAGGTGGGGAAAGAGGGCACTTTAGTTGAACCCAGGTGCCTTTCTCTTTGGCTCCCCCTGCCTTTTTTTTTTTTTCTTTTCAATGATCATTTTCCTTTCCATTTTTAGGAAGCCATCTCTGCTCTTAGAGTTCTCAATGTGGACAATCTGCACATTCATTCTCTTGGCAAGAATCTTGCCCTTACTTGCCTGTTTATGATGATGTTCACAACATGCTGAGTGATATTGTAGATGCTTCCAGTTGTGCTTGATAATACTAACAGGTGCTCCTTTTTCAGCAGTGTCCATTTCATCGATAGCTTCAATATCATCCTTCTTGTAAACTCACATGTGTGGCCAACAGAGTGACTCTCTATTTCCTAAAAGGTCCGGGGAACATAAAGTGGGTGCCTCTCCTATTTCTCTGTGTTTATCATTTTGGCAGGTTACTGGAAAATGGTTGTGACAGCTGGTGATATGCATCTTTTAGTGAAAAAAATACATAAAATTTTACTTACTGGTAATTGAGTTTTGTAATCCTTGATAATCTTATGACTTATCTTTATGCTCAGATACCCATATTATTTTGTAGTCTTGGGTTAAAAATTTGGCTCAGTTTCCAGTGTGATTTAACTGAAGGAAGCATCATTGCATGATGAATGTGACTTTGGGATCAAACTAACAAACCACCCCTGCCTTTGCTACCACAGAGACGGGGCATTTATACAAGTCTCTTTCCCGCATCCATCTTTATTTTTCTCTGTATTCATAAAATAGGTAGACCAAAACAATATCTAGAACATTTGCATGCATGCTTTGCTAAGTCCCAAACATTATGCTAAGTTCTGGTGACAAGAAGATTAATGTGGTGTAGCTTGTTCCCTAAATAGGCTTATTATCTAGGGATAAATGTAGCAACCCAAACACATAATTCAGTGCTGTATTCTGTGAGATGCTGAATGTACCCTCCTTGTGTGCCTTTCAGTCTCAGTTCTGGCTCTTGTCATTGCAGAGCAAAGTGTTCTTTATGAACATACTGCTGACTCCATAGAACATGTAGAATATTGTGTCTTAAGTTAGCATGTACCACACAGTTCACCTAGAACCACTTAATAATCAGGTGGATAAGGCAGCCCACTCACTAGGGTTATCATATACAATATCATCTCAAAGTAAGAGATGTAATTTAGTTCAGAAATGGTGGGATAGAACACATGATGCTAAGACCCATCAGTCCTTCTATATACTATATCACTCAAAAGAGAAAATCCACAATGAATCAATAATGAAGTACAGGTTAAGGAGAACAATGTGTGTTGCTGGTTCTGTCTTTCAAATGCTCAATGTCTGCTTTTCAAAGCTAAGCATTTGAATCCAAAAATGAAAGTCCACATGTGCAAAATGTGCAGAGTGTAAGAGCAGTGAGACTGACAATTTAAAAATGCCCAAGAGAAGTCAAAACGCATTTCCTTTCAGTGAAAACATGGAAGCAACCAACTTAATAAGGAAAAGAAAACTTTTGTATGCTGAAGTTACCAAGATGTTCCGAGATAAAATACATTCACATGACTTTTGTTTCAGTATATAATTATGACCTCTATATTATTATTACCAATTTTTAGACTATTTCCCAATTTATGAAGTCAACTTTGACATAGTTACATCTGCATAAGAACTTACAGTAACTAGATAGTTAGATACTGTCCATGGTTTCACGTATGCACAGGGTATCCTAGGATACATTCCCCACAGGTAAACTATAATCACTGTACTCAGAATTTAGACTCAGCTCCTCCCAAACTGGCTGATTTTCTTAGGGAAAAAAACTGTTCTTTCTGTTGGCTCACTTTCCTGTTCTAAATTGAGTGGTAAAGAAGACTAAGAGTAAGTTGACTCTTATAAAGGTATCTGGAACAATGACATGTAAAGATTTGTCATATACCTGATCCATAGAACAGTACTTGAGTCATTCAGTAAAGATAGTATTATTTTTGTTTTGTTCCTGTTTCAAAGGGTCATTTAAATTTAAGTAGATGCTGCAAAGACAAGACCACACTAAACACTCTTATATTCCCAGTATATCAATACAAATAATAAGTAGGCTCCTCTATGAGGCCCTGGTCAAGGCCAACTATGAGCTGATATCATCCTCTGTATTAAAATAAATATCTTCCTTATAGTTGCAAATCCTTTGTCATTATGGGTCTGGATTAAGAGGACATTTTCTCTTGTTAATAACTTTTGTTCCCAACATCTTTTAAGCTTCACCTATTATGTTTCTGCTGCAGCATTGCATCTTCCCACATCTTAACATTCTAACCTACCTGAGGCTGCCTGAACTTCTCATGGCGAGCTTCTTCTCCTCCAAGCCTTTGCATAGCTGCTCTGTCTTGTTGGAACACATGCAGAAATGACTCCAAAGCTCCACCTGAGCTCTAAAGGGCCAGTTCTGTGTGTTCAGCTCTCTCATCTTTGAGATGAGCCATCTCTCAAGGAGAAAACCAATTTTGCCTCAAAACATGTCATTCTGGAATCATGACAGATATAATTGAACAAACTGAACATTAACCAGAAACATTCTGAGACATTCTAAGTGCTGAACAGTATTCATCAGATGGTAAACAGCTGTTGTGCTGTCTCATGGGTGTCCCCCAACAGTTGCCTTTAAGAACTCCTTTTCACTGCATGGTGAAAGCTGGCCTGGCCATAGATTTTAGAAGCCAACCCTAGAAGTCCTGCTCAAGTCCATTTTAACTCTCAAAGATGCCACTAGTTGCTAAAATAGTTTTGAGATCTTTTTTTTTTTTCAGGCAGGCAAGCATAAGAGACAAGTTAGTACCCTGAGACCCTATTTGGCTTGTGGTTATGCACATTGTCTCCCTCTAAGCAGCTTACTTCCTTCACATGTGCATAGTATGTATATACACCCCTCTCCAAAACAATGCACCTTGAAACCTTCTAAACCCCTCACCCCTCCAGGTGCATCAGGCTACACGCACTTACGTTTCTGAACAATACAATTTCCCTCCCCAGTAACATTCAAATTTGGACAAATTCTATTCAGATATCTCCTGATGTATCCAACTTTGAAGAATAGAATAGCTAATCTGACCTGAAGTGGGTATTGGTGAATGCACAGTAAGGCAAAATTGTGTCCTCCAGCAAATGTTTAGGGAGAATCTCCTATTTATCATCTTGTGCCTATGCATAATTGAATGAGCATGTGATTAGAATTAGATGCATTATGGGAAGGAAAATGTGCATTAGAAATAAATGAATGTATGACCGAATTCATCAATCAAAATAGAGAACCACCCACACTACACCCCTTAGTAATCAATGTCTCCTTCTCTTGAGCCCTATAAAAGGAAGCATCAAACAATAGTCAGACCCTTGAGTATTTTCACTGCTGTAGCCCACTGTCAAGATTGACAGAATATCACCCTCAAACCTGTACTATTGCTTTGCTCCAAATGAAGTTACTTTGCTTCTTTGAAAATCTGTGTGAGCCCTGTTTTCAATTCTTTGAAAGAGAACCAATGACTTGAAAGCACTTGGCCCAGACCCTGACCACCAGTAACATTTATACAAGTCACTAAATTCACCCAAGTTCTGGAGGAGCAATGGCAGTGATTCTGTGTCAATAATATCATAATAACTGACAAGGAAACAAATCTAAGTGTGACTGAAAATCCAATCTGCACTTAGGAAAAGGATCAATACAGAACTATGCCTTGAACCAAAAGGATCCAAGAGTCCCATGAAAATTGTCATGGAAAGACAACTAAGATTAGGAAAATTGATACTTTAAATGAACCGCCTAAAATGGTTTAATTGAAATCATCAAACAGGATAAATGCCTTTCATTATAAACCTCTTATTTACTGTAACCATTCACATGTGTAGGTGTTGAAACACATTTTGGTTTAGTATTTAATAACTTGTCAAATGCATATTGAGCTTTTGTGGATTTGGATGCATCTAGCATATGCAGGAGAAAATAATTATAGAGAATCTACAATGGGGGCAGTCCCATGGTGGGATTTATTGGCATAATTAAGGCTAGTGATGAAAGATGGGCGGAGGCAAAAAGACACAGATTATGAAGAAGATGCTAAGATACACAATAAAGCCTCTGACTGTGGGAGACATTTACGGGATAATATCATGTCTATTATTGTGTAACATATGAGATGCAAAAAGAAATATGTAACAAACAGAAGAAATAAATAAAATTCAACCATAGCACATATACAGAAAAATGAATCTGTAATGAATGTTCTCAGATCCACATTTGTTTAAATGGAATCAATGTTGGCAGTGGTAGGAAGGCAAGCAAGGTGGTGAATGAAGTAAAAGCATACTTAGATCCTCAAGAAAAAGTGAGGAGTAGTCTGTGAAGGAATGTGACTCAGAGCAAAGTGGCTGCGAATCAAAATGGCTGAGTTTCTGGGATCCTGGTAGTGAAACATTCTATTCAGCAATGAAGGCTATAGAGACCCCTATAGTCCTTTAAGAGACAGACTCCCACAATCACGAGAGTGGATGGAGAGCCACAGATCCACAGATCATTATATTCCCTTTCAGTCAGCAATGAGTGCTGTGGAGATGTAGAAATGGGCCAGCTAATTCTAATCAAGAAACATTAAGCACAAGGTATGTTCTGTTATTAAACAGAGACCAATGATGAGAGACATTATTTTTTAATCAGAGAAGACAATGTATGACCTGGAGGTTTAAAATCACTTTCATGGAGTGATAGTAAACTATCCAGATACATAGAAAATCCTCTGCACCGGGCAGTGGTGGCATACACCTTTAATCCCAGCACTCTGTAGGCAGAGGCAGGCGGATCTCTGTGAGTTCAAGGCCAGTCTGGTCTACAGAGTGAATTCCAGGTAAAGGTTCCAAAGCTACACAGAGAAACACTGTCTTGGAAAATGAAAGAAAAGAAAGAAAGAAAGAAAGAAGGAAAGGAAGGAAGGAAGGAAGGAAGGAAGGAAGGAAGGAAGGAAGGAAGGAAGGAAGGAAGGAAAGAAAAAGCAAGCAAGCAGGCCCTCTGCAAGTCTGGGAAGTCTAAAAAAAATCCTTATTATTGTTCCTATCATAGGAAAAAATCAAGGAGAGTATAGAATCAGGGCTCTCTAGAGGGAAAGAATCAATAAGAAGAACATATATTCAAGGGGGATGTATTAGGTGGGCTTATGCAATACAAGTCTGGGTGGTCCAGCAACAGCTGCCTTCACACTAGAGAGGCTTAGAACCTGGTCAGTGCTCAGTCCACAAGGCACAATGCCTCAGTAGTTCTGATCTGACACTGAAGGTCCAGAGGATTTCTGGAGATTCACAGAATTCAGGACATGATGGAAGGCTGAAACCTGCATTCTGATTCCATTGAAAGATGGCAGGAGCAGCTGGAAACCCAGGGCAGCAGTAACTAATAGGAAAGAATGCATTTACAAGCAGGCAGTCAGAAAGACCAAAAGCTTTTCTCTCTGACTTACATCTGACAGAAGGGACTTTCACATTCAGGGTGGATCTTCCTATTTCAATTAACATAATCAAGAAAATGCCTCACTAGTATTCCCATAAATGAACCTAATCTAGATAATCCTTCACAGATGTGCCCAAAGGCTAATGTAATCTAGATCATCACTTACAGATATGCACAGAAGCTGACCTAATCTAGATAATCCCTCACAGATGTGAGTAGAGGTTAACAAAATCTAGATCATCACTTATAGGTGTGTTAGAGGCTAACATAATCTAGATAATTTTTCACAGATGTACCCAAAGTCTAAATTAATCTAGGTAATTCTCTACGGATGTACTCAGAGTCTAGCCTAATCTAGGTAATTTCTCACAGATGTGCCCAGAGGCTCATAGACATCATCAAGTTAAAAACCAACATTAAACATACAGTGAGTGCCAGCATATTTTTATAACATTTTAAAAATGAAGTACCATCCACAAGAGAAGCTGTCTTTGAACCTGGTCTTTATTCCTGCATTATTAAATGACATTGCTTAGTGTTTCCAGCCTCAAAGTCTCTACCTTCAGACAGATTAGCCTCCACTTTCTGACAAGCCCAGTGGGAAATGGTATTAATCACATGACTAGGTATAGAATGGAAAAAGATTTTCACCAACTCCACATCCTATAGTGGGCTAATACCAAAATATATAAAGAACTCAAGAAACTAGTTATTAAGAAAACTAATAATCTAATTTTAAAATGGGGTACCAATATAAACAGAGAATTCTCAATAGAGGAATCTCAAATGGCTGAGAAACACTTAAAGAAATGTTCAACATCCTTAGCCATCAGGGAAATGCAAATCAAAACTACTTCAAAAATTCTATCTTACACCTGTCAGACTGGCTTTGATCAAAAACACAAGTGACAGCTCATACTGGAGAGGATGTGGAGCAAGAGGAACACTCCTCCATTGTTGGTGGAACGTGTACAACCACTATGAAAATCTATATGGTGGTTCCTCAGAAAACTGGGACCTATCTACCTCAAGACCCAGCTATACCACTCTTGGGCATATACCCAAAGGACACTCTATCCTACCATAAAGACATTTGCTCAACTATGTTCATTGCTGCTCTATTCTTAATAGCTAGAAACAGGAAAGAACCAAAAGGTCCCTCAACTGAAGAATAGATAAAGAAAATGTGGTCCATTTACACAATGGAATATTACTCAGTTGTTAAAAAATGACATCATAAAATTTGCAAGCAAATGAACTAGAAAAAAATCATCCTGAGTGAGTTTAACCCAGACTTAGAAAGACAAATATGGTATGTACTCATTTATAAGTGGATATTAGCTGTTAAGTAAATGATAATCATGCTACAATCCATAGACCCAGAAAGGCTAATTAACATGGGGGCTCTAATGGGGATGTATGGATCTCACTGGAAGGGGAAATAGAATAGATTTTGTGTGTGGATGGGGGAAAGGTGGGAATGGGAATAGGTCATGTAGCTTTAGTTTTCCTGCCTTGCCCACAGTCAGGACAAATCTTTGTCACCCGCCAGTCCCACAGCCGCTCAGACCCAACCAAGTAAACACAGAGACTTATATTGCTTACAAACTGTATGGCCGTGGCAGGCTTCTTGCTAACTGTGCTTATAGCTTAAATTAGTCCATTTCCATAAATCTATACCTTGCCACGTGGCTGGTGGCTTACTGGCATCTTCACATGCTGCTGGTCATGGCGGCGGCTGCTGGCAGTCAGTCCTTCTGCCTTCCTGTCCTTTTATTTCTCCTCTCTGTTAGTCCCGCCTATCCTTCCTGCCTAGCCACAGCCGATCAGGTTTTATTTATTAACCAATCAGAACAACTTGACATACAGACCATCCCCCAGCACAGCCAAGTGCAGACCATCTCAGACACCTGCACTCAGGCCCATGGTCCTAATCATCCTCTATGCGGACCTGCTGGGTAACGCCACAAAGAACCCAAGAAGGGCTCCCACAGGACATACAAAACATCCCACAGCAAGGTCAGGTGCGGTGGGTTGGAGGGAGAGAGAATGGGGAGAGAGAGACGACTAGAATTAGAGGGCATGGCGCGCGGGGGGGGGGGGGGGCAATGTGAAAACCTAGTGCAGTAGAAACTCCCAGGATTCTATGAGGGTGACCCTAGCAAGGACACCTAGTAATGGAGGATACAGGAGCCTCAACTTGCCACCCTCTGTAACCAGGCAACTTTCAGTGGTGGGACTGTGACAGCAACTCAGCCATAAAACCTTTGACCTACAATCTGTCCCACCTGCAAAATGTGCTGGAGCAATGGAGCCACAGACCTTGCTGGAGTGACCAACCAGTGACTGGTCCAACTTGAGGCCAGTGCCACAGGCAGGAGCCCATGCTGGTCAATGCCTGGATGACCAGAAACTGGAGGCTGGATAGCCCAGAGAGCTAGGGTAGAAAAAAATCAATACAATAATTTTTAATGATATTCTACTATACTCATAGATCAGTACCTAGCCCAATCATCACCAGAGAGGCTTCTGCCAGATGCTGATGGGAACAGATGCAGAGATCCACAGCCAAATATTAGCCAGGGAGAGAGACCAAATTGGAGATCCCAATTAGACCCTCTCCTTGGAGCTCAGGGGAATCCCTGAGAAGAGGGGGAGGAAGAATTGTAGGAGCCAGAGGGGTCAAGGACACCAGAACATGGCCCACAGACATCAACTAAGCAGGGTTCGTAGAGACTGAAGAGGCAATTATGGAGCCTGAATGGATCTGCACTAGGTCCTCTGCATATATGTTATGGTCATTAGCTTGGTGTTCTTGTGGGACTCCTAACAGTGGGAGTAGCAGTGTCTCTGACTTTTTCACCTGCTCTTGGGACCCATTTCCTCCTACTGGGTTGCCTTGTCTGGCTTTAATATGAGCTTTTGTGACTAGTCTTATTGTATCTTGTTATGCTGTGTTCAGTTGATATCGCTGGGAGGCCTGCTATTTGCTGAAGAGAAACAGAGCAGGAGTGGATGGGGGGGGGGCGGGTAGAAAGAGTGGAGGGTCAGAAACTGCAGTTAGTATGTACTGAAAACAAACAAACAAACAAATAAAAAAGACATAAGACTGGGTGGGAGGAGACAATATAGAACTTCAGCCTCTTCCTAAGGGATAAGCCAGCATGGGATAAGGAGACTGGGGAACCTAGGCATCTTTGTCTCTAGTGTCTAATTCTGTAACCCAAGTGATGCCTGGCTACTTCAGTTAAAATCAATTAGAACAGAATGCAATTAGAAGGTCAGCTCGTTGGGTCTGGAGAGATGGCTCAGTGGGTTTACATGCTTGCTCCTCTTGCAGAACATCCAGGCTTGATTTCCAGCACCCACATGGTAGCTCTCAAACATTTTCAACTCCAGTTCCAGGTGATCTGACATCTTCTTCTGGCCTCCACAGGCACGGAGTATACACAAGATACACAGACATATGTGTAGGCAGACAAAGCACTCATACACATAAAATAAAAACTAAGTAATCTTTAAAGAAAAAGTCAGCTTGTCATTCACATTGTCAGGTGATCAACAAACAGCCTTAGCCAGTGAGTAAATGTACTGATTGGCACAGACAGAACATTTCCACTTCATCAGAAGTTTCTTTTAACAGCACTGAGGTAGAATTAGGAGTAAGGGGCAATAAACAGAAATAAAAGTGAAAACTAGACAGAAATCAGAAAGGACAGCAGCAGTCATGGAGTAGAGCCCACCTGCGCCTTCAAGACAAGCTGTGTCTTCTGTGGATGCTAGAGCCAAAAAGTGAAAGCTGCCCAAGCTCTGTGGGGCCCAGCAGACCATGAGTGAGTCCTAGACATCAGGCACTGAGGTTTTATGCTGCTGGTTGTTGGGTTTGCTTTGATATGATTACATCTGTGTCTTTATCTTTATGTCTTGGAATAAGAAAGAACTCACCTTTTTTTTAAAAAAAAAATTATTTTACAAGAGTCCACAGTTAAGAGATTTTAAATTTTTAAAGAGAACTTTTTTAAATATTGGAATTTTAAAAGTCTATGAAACTTTTAAAGTTATGATCTGTTTTGTACTATGATGGTAATATTAACAGATCTTGGGGATAAGAAAAGGTTATGGTTGGATGTGATTTGTTTGCGTGTTATGTTGACAAGAGGTTGGTTACACTGATTAGAGACAACTGGGAATCTCAGTTGAGTTATTGCCTCCATCAGATTGGACTATAGGCATGAATGTGGCATTTTCTTGATTAATAATTGATATGCGAGGAACTATCCCACTATGGACCATCCCACACCTGCGGAGGGATTATCCTGGGTTTTATAAGAAAACAATCAGAGCAATGATGCATGTAGCGTTCAGCATGCAACACTCCTCTGCCCCTCCATGGTCTCTGCTTCATTTCTTGCTTCCAGGTTCCTGCTTGACTTCCTGCCTTGACTTCCCTCAGTGAAAGAGTTGGTCATGGAAATGTAAGCTAAATTTGTCCTTTTCTCTCCTAAGCTGGTTTTGGTTAGTATCCTCAGTAGGACAGGAATCAGGGGACAACCAGAATCGAGTAGCTCTTACGGCACAAGCAGGTACTTTGGGGGATGCCCTTCACTCCTAAAAGAGGATTTGAAGCACAGTGGAGCCAGGAGGGAGGTGAGCAGACAAAAAAAGATAAACCCAAGTCCAGTGAACAGAATATTACAGACTGACACTATCCAGATTTCCTGTGGTCTCTACTGTCTCTATTCCCCCACTTTTTTACCGCAATACTCAGTCACCAATCCACAGTTTTAATTAGCATTGCCTTTGTTTTGTTTTTTCGAGACAGGGTTTCTCTGTGTAGCTTTGGAGCCTGTCCTGGCACTCGCTCTGTAGACCAGGCTGGCCTCGAACTCACAGAGATCCACCTGCCTCTGCCTCCCAAGTGCTGGGATTAAAGGTGTGTGCCACCACCGCCCAGCCAGCATTGCCTTTTTAAGGAAGAATATTCTTACAATGCCCAGATACACATCAACTATGTGCCTTTTCTTTTCAGTCATTTACAATTTTAAGATCTCTCCTAGTTTCTGGTGGTGTTAAGGTAATATGCTGAACAGTAAAATGAATAAAAATGTCAAAACATTTTTAAAGTTGAGATTTCAGGCTTTTTCATATTCATAAATGACTCAAAGTATATCTTTGAAATCTGCAATGAATTTTAAATAAAAGCAAATGCTTCTTTTTAAACTGTGACAAATGGAAAGATAAAATAATTCTTAATTGTTATTCTCAATTATCCTTTCTCAGTTACCTAAATACAGGCTTACTATACGGCCATGGTCTTCAGAGTGCTTGTGCTTAGTCCAGAACCTAGCTAAGGTATACTGTGCTGACTAATTTTTTTCAAAAAGTCAGTGACAGTTATGTTTTACTGTGTACATAGTCTTTATATTTCTCTCTATGCAGATGCATTTAGCCACACAAAGATAAATGTGCCTGTCATCATTTTTTTTTTCCTGAATTGTGTGCTGTGATTGACAACAGGGAGCCTGCAAGGAACTATGAAAACCACTTTGCCTGTGTAGTTTAGAACACACCACCAGCTTCTGTGGTGTTTACTCTGAGACTAAGGCTACTCTTCCAAGAAGAACTTGCTTTTGAAATCAACACCAGCTATTGATATGCAACACCTAATTTTACTACTTAACCCAGTATCACTGTGAATCAATTACATTTTATTTATTTTTTAACTTTTAAAGTCATCTGAGTTATGGAAGCTTCAGGACAGATCTTAAATTTTAGGTTTATATCTACCTGGAATATACATCAACTGTGCAGCTGGTGAGAGAGAAAAGGTAGGTGTGCACAATTTTTAAAACCGAGGAGCCTAACTAAGTGATCACAGTGACAGCTGTATCATTTGAATCTTTGGATTGGGAGAGATGTATTAAAAACTATGCATTTTACTGTCCAAGAAGATAGTCTGAACAAAGCCATCATCCACCAAGAATGAGACTTTCTTAGTGTAGAATATAACAAAAACTGTGTGGGGTACTGAAGGGACAACTTTGATAATATGGAATCTCATGTTTTCCTGGTCTTCATTTTCTGTCCTCTCAAATCCCTCTGGGGTTGTTTGTTTATTTATACACGTTTTGATCACTCCACAAGACCAAATTCTTATACACTATATTCTAAAGAGCTTTTTCCACAGCCTTGCCCTAGCCCGTATCTGTGCCCCTCATATTGTGATGATCTAACGGCACTTCAAGTTTGTCAGGTGTCTCTAGAATGTTACAGGGTCCCCACCACCAGCAGGCCATGTCCTGTGTACTCTTCCTCTCATGTGCGGGATGTGCTTTGTGTCTTCTTCTACAAATGGAACCAGGAAAAAGTGAGAAGTTGTCACTTATGATAGTAGACAACAGAAAGATGGAAATGTCCATTTCCTTCTGCGGGTGGTGGTGGTACATGCCCTTAGTCCCAGCACTCAGGAGGCAGAGGCAAGTGGATCTCTATGAGTTCGAGAGCAGTCTGATCTACAGACTTAGTTCCAAGACAGTGGATCTCTGTGAGTTCGAGACCAGTCTGGTCTACAGACTTAGTTCCAAGACAACGCATGCTACACAGAAAGACCTTGTCTCAAACAGTAACAACAAAAGATAGATGGAAACATGCATCTTTCTCTCAGTTCCTTACTTTCCAGCCCACTTTCTCAGAGGGAAGCTAGTCACTGCATTGTGAGTTGCCCAATAGAGAAGGTCTTCGTCAAAAAGCTTTGCCTAGTAAGCTGATAAGAACTGAATTATGCCTACAACCATGTGAACATACTATATACATATTCCTGACCTTCAAAATGTATGAGGTTATAAATACTTGTTTTTCTGTGCTCTGAAACATCAGGTGATTTGTTACATAGACAAGTAAAATAAAAAGCTAATCACACTACAAGGCAATAATCATGTGTACCCTAGGACTTCCACTTTCATCTTTATCTCCTTTCCTCTTTGTTGGACTATAGGCTCTTAAAGACAGAACTCTTCTTTCATGAAATAAAAATTATATCATGTAAAAATGTCTTCTTTTATACAGCCCAGTAAAGCAAAGCCAGTTCAGCCATTATGCATCTAAACTCTTCCTCTGGTCACCATATCTCCATTGCTACCCCTCAAAAAAGTCAGAGATTATGTCACTATGTATCAAGGAAGGGCATAGTGAGACAAATCTGTGAGACTGGGGGACAAAGAGAAAAATTCAGCCAAAACATTAAAGAAGTCTGAGGAAAAAATAGCCAATG
Source organism: Peromyscus leucopus (assembly GCF_004664715.2). Taxonomy (NCBI): domain Eukaryota; kingdom Metazoa; phylum Chordata; class Mammalia; order Rodentia; family Cricetidae; genus Peromyscus; species Peromyscus leucopus. The sequence goes on from NC_051063.1 coordinate 8,788,923, forward strand.
GAATTAGTTGATGTGTTTCATTGGTGTTTCCACGGGTATGGGACCAGAAAGGTGTCCTGAAAAATAACAGCAAAGGAAACATAACACAGTAGCAATAAAAACCACAAATTCTTACTTAGACTATGCCTCCTTGATTGTAGAAGCATTCTACAACAACAATAGGCCTTGTTTAATAGTTGTCAGAAAACTTAGTAGCACCATAAGGATTCATAAGTGTTATTTTTTGCTATCATATTTTACCAATGGGAAATTAAGACGCTGATGTCTCTTGTTTGCTATCCTATGTGAGCCACCGATGTGCTATGCTCTTGGGGTACTTTGCACATGGTGACTCAATTATTTATTTGCATCCCCCGTTCTTTTCCAAGTTTAAAAGTAAATCAAGAGTCTTCAAAAGTACATATCTTATTAACATTCAGAGAATACAGCGTGGGCATTCATGCTCCTGAATGCTCCTACTCTAGTTTGTATCTGAAGCCGACACCTAATGATGCAGAATCCTAGTTCACTGGGGAGCACACAGAACAACCAGACCAACTCTTCCAGGGTGTTAGTGTCTCAGACAAGCTTGGACATCTCACGTGGCTAATTGTCTTTGTGCTAGGCATCTCACAGTGGTGAGGTATTCCTTTTTCCTTTGTATGGTTCATTAAATCCAGCACAAATAATGGAGCCCAAAGGCCCCATGCTTTACATAGTGTCAAGAGAATCTGATCACTTTACAGTCCATAAGCTTTGAAGATTTTAAATTAAGGTTGGTCCTGCTGGGGGAAAAATCCCTCCGAAGGAGTCTGATAGCACACTTTGGCTGCAGGACACGTGTGAACACAAAGAACACACTTGTTTTCCACCTTAAAGAGCATCCGGCTGGGGATTTCTGCTGCAATCGCTCCAACATATCACTAAAATACCTATGAAGAAACAGCACAAGATAAAAGTTCACACCTCCCAGAAATGAGGACTGATAGGAAACTTAAATTTCTTAAGTCTGGAAATTCTATCGACTACCCACCTCCAGGTGCTAGAATAAGAAAAATATGCTTGTATCGCCAAGTGCCATACTTTATCAAACACAGAATAAATAGGGCAGGAGATATTTCCCTTCTCCTCACTGCTTCCTGTCAAGGAAAAAACATCAGGTAGACAATTCTGTACTTTTGGAGGTGATGTTGCTACCTCTACCCTAATTCACACACACACACACACACACACACACACACACACACACACACACACACCAATCTTTCTATATCCATCTATCTCAATCTGCTTTCTATTGTGATAAAACACTGTCAAAAGTGATCTTTTGGGGAAGGAAAGGACTTTTTTCACTTACATATCCTGGGCCACAGTCCATTTAGGGAAGACAAGCCAGAAATTCAAGGTAGGAACCTGGAGCTAGGAATTGAATCAGAGACAATGGAGGGATACTGCTTACTGGCTTGCTTTCCATGTCTTGCTCAGTCTGCTTTCTTATACAACCCAGGATCACCTGAATAGGAATGTTACCCTTAGTAGTGGGCTAGGCCCTCCTATATCAATCATTAATCTAGGAAATGCCACCACAGATATACCTACAGGCAAAACTCATGGTCACATTTTTTTTTTTTTCCCTAAATAAGCGTCTCCATTTTCCCAGATGACCCTAGCTTGTATCAAATTGACAAAATCTAGTCAGGACAGTTGACCACTTGGTAAATTGACACACTGATAAATTACTATTAAACTGTAACTTTTTCTATCTCTAAGATCTTATTTCAATATTTAGTGTCAATATGACGATATAAAATATAACTTTGAAAGTCCTACAGTCTTTAAAAATTCACATACTCTAAAAGTTCAGTCTCTTTATCCATCTCTCAAGTATAGGCTCCTATAAAATAAAAAATAAGTTAAATACTTTTGTACTCCAAGAGTGAAGAACTAGGGCACAGTCACAATCAAATAAAAGCAAAACCACCCAGGACCCTCTACCCACAGGTGGCACCACCCACATTGGCCTGGACACTCCATCAATCATTAATCAGGAAAATGCCCTGCAGGCTAATCTTATGGAGGCATCTTCTCAATTAAGGACCCCTCTGCCCAGGTCATGCTAGCTGTGTCAAGTTGACAAAAACCAACCAGGACAAAGTTCTTCAAGCCCCAGTGCATTAGTTAACAGAGGAAAGAGACCACGACTGAGATTTATGGAAATGTTAATAATATCACACTAGTTCCTGAGTGTGGCTATAGCTGAAGTTTAACTCAGCCTAGAATTTTTTACTTATGAGCATCAATATACTTTCATTATTGTTTCTCTTCTTTAAAGATCATTCTATGGATTACCAACCTTATAACTTTGATTACCAAAATGAAGAAAAATTGCCACAAGGAAATAAAGATGCAAGCTAATATTCCTTATGAATATACATGTGAGAATCACTATGCAAAACCTAGCATTTCAAATACATACAGTGTTAAAACACAAGTATCATGGTCAGGTGATTTAGTTCAGAGCTGCAAGGACAGTGCAATCTCAGAACACACTCAATGTGTGATGCCATAGTCACAGAATAAAGGAGTCCCCTACTACATCAGTTCACTAAATGAAAAAAAAATCACTGGGCAAACAACACTCTTTCCTAAATAAATCAGTCAACAAACTTGTAATAGAAGATACTTTCTTTAGGTTAATAAAGGTGTATTTGAAATCCCCACAGTTAACAATGTATACCATGACAAAAGACTGCCAACTTTCCTTTCAATACCAGGAAAAGACAAAATTGTTCATTGGCTGAGCTCTACTCTACAATGTACTGAAAATTCAAGCTAGGGAAATTAAGTAGAACAAAAACTACAGAGGCATCTCAAAGATGGAAGAAGTAAAATCATCTTTATTCAGACATTATTATCACTGTAAAAGCTTATGGAATCCATGTTTAATTACTATTATAACTCATACAAAAGTTCAGATAAGTTACAGCATATAAAGGAAATGTACAAAATAAAATTTATTTCTATAAAGATGTAATTTATAATCTATAAAAGAAATTAAGATAATATTTACAATATGAAAAAGATTAAAATATTTAGAGATAAGATCTAGGCCAGGAGGTGGTGGTGGTGGTGATGGTGGTGGTGGTGGTGGTGGTGGTGGTGGTGGTGGTGCACACCTTTAATCCCAGCACTTGAGAAACAGAGCCAGGTGAATGTGAGTTCAAGGCCAGCCTGGTCTACAGTAATAATATCTACACATTTGTAAAGTATAAAACTTTGTGTGTTTTTGAGACAAGGTCTCACTATATATTATTGGCTGTTTTGGTATTCACTATGTAGATCAGTGTGGCCTCAAACTCACAGAGATGTGCCTATCTCAGTCTCTTGAACAATGCAACTGAAGGTGTATCTCACCATATCAGCTTGAAACATTTTTGATAAAAATGTAAGAAGACATAAATATAGAAATGTATATAATGCTCATAGATTAGAATGGTAATATGGATAAGACAGCAGCATTCTCCAAACAGATTAAAGATTCAATCTTTTCTATCCAAAAATCCTAACTGATTTTTATCCCCAAATGGATACAAGGGACTTTGAAGAACTGGAATAGTTTTGAAAAAGAAACATAAATTAGAGAAGTCACATTTCTCCTAATTCCAGATTTACCAGAGTAAACATTAATCAAATTATAGTGAAACTGAAATACATATCAACATATAGTTCAATGGAATAGAATTAACAGTATATTTAAACCATGTACCTGTGATGAGTGGACTGTAATAAGATTGCCAAGACCACTAACAGTAGAGTCCTTACAGCAAATGGTATTAGTAATGTGGACTGTCTGTGTACAAAGAGTGAATTTGGCTCCTACTTCAAATCACCAAAAAATGTAGGTCAAAATAGATCAAAGTCTTAAACATAAGAATTCAATCTGTAAATCACATTGAAGAAAATTTGGGTGGAAGTCTCTGTTTCTTTAGTGTAACTAATGGTTTTTTTAACTGTGACACCAATGGAACAAGGAACAAATTTTAAAAACAAATATATTGGACATTGTCAAGGTAAATTTGTGTGTGTGTGTGTGTGTGTGTGTGTGTGTGTGTGTGTGTGTGTGTGTTTCAAAGGGCACTTTCAAAAAAGCTGAAAGATACCCCAAGGCATGCAAGAAGATATTTTTAATCTCATGTGTGATATGGATTTAGCACATAGATGATAGAAAACATTCTTAAAATTCAATAGCAAAAATAGAATTAATGGGCTGATAAGCATGTGTTTATTTATCCGTTTATTTATTGATTGATGTGTGTACATGTCACAGTGTGCATGTGGTCATTCCTCTCTTTCCACTATTTGGATCCTGGGGAATCAAACTCAGGTTATCATATTTGGTGGCAAGCACTGTTAACCCCTGAGCCTTCTCACTAGCCCTTAAACAGAGATTTCATTGAAGAATATATACAAATAGTCAATAATCACATGAAAAGGGGCTGAAGGTATTTAGTCCCTGGGGAAATGCAGAGCAAGATCACTCAGAGTTACTACATCATACCCATTGGATGGTAATATTTTAAAATAAAAAAAAAAAACAGCTCTCCTTGATACATTTTCAAGTGTTAAGTGCTGTGGGATGATTTGTATGTCCTGTGGGAGCCCTTCTTGGGTTCTTTGTGGCGTTACCCAGCAGGTCCGTATAGAGGATGATTAGGACCATGGGCCTGAGTGCAGGTGTTTGAGATGGTCTGCACTTGGCTGTGCTGGGGGATGGTCTGTATGTCAAGTTGTTCTGATTGGTTAATAAATAAAACCTGATCGGCCGTGGCTAGGCAGGAAAGATAGGCGGGACTAACAGAGAGGAGAAATAAAAGGACAGAAAGGCAGAAGGAGACGCTGCAGCCGCCGCAATGACCAGAGACACTGCAGCCGCCACCATGACCAGCAGCATGTGAAGACGCCAGCAAGCCACCAGCCATGTGGCAAGGTATAGACTTATGGAAATGAATTAATTTAAGCTATAAGAAGAGTTACCAAGAAGCCTGCCACGGCCATACAGTTTGAAAGCAATATAACTCTCTGTGTTTATTTGGTTGGGTCTGAGCGGCTGTGGGACTGGCGGGTGACAGAGATTTGTCCTGACTGTGGGCAAGGCAGAAAAACCCGAGCTACAGTTAAGTAAGGTTGTGGAGAAATTACATTGCTTGTGTAAATGCAAATTGATGCATTCAAGTGGCAAATATTTTGACCTTTCTTCAAAAAGTTAAGCAGAGTTTATTTCCAAGAGAGCAGAAAACATGTTGCCCAAAATGAATGTTCACAGCATCATTATTCATAGAAGTCAAAAATGTAAACAACTTAGTGGCAATCAATTGATAACTGGGAAAAATAAAGTGTCAATACATGCTACAAAGCAAATGAATCATGGGAGCATTATGTCTTGTGAAAGAAGGCAGTCACATGAAGTCATGAGCTGTATGATTCCATTTCTATGACATGTCTAGAATAGGTGAAATTGTAGAAACAGAAGGTTGATCTGTGGTTGTTACAAGATGAGAGACAAATGCCTAGCACTTTTGTACTTATTCTTTGGGGTAATTAAAACAGTCTAGAAGTAGATAGTGGTGATGGTTGCACCTCACTATGAATAAAAATAAATGCCTGAGTCAGAATTGGTGAGTGACCCACCTGCCAGCAGAGCTGCCCCCTCCCTTGATTCTGTTCCCAGGGACCCTTCCCATGGCTCACACCTTCCTAGCTTGTCACTGGCACCATTGGTGGGCCCTGCTCCCAACTGCAGGCAATTTCTGCCACTGAGACACAGGCCACACTAGTCAGAACCAAAGAGTGACACCGACTGGCTGTGAAGTGGCCCCCTTCCTAGATTCAGTTCCCAAGGACCCTTCCCATGGCCCTCACCTTCTCAGCTTGTTGCTGGCCCCACTGATGGGCCCTGCCCCAAACCCCAGGGGATTTCAGGCACAAGCCATACAAGTAAGAACATGGGCAAGCCACGCCAGCTTGAACAGATGTAGGCCATACCAGTCAGAAGAACAGATGCAGACCACACCAATCAGTTGAACAGAGACCCTTTGTTGGACCAAAGGCTAAGATAACTGCCAGAAGACCAACTCCCAACTTGGACAGAGACTCCCTACTAGAACAGAAATCTAGGCTACAAAGACTAGAAAATCAAGGAGGAAACAGAAACCGAGGAAGAAAATATCCATCCAAAAAAGACAAATTCAGAAATCAGGTACTAAAACTTATCATCCAAACTCAGATGTTTAAACACCAGTGTAAAAATATAATCAACAGCGGGGTGGCCATGGTGCATACCTTTAATTCCATCACTCAGGAGGCAGAGCCAGGTGGTTCTCTGTGAGTTTGAGGTCAACCTGGTCTACAGAGAGAGAGAGAGAGAGAGAGAGAGAGAGAGAGAGAGAGAGAGAGAGAGAGATCCAGGGCAGGCACCAAAACTACACAGAGAAACCCCGTCTCAAAACAAAACAAACAAAACAAAAAACAAAAAAAGATACAATCAACAACAACCAGGGCAATACGGTATCACCAGAGCCCAGACCTGAATATTCCAACACAGCTGAAGCACAAGAAAATGACCTTAAAAACAACTTTATGAAGATGGTAGAAGTCCTTAAAGAAATAAAAAATACCCTAAAGAAATTGAGGAAAAGATAACCAAAAGAGAAAATCACCAAATACTTAAAGAATGCCAAGAAAGCCAAGAAAAAATGAACAGGTAAAGAAAACTATTCATGACATAAAAATCAAAATAGAAGCAATAAAGAAATCACAACCTGAAGAAATTCAGGAAATGGAAAATCTAGGTAACTGAACAGAAACTACAGAATACAAAAGATGGAATAGAGAATCTTGGGTATTGAAGATACAGTAGGAGAAATAGATTCATGGGTCAAAGGAAATGTTAAATCTCAAAAACTCAAAACACAAAGCATTCAGGAAATCTGGGACACCATGAAAAGACCAAACCTAAGAATAATAGGAATAGAAGAAGGAAAAGAATCTCTGCTCAAAAACACAGAAAATACATTTAACAAAATTACAGAAAAAAATTCCCTAACCTAAATAAAGACATGCCTATGAAGGTATAAGATGTTTATAGAACACCAAATACAATGAACCAGAAAAGAATGTTCCCAAGTCACATAATAATCAAAACACTAACCATAAAGAATAAAGAATATAAAAAGCTACAAGAGAAAAAGACCAAGAAACATATAAAGGCAGACCTATATAAGTACACCCAACTGCTCAATGGAGACTCTAAAAGCAAGAAGGTCCTGGGCAGATGACTTACAGACTTAAGAGATCACAGATGCTAGCCCAGACTACTCCACCCAGCAAAATTTTCAATCACCATAGATGGAGAAAACAAAGTATTTCAAGACAAAGTCAAATTTGAACTATCTATCCAAAACTCCAGACCTAGAGAAGATACTAGAAGGGAAACTCCAACCCAAGGAAGTTAACTATGCCCAGGAAAATACAAACAATAGATAATCTCACACCAGCAGAATCCATACTACTATCACCACCACTAGCAACAACATAATAACAAGAGTAAACAATCAGTGGTCATTAATATTTCTCAATATCAATGGCCTGAATTCACTAATTAAAAAAAAAACAAAACACAGGCAAGCTGTGGTGCATGCTTGTGGTGGTGCACACATTTAATCCCAGCACTTAGGAGGCAGAGCCAGGAGGATCTCTATGAGGCCAGCCTGATCTACAGAGCAAGATCTAGGACAGGTACCAAAACTATACAGAGAAACCCTGTCTCAAAAACAAACAAACAAACAAAACCAGGCTAACAGAATGGATATGAAAACAGGATCTATCCTCCTGCTGTATACAAGAAACACACCTCAACATCAAAGATAGACATGAAAGGGTTGGAAAAAGATTTTCCAATTAAATGGACATAACAAGGAAGCTGTTGTAGATATCCTAATATCTAACAAAATAGAGTTCAACACAAAATTAATCAAAGAAGATGGAGAAGGACATTTCATACTCATTAAAAGGAAAAATCCACCAGGATGGCATCTCACTTCTGAATATTTATGCCCCAAATGCAAGGGCACTCACATTTATAAAAGAAACATTACTAAAGCTTAAATCACACATCAAAGTCGTCCATACATTAATAGCAGGAGACTTCAACACCCCTCTATTACCGATGGACAGGTCATCCAGACACTAAACATAGAAATACTGGAGATAACAGACATTGTTATTCAAATTGACCTAATACATCTAGAGAACATTCACCCAAACACACAAAAAAATATACCTTCTTCTCAGCACTTCATGGAACCTTCTTCAAAACTGACTATATACTGGGTCACAAAGCATGTCTCAACAGATACAAAAAAAAAAAAAAATGGAAATAACCCCTTGTATCCTATCAGACCACCATGGATTAAACTTGGATTTCAACAATACCAGAAACAACAGAAAACCTATAAAGTAATGGAAACTGAACAACTTTCTACTGAACTGCCACTGGGTCAGGAGATAAAGAAAGAAATGAAAGACTTCCTAGAATTCAATGAATATGAATGTACAACATACTCAAACTTATGGGACACAATGAAAGGAGCCCTAAGACGGAAGTTCATAGCACTAAGTATCAGCATAAAGAAATTAGAGAATTCTCACACCAATGACTTAACAACACACTTGAAAGCCCAAAACAAAAAGAAGCAAATTCATCCAAGAGGATTAGATGGCAGGAAATAATCAAACTCAGGGCTCAAATCAATAAAACAGAAAAAAAGAGAGCAATACAAGGAATCAATGAATCAAAGATTTGGGTCTTTGGAAAAATCAACAAAACAGACAAACCCTTGTACAAATTAACTAAAAGGCAAAGAGAGACTGTCCAAATTAACAAAGTAAGAAATGAAAAGGGGGACATAACAACAGACACCAAGGAAATCCAAAGAATCATTAGGTCATACTTTAAAAACCTGTACTCCACAAAATTGGAAAATCTAAAAGAAGTAGACAATTTTCTCAATACATACCACTTACTAGAGTTAAAACAAGATCAGAAAAACAATTTAAGTAGACCTATAATCCCCAAGAAAATAGAAGCAGTCATCAAAAGTCTCTCCACGAAAAAGTCCAGTGCCAGATGGTTTTAGTGAAAAATTCTACTAGACCTTCAAAAAAGAGTTAATACCAATACTCCTCAAATTAATTCACACAATAGAAACAGAAAGAACATTGAAAAATTCATTTTATGAGGTTACAGTTACCCTGAAACCTAAACCACACAAAGACTCAACAACTAAAGAGAATTACAGCCCAATTTCCCTTGTGATCATTGAGGCAAAAATACTCAAAGAAACAGAAACTGAATCCAAGAACACATCAAAAAGATCATCCATCAAAATCAAGAGGGCTTCGTCACAAATATAGGGATGGTTCAACATGAAAATATGTCAATGTAATCCACCATATAAACAAACTTAAAGGAAAAAAACATATGATCATCTCATTGGATGCTGAAAGAGTAGAAAAATCTAACATCCCTTCATGATAAAAGTATTGGTGAGATCAGGGATATAAGGAACATACCTAAATATAATAAAGGCAATACACAGCAAGTCCATAGCCAACATCAAATTAAGTGGAGAGAAATTTAAAGCAATTCCATTAAAGTCAGGGACAAGACAAGGCTGTCCATTCTCTCCATATCTATTCAATACAGTACTTGGAGTTTTAGCTAGAGCAATGAGACAACTAAAGGAGATCACTGGGATAAAATTGGAAAGGAAAAAAAGCAAAGTATTGCTATTTACAGATGATATGATAGCATATATAAGCAACTTCAAAAATTCTACCAGGGAACTCCTACAGCTGATAAATACATTCAACCAAGTGGCTGGATACAAAATTAACTAAAAAAAAAAAAAAAAAAACCCAGTAAACCTCCTATATACAAATGATAAACAGCTGATAAAGAATCAGAGAAACAACACCTTCACAATAGCCACAAATAATATCAAATATCTCAGTGTAACTATAACCAAGCAAGTGAAATGCCTGTATGACAAGAACTTCAAGTCTTTGAAGAAAGAAATTGAAGAAGATATCAAAAGTTGGAAAGATCTCCAATGCTCATGGATTGCTAGGATTAACATAGTAAAAAATGGCAATCTTACTGAAATCAATTTACAAATTCAATGCAGTCCCCATCAAACTTCCATCACAATTCTTTACAGCCCTTGAAAGAACAAATTCAGCTTCATATGGAAAACCAAAATAACCAGAATAGCTAAAATAATCCTGTATAATAAAAGAACTTCTGGAGGTATCACCATCCCTGATTTAAAGCTGTACTGTAGAGCAATAGTAATAAAAAGGCACATGGTATTGGTATAAAAAAATCAAACAAGTTCATCAATGGAATCGAATTGAAGACTGAGAACAAAACACATACTCATGGACACTTAATTTTGGACAAGGAAGCCAAAATATACAATGAGGGGGAGAAAAAATTAACAACCAATGGTGCTGGTCTAACTGGGTGTCTATATAAAAACAAATGCAAATAGATCCATATCTATTACCCTGCACAAAACTCAACTCTAAGTGGATAGCAGAACCACACATAAGTCCAAATACCCTGAACCTGACAGAAAAGAAAGTGGGGAATACCAGGGATCCTGCATGGGATTGACCTAGGTCCTCTGCATATGTGTTACAGTTGTGTGACATGGTCTTCTCACAAGAATCCTAACAGTGAGAGCAGGGAATGTCTCTGACTCTGTTGCCTGCTTTTGGGACCCATTCCTCCTACTGGATTGCCTCATCTAGCCTATGTAGAAGAGGAGATGTCTAGTCTCACTGCAACTTGATATACCATGGCTGGCTAATATCCATGAGATGTCTACCCATATCTGAAGGGAAACAGGAGGAGGAGTGGATTTAGAGGAGGGAGATTGGGAGGAGAGGAGGCTGTATTTATGCAGAGTGTCATTCAGAGGTGGATCTACCCAGCGGAACTACTGTCAGCAGCTGACCATCCACTCCTCTGTCACTGTAATAAACTTGAGTTGATCTCAGGCACGACTTTTAAGGTATTTCCTAGAGTTCTCCCATACTGAAGTAAAAGCTGAGTTAATCCTGAGTGGAAGAGAAATATTCCTGGAATTGTAGCTCTAAAGAAACTCTCTTCCCAGAGTACATGACATTTCAGACATGTGTAACATCAGGAAGATAAATTCAGGGTATTCCTCAGTGTCTGAAGCAGCACTGGTGGGAGTGGTGGCTATAACATGACATACCTCAGCCAGGTGGAGGTGGCACATGCCTTTAATCCCAGCACTAGGGAGGCAGAGCTAGGCGGATCTCTGTGAGTTCGAGGCCAGCCTGGGCTACCAAGTGAGCTCCAGGAAAAGCACAAAACTATGCAGAGAAACCCTGTCTCGAAAAACCAAAAAAAAAAAAAAAAAAAAAAAAAAAAAAAAAAAAAAAAAAAAAAAAAAAAAACAAAAAAAAAAACAACAACAACAAAAAACATGACACACCTCAAAGGGGAAAAAGGATGCTGTTGCCCAGCAGTAATCTCCATTAGTTCTTGGTCCAGCTGATCTCTCTCAGTCATAACAAACTAAGATGCTTTAGAGGCAAACAGTGCCTACAAGTGATCTCTGAATAGATATAGTTTTCCTTCTATTAAATCTCTCAAAATGCCATATTTTTCATAAGTTATTTGTATGCTTTTGTTGAGAATGATGCTGAGTTAGGAAATCCTGCTGCTTCCCTGGGTTATTCAGGAATTCTTTCTGAGGTAGTCTTTTTTCCCCCCTCTGGAAGGTAAAGTTTTAGAAACATGTTTGGCTCTGTTGCATGTTTATTGGCATGTTTGATATAATTTAAGTGACTAGAAGTTCTCTCTTGAGTCCTTAAGGCAACAAAAGAAACTGAATTAGAACTGAAAAACTTTTCTCATTTTAGAAAACAGCAATCGGGGGAAAATTTTTGAAAACACATCAGATGCCTGAAAAGATGAAGGTGATGTTCTTTGTGTGCTGTGATTTTCATATACAAGATAGAATTATATAAGGAATTGTAGAGTAGAATAAGTTATAAAGCAGATATCAGAAGATATATGTGATTTGCCCAGCACCATATAGCCAAGAGTGACAAGGTGGAGCTTAAATAAATCTGATGTTTTAAGGTATGTAGACTCCTATAGAAATAGGCTCCTTTATAAGAAAATGCTGCCTCATACATTTCAATGATTGACATCTGAACTATCCTTACCAGAACACTGTATAAATCAGTATCACATGCTATCGCAGACTAATAGTCCCTAGGCATACAAAACATTGCATAAATATGGTAGAGATGAATTTTTGTTTTCATATAACAGTTATTTCTACATCCTTCGTGAGCTGAATGCTAAGCCTCCATCCTTTTTGAAATTAAAGGTATCCTCATTTATGGAGAAATATTAGAGTCACTATAACATTTTAAGTTTTAATTCAATATGCAAAATGAGCACCTTTCAGGTCAACCCATACCTATGATTTGAACCACAGCTATGCATCTCTGTCTTTGGTGTTGCAAAGCCAATTTAGTCAAATATTTGCATGCGGTGAGAGAGCTTCTCCTCTGTGAAGTTACAGAATAGATTGGCTCATTTTACATGCTTCATCCACATGTGAACATTGTTCATTACAGTGCTCTTATAACCTTAGCTAATTGGAGTAAATAGTTCTTAGTTAGATGTGTCTCTTGTGTGGACTCCTGGGATTTCATTTAAAACTGATGAAGAGCTATTGTGAAGTAGTCTCAGGCTGTCCTTGAACAGTAAGTCTTTGATGCTTTCTTGAACAATAAGTTCATAAAACTAGTTTAAAATGCCTTTGTTTCAAATAGAGCTAAGGGAAAAAGCTTAACTATTGGATAAATTCAACCAATAACTCCCCTCCAATTTCATTTGCTGGTCTTTGTGTCTTTTTGTTCCAGTGCATACATGCCTAATTGTCAAGAACTCTCCCTCATTATGTTTGTGAAAAAAAAAAGCTATTTAAAAAAAATGTGGATAGGTAGAATCAACATAGTAAAAATGGCAATCCTACCAAAAGCAATCTACAGATTTAATGCAATCCCCATCAAAATCCCAACACAATTCTTTCACAGACTTGGAAAGAACAAAACTTAACTTTATATGGAAAAAAAAAACTAGGATAGCTAAAATCTTGTATAATAAAGCAAGCTTAAACCTTAAGCTCTACTATAGAGTTATAATAATAAAAAACAGCTTGGTACTGGCATAAAAACTGACATATGGACCAATGGAATCGAATTGAAGACCCTGACATTAACCCACACACCTATGGACATATAATTTTTGACAAAGAAGCCAAAAGTGTACAATGAAAAAAGAAAGCTTCTTCAACAAATGGTGCTGGCATAATTGGATATCAACGTGTAGAAGGCTGCAAATAGATCCATATCTGTCACCGTGCACAAAACTTAAGTCCAAGTGGATCAAAGACCTCAACATAAATCCAGTTACACTGAAGTTGATAGAAGAGAACGTAGGAAGTAGTCTGGGATGCACTGGCACAAGAGACTACTTCCTGAATAAAACACCAGTAGCACAGACACTGAGAGCGACAATTAATAAATGGGACCTCCTGAAACTGAGAAGCTTTTGTAGAGCAAAGGACATGGTCAATAAGACAAAACGATAATCTACAGAATGGAAAAAGATCTTCACCAACCCCACATCTGACAGAGGGTTGATCTCCAAAATATATAAAGAACTCAAAAAGCTAGACTTAAAAATACTGAACAATCCAATTAAAAAATGGGCTACAGAGCTTAACAGAGAATTCTCAACAGAAGAATCTCAAATGTCTGAAAGGTATTTAAGGAATTGCTCTACATCCTCAGTTATCAGTGAAATGCAAATCAAAACAACTCTAAGATACCATCTTACACCTGTCAGAATGGCTAAGATCAAAAACACTGAAGACAGCTTATGTTGGAGAGGATGTGGAGCAAGGGGAACACTCGTCCACTGTTGGTGGGAATGCCAACTTGTACAACCACTCTGGAAATCAGTATGGTGGTTTCTCAGAAAATTGGGAATAAGTCTTCCTCAAGACCCAGTTATACCACTCTTGGGCATATACCCAAGAAATGCTCAGCTTACCACAAGGACACATGCTCAACTATGTTCATATCAGCATTATTCGTAATAGCCAGAACCTGGAAAAAAATCTAGATGCCCCTCAACTGAATAATGGATAAAGAAAATGTGGCACATATACACAATGGAGTATTACTCAGCAGTAAAAAACAATGATATGAAATTTGCAAACAAATGGATGGAACTAGAAAATATCATCTTGAATGAGGTAACCCAGACTCAGAAGGACAAACGTAGCATGTACTCACTCATAAGTGGATACTAGATGTGAAAGAAGGGATGGCCAGACTGCAACCCACAACTCCAGAGAGGCTAGCTAACAGGGAAAGACCCCAGGAGGTACACTTGGATGACCCTGCAAAGGAGAAGTGCATGAGATTTACATGAGCAGACTGGGTGTGTGTGGGGGTAGCAGAAGGCGAGGAGTGGGGGATGAGAACATAGAGAAATGGGATGGTCAACATGAAACAGGGACAGAGTGGGAGGGCAGGGAGGAAGATACCATGATAGATGAGGACATCATGGGAATAGGAAGAGGCAGGGGCGAGGCTCTCAGGAATCCACAAGAATGAAGTCATCTTGATCTGGTGGCAGTGGTCCAGAGGGTACCTGGACTGGTCTACTCTGGTGACCGGTCTAGTAAATAACCTAGGTGTCATCATAGAGCCTTTGTCCAGTGACTGATGGAGGCAGATGCAGACATCCATGGCCAGGCACCAGGCTGAGCTCCGGGAATCCAGTTGATGAGAGAGAGGAGGGATTCTGCAGGCGAGGGACCTCAAGATTATGATGGGAGGATGTGCAGAGATGACCAGCCACACTAGTGGAAGCTCATAAACTGTAGACTGGTGGCTGTGGAGCCCCCATGGGACTGGACTAGGTAGGCCCTCTGGATATGGAAAGCAGTTTTTGGCTTGAACTGTTTGGAGGGCACCCAGGCAGGGGGATCAGGATCTGTCCCTGGTCTATGGGCAGGCTTCTGGGAATCCAGTGCCTGCAGTGTGACACCTTGCACAGTCTTTGTGCAGTGGGAAGGAGCTTGGACCTGCCTAGGCTCAGTGTGCTGGGTTCTGCTGACTCTCCATGGGAGACCTTGATTTTGGGGATGTGGGGATTCGGGATGGCTTGGGAAAGAGGGCTGGGAGGGTGGGGGAGGGAGGAGAAGGGATCTGTGGATGGTATGTGGAGTGAGTAGAAAATTTCTTAATAAAGAAAAAAATTTGAAATAAAAAATGCTGTATTTAAAAAATAAATAAAAATAAAATGCAATTTTTGTGCACTTAGTTTATGTAGATTGTGTTTTAATAAATGAAATCAGACAGTAAACTAAGAGCCTGAGGCAATGATTCAGGAAAGCAAATTGAAAATAGCAGAGTGATACCAGATTCATTCACAGCAAAAGCATAAAGAGTTAGAGAAAGATGTCTTTTGGCTGTTGGGAAAAAAGGAGCCACTTTCTACATCATGGGATAAGCACATATTTCCTGCTACGAGAATACTAAAAGATTCAACAGTGGTGATTTCAGTCCTGTGGGACTTACATTAGCTTTGAAAATAATACTAAAAATGTGTTTAATAAGTGGGAGTGGGAGAGCTTCAAATCAGATAATAAAAGAACTAAAAAGAAGTGCTGAAGGAAACTTTCCACAATCAAGTTGAAAACAACATACAGCCAATAATTCTATGCTCTGATTTTTTCTTTGCAAATCTTAGCTCTATTTGGTGCTATGAATACAATGTATTTCTAATAATACAAGTGTTATTGTTTACATTTTTCTAGGTAAATATTCATAGTAAAACACTGGCATTTGATTTCCCAGTGGCACTTGGTTTTCTGCACACATTCATTCAGCAAATCCACTGGTAAAACGTTTCCAGGGGGCCACTTGTGTGTAAGACAGTTGAGCATTAAAAAGTTATGAATTTACAGAGTCCTTCTTTTTATCTTACAGAAATTGTTTCATTGTTAGGAACCTATTTATTGATTACATTTTGTAATTGTGATATAAAGCAAACACAAGAATATTCTTGGTACAAAATAGCATAAGAATGATCATTTTGAGGTAGGTTTTGACATACACCCATGATCTCAGCTATTTGAGATGCTAAAGCAGGAAGATGACAAATGCAAGACCAGCCTGGGCTACACAGAGAGTTGATGAACAGCCTGAACAGTACCACCACAGCAAGTCTGTCTCAAACCAAATGATAAAAAGAGCTAGGATGTTGAACACTCGTCTGTATGTGTAAAGCCCTGAGTTCAGTCTTCAGTACTACTATAAGTACATAGTTTGGCAAATAAATAAACTATATATTTATATTTTTTAAAGTGACTTAAAGCAAAGTCTTCTTTAGTAGCAGGTAGGAAAGAACAGAATAAAGGTGCAAGGATAGGAATAAGCAAAAACACATTACAGTCGTACCTGTAGGGGAAGCAACATGCTGGGCTTACTGAGGACTCATATTTCTGTGGTCAATTTCCAGCTACTACTGTCTTTCTTGACTTTCTGGAAAGCTTTTCATGAGGTAGCTGGGTGCCACTTCCCTTGTGGGTAGGGTTAGCTGAAGAGCTGAAGGACTGGTGGGGAGATATGCCCATCTCCCTCACCTCTGAGTACTCTACATCACTTCTCACAGTTTTTTCCCGTAGTTTAACTTCAAATGCCTGTCAAGGAAGAGACCCTTTATTGACTGCCTTTTCTTTCCTCTCCTGCTGTTCCATTTTCTTAGTGTTGCTGGGTCTCTCAGACTACCTTGAATCTCATCGTAGGGCTCTTTCTGGAGTAAATGAAATTGTGGCACCATGATTGTTCAAGAATGAATAACAAAAATCAATTGAAAAAGGTGAGGGGCACAGTCCCCACTGTGTGGATATCATGGGTAATGCGGTGGCAAAGGCAGGTTATATATCTACTGCATTCAGATGTTCTATCTACATGTTAGATGAAGGATCATGCAAAATCACAGAAAAAAAAGAACATTCCTTTTGCTTTGGGTCTGAATTGTAGAGCATCATTCCTCTTCCCTGTATCTATCAATACCTGGCATTTGTTACTTCACATGGTTGAGAGACTGAGGGTGGGGGTGGAAGTGAAAACACATTGTCCCTGTTTTCAGCAAGGAACTAATTTGTAAAATAGTATTTCATTATTTAAAGGTGCTGTGCACGTAGTGGGAGGTCTGCAATAAATATTTTAATTCCTCTTTCTAAAAATGATTCATTATGATTTCTAAGTTCCATCACAATGTTCTTTTCTTTCTTTAGACTATCTTCCAACTACATAAAACATGAAGTGACAGATAAACACTTCCTGCTCTGGTTACTTTCCTTAAGTGCTTCAGCGAGTGTCTTCCCTCATTGTTAGGTTTGCTCAGCCTCAACTGTGCTTTCTTCAAAGGTTTGAATGCATCATAATGCATGGTAAATACTAAATTAACATCCATTACTGCCATATATATGCATCAGGGGCACTATCAAATAACCTATAGGCATTTTCCTGAGTCATCAAGGACAATAATTCATCTATGAATAGGGATTGGTTTCTTCACAAACTATTTTCTTTATATTCAGCTTTAAACAATTCTGAAATTCCTATCATAATTTCCAGCTCTTGGAAGGAAATACAAACAGTGAAAAGTACCATTTGGATTCATTTTAAAGAATGCAACAAAAATGCAAGCTTCCTTCTCATTGTGTGAGAAGCCTAGGGTGTTAGGACAGCTAAAGGAACGGCTAGGCAGGAGACTTTACATTTCCCCAGAAATGTTCACACTTGGGAGTATGAAAGGCTTGTCTGGTTTTAAAAATCAACATTTACAAGTTAAACGTGCAGGAAGGATGGCTCTGAGAGAAGATGGAGGCCATTAGTTGGAACACAAACCAGGAAGTTGCTTTTACTTCCGAGTATCCATTTCTTCGATGCTAAACTGCTCTCTTTGGTTTTGTTGCTGTTGTTTGTGATGTTTTGTTCACAGAGGCAATGCCTTGCTAAGTAGCCCAGATTGGCCACCAACTTCTGCTGTGGATGATTGACTGACAAATAAAATGCTGATTGGCCAGTAGCCAGGCAGGAAGTATAGGTGGGACTAGCAGGGAGGAGAATTGGGGGAACAGGAAGGCAGAGTTGGGGAGACGCCAGCCTGCCATCCAGGAAGCAACATGTAAAGGCAACAGGTCATCCAGGGAACAACATGTAAAGGCCACGGAACACGTGGCGACATATAGATTAACAGAAATGGACTGAGTTAAGTGTAAGAGCTAGTCAGTGGTAGGCCTGAGATAATGGCCCAGCAGTTTAATTAATATAAGTTTCTGAGTGATTATTTTATAAGTGGTTGTGGGGTCCATGGTGCTGGGCAGGACTGGAGAAACCTCCAGCTACAAACTTCCAGTTGTCCTGCCTCAGGCTCCGGATTGCTGAGATTACAGGTATATATCACCACACCCACTCTAAGCTGATGGTAACTTAATAATTGAGTAGACCCTCTCTATTATAAAGGCTATGTTTATAGAAATGTGCAATGCATAAGAGACCTCTGTGGCTCTAGGTTGTTCCTCTGCATCCCTAGGGGACAATGAGAGACTTACGTCTATCATCCAGGATTCTTAAAGAACAGAAGATTCATTTTTTTTTTTCTCTTCTGTCTGGTTTTACTCACTTCAGCAAAGGGGCTTCAGAATCACAACAATGCTGTAGTACATTCCCCTCCATCATTATTTGTGGATATCATTAAAGTCAAACACACAAACATTTTCTCCTGTAACCTATTCTCCTCTTTGAAAACAAATCCGATGTGCAAAGCTGCAGCTGCTGACACCAAACAGATGTGTTTCATCAGAGCTCGACTCTGGCACTGCAGCTTCAACCAGCCCTGAATCTACTCTAGGGGCAGAACAGGAATAAATTGCTACATTTACAATAATTTCCTCCCAGAAGGGAAACGATTTTGAATGGAATTGAGTAGAAAATTCACCTTCAGGGACTGGCAGAATATTGACAGCATTAGACATCAAAGTCAACCCTGATACATGGAAAAGTGTTTCCTGAACTTAAAAATGAAAGATAATGTATCCAGGTTCAGTAAACATCATTCCGATCTCTTTTCTAATGCAGAGAAAGGTAAAAGGCACCATTTCCCATTGAGTCAATGTTAAATTCCTTGGGTATGTTAATGGCACTGTGGTTATGTAAGAAAATGTCGTTCTTGGGATGTGCATGTTGAATTATTTAAGGATGAGATGTCATGATGTCTGGATCTTACTTTCAAATAACTGAAAAAGCTAAGCCACAGCCAGTCACTTGTGGAGGGAGGAAGAGAATAAAGCATCTGTGAGAGAGGAGGGGGGGAGGGAGGGAGGGAGGGAAGGAGAGGGAGAGGAAGAGGGAGAGGGAGAGGAAAGAGGAGAGCAGCAATTGCTTAGCAACTGGTAAAACAGGTAAAAATGGTAATTGAGTATTCAAATGCTACTTTTTCAAGTTTCCTGTAGTTTTCTTTTCTTTTACCTTTAAACAAAATTCAGAGGAAAGTCTTGTTTTACTAATAAAAACAAATAGACCAAACACCAGCAGCATATTTAACTTCCTGTCAAAATCATGACAGTATGGTCCTTTGGTCCATTTTTTTCCTTTTTTCTATTTTTTTTTCCTGAGACAGGGTTTCTCTGTGTAGTTTTAGTACCTGTCCTGGATCTCACTCTGTAGACCAGGCTGGCCTCGAACTCACAGAGATCCCCCTGCCTCTGCCTCCTGAGTGCTGGAATTAACGGCATACACCACCACTGCCCAGCCAGTATGGTCTTATTGTAATGAAGAATTCATGTAAATCACTATTATTGCCCCTACCTGACCTTGATCTACCCTAAAAAATGCACTTTGATTCTCAGGAGCCTAATGAGTTGGCCTAATATAATATACTTCTTTTAAAAAGTCAGGATAAAACCAGCTGGTCCTTGTGACAAGGACTTCCTGACAGCTTTTCCTGTCTTTAAAGCATTGATTCTTCACTGAGGCCTGGAGGATAGTAGCAAAATCGCCATCACCAACAACAAGAGTGTGAAGATTTGGCCCCTCTGCCTTCATATTGCATCTGCTGATCTTTCAGATTCCTGCTGCACTTTGCCCACAGACATGTTGATTACTTAAAGAGTGCTGTCTAAACACGGTTAATACAGAGACAGCTAATCTACATTGTATAACCTTGCTCTTCCCTGGTTAAATGCTAAAACATCTAGATCAGAGCAACTAAGAAGTGAGATCAGTGTTTCAGGCCTATAAGCCCAGATACTCAGGAGACTGAGGCAGGAGACTGATTGCCTGCACTTTTAAGTGAGTTCAAGGCCAGCCTGGACAGCGTAGTCAGACCCTCTCTCAAAATAAAAAGGAGGGTTGCTTTTGTTTGCTTGTTTATTTATTTTTGGAATAGTTGGAGCTGTAGATCTAAGGCCCTGCACTTAGAAGAGGCTCTGGATTTAATCTCCAGTACCCTAACAACAACAGCAACAACAAAAACAAGAACAAGAACAACTTAGATATTTTCAAGATTACAAGAATAGTGAACCTTGCATTGCAAGCAGATCCTTTCCATGATGGGAGCCAAAGCTGCTGCTGGAGCAGTGGTAGCAGTCATTTCATGGTGAGAACCGAGTTACAGCCTGAAGCAATAATGATTACCCTGCAGCTGCAGGATCCCACAAAACCAATTCATGATCCACAAGACCACAGTCTGACCAAGGTAGATTATATCAGGTACATTTGGCTTCCTCCTAATTCTCTGTGTAGTCCTAAAAATGCTTGTTGATAGCCCAAAGAAAGACCTCAGGATGCTTGGCTTTCTCCTCTTTCTTAGTGTGGCCACACTGAGTAATAAGTTCTTTTCTAGCTTCATGCCATTCAACATCTTTGATGGACTATTGAAGTGGTGTAATGCAGAGTCTGGTCTGTTAGTCCCAACCCCACTGCACTCACACCAGAGGAGTTAGTTCTACAGCTAGGACTCTGGTAACAATACCAAATTTATAGTGACATTAAGCTTTCCACTATCTGTATAATGGATTTAAGTCAAAAGAACACTCTCTACACAACACCTGGAAAAAATATTTGTAAGACTCTAAGCCAGCACAGCATGGAATATGCACATTAATGTTTATTACTTTATTGTTCACAAGAACCAAAGTAGAAAACAGTCTAGATATTCATCAACAAATGAATGTGTAAAAAGGCATGGCATATATACACAACAGAATTTTATTCAGCTGTAAGATGAGTTAAATAATGCCATTTGCAAAATAGTGTGTTGAAACAGAGATCATTAGGGTAAATAAAATTGCCCATACTCAGAAAGATAAATATCATGTTTTCAGTCATTTGTGTAATCTAGATTTAAATTTATATATATAGATAGAGGGATAGACAATCTAGGACATGAAGGTAAAAAGGTGAGTATGAGAGAGGAGGAAAAATCTAAAATGGGAGAACAAGAGAGGATAAGGGAATGTGTGACGCAAAGCCCAAGGAGTAACTATGAGGGAGGGCCCTGAAAGGAAACGGGGGTGGGGGGGGGAGGGGGAGGATAGTGGGAGAGTGAATAAGAAAAAAGTAGGATGATAAATGCAGAAAACACAACAATGAAACCCATTACTTCGAGTGCTAATTAAAGTTGATAAAAATTTAAAGAATGCAATAAGCAAAGGAAAAAATTATAAAATTTAAAGACTTTCTACTACAAAGAGTTGTCTTCACAGATTGTCCTATAGCAGGGTTACTCAATGTGGCTTATATTCCACCAGTCAATGACTCTGTGTAAGCCTTGATTTCTATGTTTTAAAAAAAACCTCTCATTACTTTATAGTTCAAGGAAAACAAAATAGAGAAATATCTTTTCAACTAATTTTACTAAGATAGAAATACTATTATGTGATAAGACTGAGAAAATATGTGATTTCAAATAGTATATATGTTTATCTAAATCACTTTTAAATAAGATATTAATGTTTATCAATGAATCGCAAATGATAATAATTTATAATCAATTTCAACATTTCTTGGGAATTCAAGGAAGTTCCATAAATTTCAAGGATGTTTTCCACAAAGAAATCTATTCATTTAAGTCACACAGTGAACTGAGGGAAGGGCAATGCAGTCATCCAAACAGAAGACTCATCTAGGAATTGATCTTCCTTAACTATGTGTACAGTATTAGAACCCTTCCTCTTAAGTCCAAATAAAAAGACGTGTACATCAACTGTTACTGTTTTTATTCAACAATGTGTAGACATTGACAAGCAAAGTAAAGCTAGATAAAGATGGAAACCACAGGAGGACACCAAAGTGCAGTGGTGTCACAAATGAGGACACCAAAGTGCGAGGGGGGGTGTCATAAGTGAGGACACTAAAGTGCGGGGGTGTCTGCTCAGTAACAGTTCCTCTGCCTTCCATGTTGCTAGGCTTTGTTTCCCTCTAAAGAGACACACATACCAGATTTGTTTTCTGGACATCCTGGGTTGAGAAACTTTCTGGAAGTAGAATTTCCTTCACTTTTGCCCTTCTGATTACCAAAGTCAATGCACTGTTTCTCAGGCACTGTCATCTTCCCCACTTCTTTGGAGCTGGTTAGCTTGTAAAAACATTTGAGGAGGCCATGTTGGTGTGACTTTGCTTTGTGTTTTGCTTTATGCCTACTCCTTTTGCCGGTTTATTTTTCTACTTCATCATAAAAAGAGTTTTACCCAGTTTTATTCACTGTGAATGACAACCTGATATACTACCCTTTCCATCTCAAGTGTTCATGTTGGTATCCCAGGTTCAGTCAAAGCAATTGATATTGTTACCCTGCAATATGCTTTCTGACTTTGCTTTTTACAAATAACCCATCTTAAACCTTTGCTTACATACACATGGGCACCAACATTACTTTTTCTTTTCAGAGTTACTCCAACTTAAATCTTAGCTTTGTCCTTTGTTCCTCTTCTATTTTTTCTGATTCCAAACAGATCAGCATTTCTTAATCATATCATACAGTTCTTCTACCAAAAAAAAAATAATGTTTGCTTTTTAAAATGCCTACTAAAACTATCTAATTTGGACTTTCAATGTTACTTAGGGTAGTCTTCAGAGATGGTCTCCAGTGAATCACATTTCATATCCTCATACTTCTCTGGCATTTACCCACATTGAATGTATGCTAACCTTGTGACTCATACTAATAGAATATGTCACAGGTGCAAACTCAAGACTAAACTTTACAAGATCACGAGGCTTTTACTTCTTTTCTCTTGGAATATGCAGTTTGAGAAATCTTGACTCTCCTAAGAAGGGCTACTCTGCTGCTAGATAGAGCGTGAGAAACCCAATTTCCACAGGATTCTTCCCAAGCCCACAGATGAGTCCTACCCCATTCAACTTCTGACTAATATATGAGGGAAAGGAAGTGAGAAACATCCTATCAACCCAGAGAATCAGGAGAAGAAAACTCAGACACTATGCTTTGTTTTATGATTAAGGGAAGATTGTTTTATAGTGTTAGATTATATAAACCTTGACCTAAATATATATGAAAATGATAGTACTTGTAAACCTCCCTGAGAGAATAGCTGAGGCTTAAAGTGGGCTAGAATGATTCTTGCTTTACCTATAATTAATTTTCAGCAATTATTTTATAAACACACATCCTCCTATCCCTGTGCCTTCTATGTAAAGGTTTTTGGAATTCAAACATCCATTCTTCCAACAAATTCTGTTCTACCTGTCTGCTGTAGACTGTTATCCACTCATATCAGGGAAGGATAGTGGATAATAAATTAATTCACCCTAAGCAGACTAAGAAATATACCTATAGAAGACTGACTATAAAGTATTGCCTGTATTACAGGCAATTACTTAAGAGAGGTGGGAGGAGTCTCTGGTGTTTTTGGTTAGGGTAAGTGTAGTGAACACAGTGCTATATATTTCATTCATACCTTGTGAAGGAATTGAATCCAGAATGACTGGTATACAGTTCTGGGATGTTAGTGTGAACTGCTATGCACTTAGTATCCAGTTGTACAATCCCTAGCATGCAAATCAAGGTTATGCAAATAAGAGCAGGACTGGCCAATAGTGCTGGCTTGCAGCTCTGTGATATTAGATTACAGAATTTTTACTACTTAGCAGTTTTAGTATGCTGGTACATGTTTGTGAAAATTCCTTAATGGTACTGGTTCCACTTACTGATATTATAATTTACTTTTCTGTTGTTGTGATAAACACCACAACCAAAACAACTTGGACAGAAAAGGATTTATTTCACTGTACAAGTTACAGTTCATCATGGAGGGAAGTCAAGGCAAGAGCTTAAAGCAGATACCTTGGAGGAACACTGTTTACTGACATGCTCCCATTCTCATATTCAGCTACATTTTTTAAAGTTACTTTTATTTTTGGGATTATAATATAGTTACATCATTTCCTCATCCTCTCTGCTCCAAACTTTTCCACATACCCTTCCTTGATCTCTTTCAAACTCATTGACTCTTTATTCTTCAGCTGTTATCATATGCACATGTATCTGGTGTATATGTACATGTTCTTAAACACAACCTGTTTATTCTGTATAATGTTACAAGTATGTATGTTTTCAGGGCTGTCCATTGATATTGGATAACCATTCTGCATGCTCCCAATCTCTACATTCCTTGGTTGCCCGTAGTTCTTTATGAGGGATTGAGACCTCCTGGGCTTTCCCCTGTCAACTTTAATATGTCTGTTTGTTCAGCTCACATTTAGTCAGTATTTTTGGTGAGATGTTGTTTTGCTTCTGACATTCGTAGGAAATAGTCTCACTGTTTGTCTAGGTCTTACAGTTGTTCTGACTTATGTTCCTCAATGATCCCTGAGCCTTAGATGCAGAAGTTATATTGTAGAATTTTTTCAGTTGGGACTGGGCTCCACAACTCTGTATTTTGATTGTCATTGGTTTTCTGTAATGGTTCCCATCTGTCACATAGAGAAATTTCCTTGATAAGGGGTGAGGCCTACACTTATCTGTGGGTATAAGAACAATCACTGTGCAAATAACCATTTTACCAAAAGCTATTTTCAGATTCATCAAAGCCCAATCAAAATCCTCATCTTACTCTTTACAGAAATAGAAAAAAACTATCCTAAAATTTATTGAGCAAAAAGGACAATAGTGGGAGGATTACTATTCCACATCTCGAGATCTGTAACAGAGCCTCAGTGATAAATACAATATGGCACTGGTGCAAGAACAGATTTGTAGACTGATGAAACAAAATTGAAGATGGAAACATAAGTACATATAACTTCAGCAACTTACAATTTAACAAAACATATGCTGAAGGAAAAAAAAGCATCTTCAACAAGTGGTGCTGGGAAAATTGGATGTCCACATGCAGAATTAGACCCCTGTCCATCACCCTGTACAAAAATTAACTCTATCACTGGAACAAAAACCTAACCTCAAGTGGATCAAGGACCTAAACATGCAATCTGAAACATAGGTAACACTCTACATACACAGATGTAAGAAAGGTCTTTCTGAATAGGACTCACTTTGTTCAAGAATTAAGGCCAACAATTGAAGAGTGAGACTTCATAAAACTTAAAAGCTTCTACACAGCTGAAGAAACAATCAACCAAGTGAAGAGGAAGCCCACACAATGGGAGAGAATCTTTGCCCATTATACATATGAGAGAGGGTTGATATCCAGAATATTTACATATACTTCAAAAAACAAAGAATGAGAAAAACAAAAGATCCATTCAAAAAATGAGTCTGGGATCATCTACTTTTCTTATGCAGTTCATACTTACTTGCTTAAGGATGGTAGCACCCACAGTGAGCTGGGCTATTCTGCATTTATTAGCAGTGAAGAAAATGCCCCACAGACATGCCCACAGGCTAATTTGATGGAGATGATTCTTCAATTGAAACTTCTTCTTCCTAGGTCTGTCAAGTCAATGACTAAGATTAACCATCACAATTTGGTATTAGTGGGTTCCCTTCCACAACATCCTCACATAGACTCTCTTGCAAATAATGAAGAGGTCTTATCCATCAGTTGTGTCACCAATCTTTTCCTTGTCAATTATTTCATTGATTTAATTTTCTTTACTATTATTATTATTATTATTATTATTATTATTATTATTATTAAATGGCCATCTATCAAAATAGTTCTCTTTTACTGCATGTCCCTTGGAAGGAATAGGGTATTTGCTGGAGTATGAATCTTTATTGTAGAACTAACTATTCAGGGTAAATTTTGTTTGTAGAACTTAAGACAAAGTGATGGAAGACTGTTGTGATAATGTTAATGTTAGGTAGCTAGACAGAGATAGGTAGAATAATATCATCTTTCCTAGGGTTAAAAAGTAATGAGATATAGAGTTCAAAGCCAGCCCTGAGGGAGGATCTAAATGGCCTCAAAGACTACCTATCTTTGGGTATCCTGGTCAAATGAATGGTATACTTTGGGCCCTGGCATGACATCCGGACCTAATACATACATTAGAACATTACATACTGTTGTTTTCTCCATTAAGAGTTAAATCCAGCTGGGCTTATAAATCACCTTGCCAGAAGCCCACCCTCCAGGAAAGCTTATATACCTGAAGATTTGCTAAGAAGATGGGAAGAACAGTTATTCCCTTTGATGAGATAACAGTATTCTTCACAGAAGGCCTTCTTTTAGTAGTCACTGAGAGAGCTTAACTCAGAACAGCACCATTAAGCCTGATTGCTTTTCTGACTTAGAACTCTGAAAACGTAACTTTTCCTCTTCCATCTTCCTATAGTACTTTCTTTAAAAGACTTGACAACATCTAGGCACCCTTCCCTAAAACTTTAGACTTTCTCTAAAGTTCCCATCTCCCTCTGCCATACAGCTGCTTGCTAACCTCCATTGCTGAATATGGCAGCTTTCCTAAACCCTGTGCTGGTTGAATGAGAAATGTCCTCCACAGGCTCAGGCACTGGAACATTTAACTCCTCCTAGTCAGTGGTGCTACTTGGGGTAGCTTAGAAAGTATGGTCTTTCCAGAAGAAACATGTCACCATGGAGAGGCTTTAAGTGTATCTAGCATTGCTTGACTAACTTCCAGTTTGATCTCCTTTCTTTCTATTTGCATTTAAAGATGTGATCTCCCAATTTCCTTCTCCAGTTTTCATGCCTCCACACCATGATGGACTCTTATCCCTCTAGAACTATAAGTCAATAAACTCTTTTGTCTATAAGTTTCTTTTGGTCCTGATCAGACATTATCTTAAAAGGCATGCCTTTCTCTCTTCCTCTTCTACATGCCCCTCCTAATGGCAGCTTGCCAGGATTTTCAGCTTTCTTGACCTGTTTCATTTTTCATCCCAAACTCTCATAAAATTGTCTTGGGTTTCCTTTTGTTCATTTCTAAATTCTTTTATTAATGAGACCATGATGGTTTGAATGAGGATAGCTACCGTAGGCACATATGTTTGACCAAGTATGGTCCCCAGCAACTGGAACTGTGTGGGAAGGATTAGGATGCATTGCCCTGTTGGAGGAGGCAATGGGGGCAGGCTTTGAGATTTCAAAAGCCCACAGACCATCCCCAGTCATCTCTCCCTGCCTTGAGCTTGTGGATTAAGATGCTAACTCTCAGCTACTACCTGAACACCATGCTTGCCTGCCTGCTGCCATGTTCCCTATCACAATGGTCATAGACTTAATCTCTGAAACTGTAAGTCCCAGTAAACTTTTTATTCTATAAATTGCCTTGGTCCTGGTTTCTTATTACAGAAATAACAAAGTAACTAAAATGGGGACTAAGAACCCAAAAGGGAAACCCAGTTTCCCAAGTATCATTAGGATCTGACTGACAGAAATGGAAGAATTGCCTTGAAGAGTCAGATAAACTTTCAAGATCAACTTGACATTTTATTTTAAGTTAAACAATCACATTTATCAACCAACTAGAAGTAGTTTTCTTATATTCTTTCCAACTGATTTACTAAATCATCAAACTACTTGACCCAAATTAGAGTTACCTTGGAAGAGGGAACCTCAACTGAGAATGGCCTCCATTAGATTGGCATGTGGGCATATCTGCTAGGAATTTTCTTAATTAATGATTGATGTGAGAGGGCCATCCCACTGTAGGGGACTCTCACTTTGAGGAAGATAGTTCTGGGTTGCATAAGAAAGAAAAATGAGTAATCCACAGAAAGCAAGCCAGTAAGCAGTGTTCTTCCATGGTCTCTGCTTCAGTTCCTCCTCCAGATTCCAGTCTGAGTGCTTAGCCTAACCTCCCTGAATGGTGGCCTGTAATGTGAAAGTATAAGCCAAATAAACTCTTTCCTCCCCAGGTTGCTATTGCTCAGCATTTTATAGCAACCAAAATCAGACTAGAACACATAACTTCTAATAGCTCACGTTTTACTTATTGCTTTTAAGAGCATTCCATACCCTAGATAACGGCAGTCTTGGCCCTTCCCCCAGTCTCCACTTGTATTTCAGAGAACATAGTTACAAAGCAAAGAACAAATTGCTTGTTTTTACCTCTGAGGCTTCTTATTGAAAAATGTTAAAAACTGTAGTAAAATACAGCATTAAAAACCAAACTAATGACAAATATAAATAGATGTCCATTTATTACTTCATGGATCAAACAAGACCCATGGATTTAAAATACAATGTAAGATACCTCCCAAACAATATAAGATAAGAATCTGAAATGTAAAACTGCAGTTTTATGATAATTATTTGTGGGGAAAATTGCATAAACATCAATAACACAGCTGTTGACACCTCCCAACCCATAATAAGCTGCATTATTGCAGAACAGCCAGAATAGGTAGGAACTTAATAAGTGCTATCCCTGATAATAAATTAACATCGTATTTTGAATATCCACATTTTTTTGCCTGACCCAAGCAAAAAAATATTGCACTTTCCCCATGGAATATTTTCCCTGGTAGAAAAAAAAAATGAAGTCATCATTTGAGTCTCCTCACTTGGCACCAGGGTCAGCTCTAGGTAACATGCCGCCACATGAAATCCATTTGCTGACTGTACCTTGGCAGAATATCTGCCTCTTATTAGAACTTTCTATAAATGTAGACCCTCAGGCCCCCATCAGAGGTGCTCAGTCTGAATCTGCATTTACCAAGATGCCAGGGGAGACTGGTTTCCACATTAAAGTTTGAGAAACCCTGCTCTAGTTCATCTCACTTGTTGGTTTTCTCTTTTGATCTACTTCCCTACAGGGTGTTCTTGCTGGATAAATCGTTCTTTGTAAGGGGCAAGTAGGCACGTGGATATTTTACAGGCAGAACAATATGTCCATAACCTGCGCTTGCTGTTTCTTTCTTCTTCTAACGTGGTACCCATCAATGCCTTCCCTGAGTCATCAAGCATGCTGGCCTGATTCAGGGCAAACGAAAAGATTTTCATCTCTCTGTGATGTTTCTTCCTCTTTTCACTAGAGCACAGAGAAAAGAGAAGTCAGGGTTGGCTGCTTCTTCTCTTCCTTGCCAACTTCCCTCTCCCCTGCTGCCTTCAGAAATGAGGGCAATTAACACCCTGGGTGAGTTCAAAGAAAGCCCACTAGTATTTCTATCCATTTGCAAAATTGCCACAGACCCTTCCCACTTCTCTTGGAGTCTTTACAGCCTTACACAAACCACTCTGCATTGCCACAGAAATTGCTGAGTTTCCAGGGTAAAACACACCTCTCAGAATATTTTGGAAGTGTATTTATAAGAGCACATCCTGAGTTGTCCTGATAAGCTAAGGTGTATGCAAAATATCATAGATCTTAATTTCTTGATTTATTTGAATACCACTGTAGAACAACAACAACTCCCCCCTCAGGAAATTTGCATGGTTCTGGGTTCTGGTGTGGAGCATAAGCTCCTCTAAAAGCAATCCTCCTGTAAATAACTTTTAACCCTGACTAAATCCCAAAAATAACTAGAGGAAAAACCAGAAGAGATCTAGAAACATTTAGGGCAATCTGATGACTGAAGTGTAGGCATATCTTGTTGGGATGTTGAAATGTGAACCACAGAGGTTCACAGAATGAGTTCTTGTGTCTTCTCAGATTTGCTCTGTGTTTTAGCGCTAAAACTAGGTATGTTTTGTTTCATTTTAAATGAAACTATTCACTTGCCCCTCCCCCAAGAGGAATCAGAGAAAAGAGCCTCTGTGTAATCAGTAGAAGAAGATAATGGGGATAACAACTCCCAGGATAGAGAGGCAGAGAAGGGAAGTACTGGTTAACCCCAGAATCTACAGGAGACCAGGTATTTCCACCCACAAAGAATCATCCCACTGTACTTCCCAATCTCTTCTTACTAGACCCTTATATGGTAAAAATTATTTATGAAGTTTTCTAAGCACATTAGCCAATAAACAGAAATAATTTTCACACTGTTTTAATTATGGTGAATTCTCTTAGAACTCACTTTTGTAAAAGTCAGGAAATGATTATATTTTTGCAATGATTTGTTTTTAGAAATTAGCAAGAGTTCCAAGTGATTTTATTAATAAATGTCATGGGTAGTAATGTCTCTATGGTGCTTTGAATCACCATAGAGAATACCTATATTTACCACGCATCTATATATAAACTAGTATATATAATATATATTATATATAATATCTTAGTTATTTTGACAAATAATTGTGCCCAACTATTTACATATAGAAATAATTTACCAAAGAAATAAAAAAATAAAAAATAAATAATTTACCAAATATTATCTTTCTTTTATTGCTCCATATACTATATAGGTAGAACATTTTAAAATCCACTTTTTTAACTTAGTGTATAGGTGAATTACATTTTAGGAGGTTGGCAAGGACATTACATGATGTATTGGTAGATTTGATAGAGTTCCAACTCCATTGATCTAGGGGAAAGGCAACTATACAGATGACCACAAAAGCATGAGAAACAAGTTAAATGAAGACACTGGCATAAAATAGTGGACTGATTGTATTTACGTTCTGACTGCAGCTGTAACTAAACACTGCCCACTTATTCTAAAACATTACAAACATTGTGATCTTGTAGTTACAGAGATCCAGAACTCTGAGAAGGGGTTAAATGTGCATAAGAAATCTTGGCAGGGTCTCTGTCCCTCTAGAGCCTATGGGAGAATATTCATTTCCTTGACCTCAACTTTGAGTGTCTGCCTGTATCCTTTGGTGTGTGTTCCCTTCTGTGTTAAAGTATAACCATACTGGCTGTCAAACTATTAAAACAATAGACCCCAAGAAATTGCAATTTCCCAAGAGTCTCATGCTGAGAGAAGGAAAAAGTTGAAGCTTGGTGCCAGCCAGCTGGAACTCGTTTCTTAGGAAGAGATTTACGGGGGCTCAGGTACTCAGCCCACTTGAAGAAGAGAGGACCTAAGACAATGGCAGGTCAGTGGTGGATGGGACCATACTGTACAGTGGCAGGTCAGTGGTGTATGGGACCATACTGTACAATGGCAGGTCAGTGGTAGATAAGACCATACTGTACAGTGTCAGGTCAATGGTAGATGGGATCATACTGTACAGTGGCAGGTCAGTGGTGGATGGGACCATACTGTATCAGGATGACTTAGTAATGCATACTTCTTTCCATCTTTGTACACCTAAGCCTCCTGCAGGATCCAGTGTGGATTTAGGGAAACACTGGACCTCCTTGTTTGTTCCTTTTCCCAATGTGGCAATAAGGACTAGATTTTCTTTCACTATTACTCATCTGTTTAATTGGCCTATTGTTTTATTTAAGGTTACTATTGCTATGATGAAACACCATGACCAAAAGGAAAGGGTTTATTTTGGGAAAAGGAAAAAAATAGGCGAAATATTTATAAATATCCTAAGTTACAGTTCATTGCGGAAAGATAAGACAGGAACTCAAACTTAGTGAGGGCATGGAGGTATGAGCCAGTACAGAGGTCATGGCAGAAGTGCTACTTACTGCCTTGCTCAACCTATTTTCTTATGACATCCAAGACAACTGCCCAAGAACAGCATCACCCTTTGTTAGCTGAGTCCTCCCCTATCAATAACTAATTAAGAAAATTCCCAACAGTCAGATCTTATGGAGGTATTTTTTTCCACTTAGTTTCCCTACTTTCAAATTACTTTAGCTTTGTGTCAAGTTAACATAAAATTAGCCAACACAGATGTTAAAGGTTGGTGTCTAAGCCTTGCTTGTCAAGGATGTAGAGACCAGGCCTTGAGCCTAACAACCCTGGTAACAAAAAGATAATGTCACTCTAACCTGGCTTCTGTAATCATCTCCCTTTTCCCCCTGAAGTCTGACATACCCCACATCCCTTTATAAGAGATTATTAAATACAGTGAAGGGCACTTGGATAATTCAGTTAGAATGCCAGTTTAACCATACCAGCAAAGTAATTTCTATCAGAGAAGAAATTTCCAAAATTTCTAGGAAACAGAATTTGGAAATTCTCTAGTGAATAATTTGCACGTCTACAGACAGATATGTGAAAGCTTGCCTGGGTTGATCTGGGCAATTAAGGAAAGCCTCACAATGGGCGATGATTTAGTGTAAAGCTCTGTAAGCATTTGTCATGCGGAGAGTTGAAAACAGCAACAATAATAATAATGACAACAAACATGGGAGAAAAGTGAATAGAGCTTGGAATAGAAAGTTTTATCAGACTGAAGAAGCTTGAGGCAAATAGGGAAGAGAAGCATGAAAAAAACATGTAAATAAACAAAAACAAACAAAAAACATGTTGGAGGACAAGGAGCCCATTCCTGCATCTCATACACTAGGACTGAGGTCACAGGCAGCTGTGCTTAAGAAAAAGATTCAGTAGATTGTTTTCTTGCACATATGGCATTGTATTAAGAAATCTGAAGGACAATAGTTCGACCCTTTGAGTAATACAGACACATCAGTGCACATGGGAGAAGTGGAGTAAAATGGAGTCACAGTAAAGGTTAGAGAGACTATAAACCCCGACAATATTCTCTTAGAAGGTCTGTCTGCTTATTTTTGTTATATTTTCCAGTAATTGACTTACCTTCAGATAGAAGCCCCTAGATGATAGAGCATGAGTTTTTAAACAGATTATTCAAATTTTATGTATTGATGGTCACATACCAGGTCACAGCAATTCTCAAGACAAAAGAAGGAAAGAAAGAAAGAAAGAAAGAAAGAAAGAAAGAAAGAAAGGAAGGAAGGAAGGAAGGAAGGAAGGAAGGAAGGAAGAAGGAAGGAAGGAAGGAAGAGGTTAGTTCTCAGAAACTTCATAAAATAAATGTAGGAAAAGCCCATGTCACTGAAACTTCATCATACTTGGTGGAAATTCACCTTGAGAAACTTAATTTTACTCCAGTGAGGCCCAAATGTGTAGCTAGAGTTTTTCTGGTCCTGCCTGGCCCACAGTCAGGACAAATCTCTCTAACCCGCCAGTCCCGCAGCAGCTCAGACCCAACCAACTAAACACACAGAGACTTATATTGCTTACAGACTGTATGGCCATGGCAGGCTTCTTGCTATCTGTTCTTGTAGCTTAAATTAATCCATTTCTATAAATCTATACCTTGCCACATGGCTCGTGGCTTACTGGTGTCTTCACATGCTTCTTGTCATGGCAATGGCTGGCAGTGTCTCCTTCCGCCTTCCTGTTCATTCTTTTCTCCTCTCTGTTAGTCCTGCCTATACTTCCTGCCTAGCCACTGGCCAATCAGTGTTTTATTTATTGACCAATCAGAGCAATTTGACATACAGACCATCCCACAGCACTTCCCCTTTCCTTTCCTTTTTCTTTTTTTTTTTTTTAAGAGGAAGGTTTAAACTTTTACACATCTCCAAAGCCAGCTTGATATATTTGGGAATTTGGGCGTAGCTTCTCTTACTACTTCCTCCTGGAGGGGGGCGCTGTATCTTATGGGGACACAAAGAAAATTTTAGGATTATGGAGTAGTCTGTGAGGGTGTATCATCTGAGCCAGTTGGCTTGAAACGGTTCTAGATGTTGGATCATCTGGGCCTTGGTGTCATCGGAGACCTTTCAGGGAGTCTTGACTGGTCAAACCTGATGTATCTTAATCTGGAACAAATCCATAGCCTCTGGCTTTCTGTGGAAACAAAAGCAGAGCCTCTTTTCCAAAGCAACATATCCTTACATTCAAATTTTGAAGTCAAGTTACCTTTAAAATATTTATTTTAGCATAACTCAACAGCTTTTGCAATCAAATGTTTTTCTTCAGTTACGAATATCAAAGAGAACATAATCCAGATTCTCTGTGTGGTAGCCATCCTTACGTGGCTTATTTTTTATATTAGTTTGAGCCTATTGCTTTAAACTGGAGCTTTCCAAGACTGAAACGGCACTATGGCTCCTGGCTCTGCCCACTTCAGCTTCCCAACATGGCAGTGGTACATTTTCCGCCAGCTCTGGGAGCCATCAACTCTCAGAAATAGTGGCTCTATGCTTCTATCAAAGCAGCGTGTAGCCCAGAAACCTCTTTTTGTTTTGTACTAGCAAAGGCTAAATCCACTATGCAGCTTAATGTGCCACTTGTAGAGGCCTCACAAATGAGTTGCTTTCTTATCATTTGATTTTAAAATGCAGTGCTATTCTCAAAATGTTTTCAATTAATTGATACCTACAATTCTCCAAGGGATTCTTTTACTATCCCTTCTGGCTATGACAAAATAAAAAACGAGAAAATTACTTCTTGGTGGACATTTTTTTTTATTAATTTGGGCCCTAGAGAGGTGGATGGCTCAGTGGTTAGGAGCAACTGTTGCTCTTGCAGAGTACTCAGGTTCAGTTCCCAGCATCCGTGTGGTGCTTCCCAAGCATCTCTAACTCCAGTTCCAGATAATCTGATGCCCTCTTCAGACCTCTGTGGGCATCAGGGAAGCATGTGGCACATGTATACAGATGGAAGTAAAACACTCATACACAAAATTAAAATAAATCTTAAAAATTTGTTTTCAAAGACACTACTGAGTCTCAAATACAAGTTGTCTCCCAGAATACATCTTTCCTTCTTTTCCTCCCTCTTTCTTTCTTGCCCTCCCTCCCTCCTGTTCTCTCCTCTTCCCTTCCTCCACATCTCTCTTTCTTCCCTCCCTTCCCCTCCCTTCCCCTTCCCTTGCTTTTCTTTTGCTTCCCTTCTACTTTGTCAAGTTTCCTTCTAATTTACTTTTATTCTGACTAAAATAATAATTTCTCTTACAGAAAAGGAATCCTAGGCCTCATGAGCATTATTTTATCTTTTGATTGTCAACCTTGTCGTCATCCATTACTCATTTCACTTCATTCAATAAAATGGTGTTATGAGGGCAAGTGCAATGTCAATGACCAAAGATTTTTGAAGTGTGGCTCTTAGAATAGAAACAACATCATCTGAAAATGTGATAGACATGTGCATTTTAGACTCACCTCAGATTTACTGTATTAGAAATATAGAGTGAGGTCCAGCCTCTTGTCCTTGGATTAATACTGATGAGCACAAACATTAGAGCTTTTCTCACTGCTATGAATATTACTAGTAAATCAAGGCACCCTTTTGTGAATTCTTAGTCTCCTTAATAAAAAAAACTCAATGATCATTTTATTGGTATTTGAAAAACAACAACAGGGAAGTCAATTTGAGCATCCTGGCAGCTGCCTAGAGGAAAGAGATGAAAAGTAAGAGAGAAAAACCATGCTTTATAAATTAGGTGTGGAGGTCAGCGGGTAAGTGTAGAGAGGAATAGGTTTTTCAGAAAAGCAGTGAGAGCCCAAGATGTCAGGGAAATCATGCTTAGGCTTCTGATTGGTGTCTTAAAAGATATTTTAAAAAAATATATAAAGGAAAAAGGAAAGTTGTATTTTTGAGTTAGAATTCAGAAAAGCGGGCAGGCTTAGCAGTGAAGGTCTGCAGACAGAGGTATTAAGGGAGGAATGGTTTCTAGAACTCATAAGATGATAATTAGTCCTCTCACCTTCTTAGCATCTCTTCAGATGAATCTGCTTTCCTGAGGCACAGTCTCCTGGCCAGGTGACTGACAGCCCCAGTTGGATTAACCCTTAAGGGCATGCAGTAGCCTGATAAACAGGGCAGTTTGAAATATCATGTTCTCATTAGGACCGGAGGTAGAACTCACATTCCATTCTTCTGACCCAGGAGAGACAGCTTTCCTTTAATGTGCCTCAAGGAAGCTCTGACACCTCCATGTTTTTCTATGGTATTTTCAATCTTAAGAATGAAGACATGCAGAGCTTCTCTTTCTATCATTGTCAGTGAAATAGAAAGTGGAGTGATGTGAGGGAGAGGTCGATCCTCAATGACCTCCAAGTCAGCTAATGCCTGTCTAGCTGTATGATATGATGAAATATCTGACAGAAAGCAAGTCAAGGAAGGAAGGAAGGATTTATTTTGGCTCAAGGTTTGAAGGAATACAGTCCATCATGGCAGGGAAGGAATCCCAATAGGGGCTGGAGACAGAGTGAGTTCCAGGACAGCCAGGTATACACAGAGAAACCCTATCTCCAGAAAAGCAACAACAAAATTAATTAATTAATTAAAAAACTACAATAAAAAAGTAGGGGTATGGGTGGGGGCAGGAGGATACTGTGAATGAGTGTAGTTACAGGGGTATGGGAGGAATCAGAGCTCTGTTTGGGAGAGGTGTTATTAGAGATGGAGTTTAAAGTATTGGTAGAGTTTGGAAGTCTAGCATGTCCTCTGTAGTCCAGGTTCATCTACAGAGAGTTTGTCAGCTGGCAAACATGTAAGGAGACCATTTTGGAGGAGTGGAAATTATAGTTGGAAGGCCAGGTTAGCAGCAGATTATACCAGCTACCAGGATGAGGAATCTCAAATTTATTATTTAGTAACAGGGATCCCTTAAAATGTTCTTGGACAGAATAACATGCAGGTGAGAGTTTCTAGTGCCAAGCTTAAACTTTGCTTTAGAAAATACCTTTCAATAAAGAGATCTATATCTAGGTTAATTTTTCCAGTCAAGAAACCTTCAGCAACTTTTTATTGCATGTTGTGGTAGATCCACAGGCAGAGAGATCCAGTCACAGTCAGACTCAGTTAGTCAACAGTCTTCGGGTGAGGATGGAGTGTTTGATGCCAAGTGTGAGGAAAAGGTGGTCCAAAGAGGTATAGCTGATGCAAGAGATCAGGTAAGAAGAACCTCCCTGGAATCTTCTAAGTTACCTCTACTCAGGGCTTGGGATACAGTCAGTTGTTAGAGTGCTTGCTTATCGTGTCTGAAGCCCTGGATTCAATCCCAGTACCACATAAATGGGCATGTCTGAAATACCATCACTCAGAAGGTGAAGGCAAGAGAATCAAAAGTTTAAAATAGTGTGCGTGTGACGGGAGGGGGAGCGGACTCAAGCCCGTGCTGTTTGACCCGTTCGATGGTGTGGAAGGAAAAGAAGGAGTGGGGAGGTTGTGAGTAGCGGTTGCGGAAATGTTCTGGTGCGGAGGCCTGGCGGGTGCTTTCAAGCAGAAACTGGTGCCCTTGGTGCGGACGGTGTGCGTCCTGAGACCGAGACAGAGGAACCGGCTTCCAGGCAACTTGTTCCAGCGATGGCGTGTTCCTCTAGAACTCCAGATGGCAAGACAAATGGCTAGTTCTGATTCATTTGGGGGCAAAATCGATAATTCTGTGTTAGTCCTTATTGTGGGCTTATCAACAATAGGAGCTGGTGCATATGCCTACAAGACTATAAAAGAAGATCAAAAAAGATATAATGAAAGAATAGCAGGGTTAGGACTGACACCAGAAGAGAAACAGAGGAGGGCCATTGCTTCTGCTGAAGAGGGAGGGTCAGCTCCTCCAGTCAGAGTACCAAGTCATGTTCCTTTCCTGCTGATTGGTGGAGGTACTGCTGCTTTTGCTGCAGCCCGATCCATCCAGGCTCGGGATCCTGGGGCCAGGGTCCTGATTGTATCTGAAGACCCTGAGCTGCCATACATGCGACCTCCTCTTTCAAAAGAATTGTGGTTTTCAGATGATCCAAATGTTACAAAGACACTGCAACTCAGACAGTGGAATGGAAAAGAGAGAAGCATTTATTTCCAGCCACCTTCTTT
Organism: Peromyscus leucopus; assembly: GCF_004664715.2. Taxonomy (NCBI): domain Eukaryota; kingdom Metazoa; phylum Chordata; class Mammalia; order Rodentia; family Cricetidae; genus Peromyscus; species Peromyscus leucopus. Next base: position 8,827,183 of record NC_051063.1, read on the forward strand.
CTATGTCTCTGCTCAGGACCTGCCTCATATTGAGAACGGTGGTGTGGCTGTCCTCACTGGGAAGAAGGTAGTACAGCTGAATGTAAGAGGCAGCATGGTGAAACTTAATGAGGGCTCTAAGATAACCTTTGAAAAATGCTTGATTGCAACGGGATGCACACCAAGAAGTCTGTCTGCCATTGATAGGGCTGGAGCCGAGGTGAAGAGTAGAACGACACTTTTCAGAAAGATTGGAGATTTTAGAGCCTTGGAGAAGATCTCATGGGAAGTCAAGTCAATTACAGTTGTCTGTGGGGGCTTCCTTGGGAGTGAACTGGCCTGTGCTCTTGGCAGAAAGGCTCAAACCTGAGGCATAGAAGTGATTCAGCTCTTCCCTGAGAAAGGAAATATGGGGAAGATCCTTCCTGAATACCTCAGCAACTAGACCATGGAAAAAGTCAAGCGAGGGGGAGTGAAAGTGATGCCCAATGCAATTGTGCAATCAGTTGGGGTCAGTGGTGGCAAGTTACTCATTAAGCTGAAAGATGGAAGGAAGGTAGAAACTGACCACGTAGTGGCAGCTGTGGGCCTAGAGCCCAATGTTGAGTTGGCCAAGGCTGGTGGACTGGAAATAGACTCTGATTTTGGTGGCTTCCAGGTAAATGCAGAGCTACAAGCACGTTCTAACATCTGGGTGGCAGGAGATGCTGCATGCTTCTATGATATAAAGTTGGGTCGAAGGCGAGTAGAACATCATGATCATGCTGTTGTGAGTGGAAGACTGGCTGGAGAAAATATGACTGGAGCTGCAAAGCCGTACTGGCATCAGTCAGTATTCTGGAGTGATTTGGGTCCTGATGTTGGCCATGAAGCTATTGGTCTTGTGGACAGTAGTTTGCCCATGGTCGGTGTTTTTGCAAAAGCAACTGCACAAGACAACCCAAAATCTGCCACAGAACAATCAGGGACCAGTATCCACGTGGAAAGTGAGACAGAGTCAGAAGCCTCTGAAATCCCAGTTCCTCTCAGTACCCCTGCAGTCCCACAGGCCCCTGTTGAAGGGGAGGACTACGGCAAAGGTGTCATCTTCTACCTCAGGGACAAAGCAGTCGTGGGGATTGTGCTGTGGAATGTCTTTAACCAAATGCCAACCGCAAGGAAGATCATTAAGGACGGTGAGCAGCATGAAGATCTCAATGAAGTAGCCAAACTCTTCAACATTCATGAAGATTGAAGCCCTATCATGGAATACACATGCACTTTTCCATCCCTGACAGGGGTTTGGGTGGGCAAAAGAACCTTTTTTATTTAGCATACTTTCTCTTTATGTAGGAGCAGGAATCGAACAAGCCTCTGTGAATATTTTCATATATATAGATGCACATCACAAATTAAAATCTGATTCTTTAAAAAAAAAATTTAAGATAATTTTTTGCCATTCCACGAGTTCAAGGCCAGCCTAGGATCTGGGATACACGAGGCCTTATCTCCACAGAAACAAAAACAAACTTTATAAGTTAACATTGTTCCACATAATCACCTGTTGATTCCTTTGGTTGCAATTATGTGGGAATCACTGGCTAACATAAATGAATGTAATTATTTCTCAATGATTGTAGTGCTACGTTTAAACTGCTTCTACTGGAATGGCTTTCAATTTGCAGCCTGGAGTTTCAGGACTCTGTTGCTACTGTAGGTAGGACATGGAGTTGAAAGGGAATAGACTCAAAAAGGATGTCCCTTTTCTAGCAGTTTGAGTCTTTACTGAACAACCAGGAAAAATGTCTGGAAGTTGTCTTACCCACAGTCGAAAAGATTCATTGCGGCTTGAATGATATCTTCTTTTATTTTGTTGGTGATTCTGGAGAGCAAGATTTGCCTAATCTTTTTCAGAGGTAAATGAAGAACAAGGAAAGGAGGGAGGGAGAGAGAAATGTCACACACACACACCTCAAGATATGAGAACTGACTCCAGAAAAATTACATGTGCTCTGGTAGATGTGTACTCACACTCACACATGCATGCATACATGTGCACTCACATCCAGAGTAAATAAATCTTTTTTTCAAAGCAAGTAGAAGATGAATAACAGAAGATTGAAAACATCATGACCTCCTTCCTAACTGTAAATGTGTGTGTGTGTGTGTGTGTGTGTGTGTGTGTGTGTGTGTGTGTGTGACACAGACTCAGAAATTTCTGTATTTATTCTGTTCTTCTTCTTCTTCTGAGAATGATAAGTGAGCAGGAAATCTAGGTATTCATAGAAGGTATTTTCTTGAGAGTATACTTAGGAGCTGTCCTCTGAGGAGAATGTTTCAAAGTACACAGAGAATAAATGGCTGTTTCTCAGAATTCCACATGCAATATAACAATACAAAGAAATTTCCAGTGTCTACACTGCAGAGCCATAATCTTCATCACTAACAATGTAGAAACTTAGATGCTTACAGAAAATGTAATTCATGAAGATTAAGAATTTTAGATACTGAAAATACTTAAATATTGAAAAAAAAATATTTCCTGCTTAGTGGAATGGGATGAGAAAATAATGGAGATGAGGTTTGACCCAATAATACATACATTCCAGATAGACTTGCATTTGTGCTTTAATGTATCCCTTGGGAGGAGTTAAAAGTAATGTCTAGAAGGAATTAAAATACAAAATAACTCCCAAAACACAGAATAAACCAGGGATCTTTGAAGGGAGACATATTCAGAGTGCACCTCACAGAGAGTTGGTAAGGATTCTAGCTACTCAGTAAAGGCTTACCCTTGCTCTAGGGTCAGCTTGGCTCTCTTCCCTTGACCTGAGATGTAACCTGTAAATTTACAACCAAGAAGCATGCATGGGACTGACCTAAGCACTCTGTATATGTGTTACAGTTGTGTAGCTTGGTTCTCTTGTGGGACTCCTAACAGTGGGAAAATGGGCTGTCTCCAAATCTTTTACAAGCTTTGGGGAGCCTACTTCTCATACTGGGTCACCTTTCCAGCCTTCGTAGATGGGGAGGTGTTTAGTCTTACTACAACTTGATATGCCATGTTTTGTTGATACTCACGGGAGACCCGCCCTTTCCTAAACAGAAATGAACTAGGAGTGGATTGGGGGAGTGGGAGATGACTGGGAGAGGAGGGAGGGGAAACTGCAGCTGGAATGTCAAACAAACAAATGTATTTATTTAAAAGAAAGAAATGTCATCAGACCATGGCAGCTAGGACAATGTGATGTGTGTGGGAGGGAATGCTGAGCTCCAGAGAAGATAGAGATTAAGGTCAGTCACACAGGCAGTCGGTCCTGTTATTATGGCTGCCCTCAGCATAAACTCTGGACACTCAGGTTTGGGTGTTTTTCCTTGGTGGGCACTCTTCCGTGCTCACTGTCCACAGCATGCTGGCAGCAGTGAGTGCTGTCATATAGTTCATGGAAACTCATATCCCAACAGAGTCTGAACGCTCTCGGTTGGGCCTGCCTCCCATGTCAATTCCGTTGCTTCTCTCAGCCTGCGAGCCCTTTAGACAAGTTAGTGAAGTTGAAGGTGGGGATGGGCAGGGCCTCTGGAACTTCAATGTCTATTTTCAGGGTTGGTTTTTGGTAGAACCAAGAAAAAGAATTAATTCTCTGAAAATTACTGACCAAAGCCTAGATATATCAACATACATTTAAAGCCGGAATTCATAATAATGATATACTCTGGCAAACTTACAACCTTCAGTCTATCCCAGTTCAGTTGAAATTTGACCTGGATTGGTGATTTCTGTGAGATATCTAACTAATTTTTAAAATATTGTTGGAAGATTAGAGAGATGATCAGTCAGGAAATTCTTGCCATGTAAGCAAGAGGACCTGAGTTCAGATCCCCAGCATCTAGGTAAAATATCAGGTACAGTAGAATCTGGAATTCTTGTGCTGGGGAGAAATAGACCAGAGCAGTTTGCCTCAACCTTCCTGATGATGCAACCCATTCATACAATTCCTTATGTGTGGTGACCCCAACTATAATATTGTTTTCGTTGTTACTTCATAACTGTAATTTTGTTACTGTTATGAATCATAATGTAAATCTCTGTGTTTTCCTATGGTCTTACATGATTCCTGTGAAAGGGTCATTCAACCGCCAAAGGGATCATGACCCACAGGTTGAGAACCATGGCACCACAGGGCACTTGGAGTTTGCTGCCCAACTAGTCTTGATCAATCAGTGAACTAAAGGTTTAGTGAAAAACCCTATCTTGAAAATAAGGTGCCAAGGATATTCACCTTACCCTATGTGATGGTTTGAATATATAGACTTATATACTTGAATGCTTGGTCACCTGAGAGTAAAACTGAAAGGAATGTAAAGATTAGGGAGAGTGGCCTTGTTGCAGTAGGTTTGGCTTGTTAGAGGAAGTGTGTTACTAGGGATGGACATTTAGGCTTCAAAAGCCTATGCCAGGCCCAGTCTTTCTCTGCCTCTTTGCTTGCAGATCAAATGTAGCTCTCAGCTACTTCTCCAGCACCATGCCACCTGTTGTGTTGATAATGGACTAAGCCAGTCAAATGATAAGCAAGCCCCCAATCAAATGCTTTCTTTTATAAGAGTTGCCTTGCATGGTGTCTCTTCACAGGAATACATCAATGACTCTGAGGGAGGGGAAACTGTAGTTGAGATGTAAAATAAATGAAAAATTTAATTAATAAATATAAATGTAATATTAATAAAAAAGAGTATGTAAAGCATTTTCCTTGGTGGGATGGTAGGGTGTTCAGAGGCAGGAACTCAGGTGAAGTCCCCTACTATTTTGCAAGCAGTAGGAGTCTCATGGCTGTCTGCAGTTGGCTATCCCAGCACATTCTACAGGTTTTATTTTGGGGATCAGTGGCAGGTTACTAGAAATGAGGCCTTTATTCCCTTGGCTTACTAGAGAGATTTGCTTTGGAAAAGTCATGAAGACCAGAGATGTTTAAGCCAAATGACTGTGGATATTATTTCACATTGTCAATTAACAAATAGTCGTGGACACCACTGTCATATCACCAATTAACAAAACTTTAGTATAAGTTCCACCTTATAGTAGAGGGTTGGTGTTTTCCTCACCAAGACCGAATGAAGCTTTTTCTCACAGCTCCTCATGAGTTCTAGCACTTCAGTGGTTCTGGGAACAAAAGACCAATGAGGTATAAGTTTTTAATCTTTAAGCTTGGGATATATTCCCTTCAAAGATTTTTTTCCTTTAAAGCCTCTGTTTATCATGAGGAAACAGGAAATACTATGTCCTAACCTCATGTCTCACAACCATTTGCTGAGAGAAAGGAATTATGGGGTAAAGAGACTTACTCATGGGGCATCTTAAGGTTTTTCTTCAGGTGTTGTTCACCTGCAAACTTCAAAGAGTCAAGCTGGATCAGGTAAGTTAATAGCCAAAGGTCAAAAGGGACTTAGCTATAGGCAAGCAGCTTCTTTATGACTTTGGCCTGACTGGCTGGAAATGACTCTATTTGAGGCAGGAAAAATATTTTACTCTTGACAAGTTGAAATAATCTGTTGACAGTTCCCTTCAATTCCTTCTCTTCCCCTACCCATTTCTTATCTTTTTTTCATGTGCTCAGTCTCTACTCTGGTGAGCATAAATGACCAAGATGATGGACATGTTAGCTTGGTGTTCCTACAGCTTCTCCAGGCTTCATTCCTTCTCTGCTAACAGTTTTGACTCTTCAAGCATTCATTTATTTTACTCAGAATCAAATTTGAAACTTTGGTTAATTTATTGCTCCAAATTAAATTGCCAAGTGGCTTCAAGACAGTAAGAAAAACCAACTACTTTAAACAGCATGGGTAGAAAGGATGGAGAAGTAACTTTTTCTTGAAATGATAAGTACGATCTCAGGCAGTTTAATTAAAAGATGCTCCACTTTATCAATTCCTGTATCTACAGTAACCATCCCTGGTAATCTGCCTATTATGCATAGCAGCAAGCAAAGGATGTCAGTCTACTATCTATAGTGTCCAGCACAGGAAGTCAGTCTACTATCTATAGCAGCAGTTCTACTTTTGTTTCTTGGTGATGTGATACAATACACTTACAAAAGGTAGAAAGGGTTTATTTGCCTCATTACAGTCCATCATTGTAGGGAAGCTAAGGTGGCAGGCACTTTAAGGAGTTAGTTCCAACTGCAGCCAAGAACAGAGAGCAGCAAATTACCACGTGCATGTTATTGCTTAGCTTGCTTTTTTTATTCTTATATAGTACAGGATCTCCCATCTAAGGGATGATTCCACCCACAGTAGTTAAGTCTTTCCACCTTAATTAATGTGATTAAGATGCACCACACCCCATTAGATATGCCCACAGGCCAACCTAACCTAGCCTGTCATTGAGACTCCCTTCCCAGGCGATTCTAGGTTGTGCAAAGTTGACAAAACTAATCATTCCAGGAAGCCAATCTATAGACTATAGGCATGAGTCTGGGTCCTTAGTGTACTATCTCTACATCTGTTCTAATAAGTCAGTGTATCATACTGAGCACCTGTCCTGGGAAGTTTGTCTATATATCTAGGAGGTCAATTTACTATGTGCATTAACCAGGGCAGAAAATCAATCTACTATCTTTAGCAATCAGCCTAGGTATTCAATCGACCATCTATATCAACCACGCCAGGAAGTCAGCCTATTATCTATCCTGTAGATTCTACAGTAGTCAGCTCAGGAAGTTAGTCTACCATCTGTGCAATCATATTAGGATTTCAGTCTTCTAAATACAGCAACCATCTCAGGAAAATCATCTGTTATCCACGATAACCAGTCCAGGAAGTCAGTTACTTGGTATTACAACTAGCACAGGAACTCAGCCTATCCTCTGTAATAACACTTATAGGAAGTCTGTTGACTACATATAACACATTACCCAGGTACTCATACTAGTATCATTAGTATCCAGACATGGAAGTCACTTTACTAGCTCCAACAACTAGTCCTGGAGTTAGACTACTATCTTTAGCAAGTAGACTGTGATGGCCAACAACCCATATAACTAGTGACTAATACAAACTAGAACTAGCTATTTTGAAGCACACAGGCATCTTTCATAAATTTGGTCTGCTAAGTCAAATATAGAACAGCCTAGAGAGTGCCAAAGATGTACCCTAAATGTTTCACAAGGTGCCCCACTTTTAGTAGCTGGCCTCCAGTTCTCCTATCCTGACAGCCTCCTGGTAGAGTATGATGTCTTCCATTCTTCCTACTAGGAGGTGTTCTGGTTCTCATCTGCTTTGTTTCTCTACCAAGTGTAGTTAAAAAGTTCTTTTTACTCATCTTGGTGAGCCTTCACTTATGTGCATGCCACTGTCTAGTTTCCCATCATCTTGACTGCAGTCTAAAGTAATGACTTGTTAAATGGTCTCTCTTCCTTCAATATTGCTTATTTAAGTGACATTATGTCATCAGTGACCCAGAGATTGTCAGAAATGCAAAGTACAAGATCCTGCTCTCAGTTTTAACACTTGTTTTCTTTGACATTAGTCTCAGCATCAGAACTTCCTCTTATGACGCTCAGCTCTAGGTTTTTAAGGTAACAAAATGCTTTGGTTGCTCAAAATGTACAATATTGTCTTTTACTTCAACACTCTTGTACATACAATTTTTTGATCAAAACAATTTTACATTTTTCCTCATGTGCTGAATTCTAATATTGCCAGAGAGTTGTTTTAGCTGGGCTGGAGAGGTGACTCAGTCTTAAAGTGTACTTCTCTTGCAGAGGACTGAGGAGGTGACCAGCAACCACATTGGGTAACTCATAGGCACCTGTAGCTCCTACTCCAGAAAATCAGTAGGCTATTTTTGAACTCTGTGGGTACCTGCACTTACATATACACATACACATGCACACATCATTTATAAAGAACTGTCTCCTTTTCACAGACTTTTATAACCTTCCCAGTTTGCCCTATCTTCAGCAAACATATAGTTCTACATTTATGCAATTCTGATTAACATTTGTTTCTATGCTTTTTAATATTTGACATGTTGTATATATCAACTAAATAGTAAAACTGAGTGAGTAATTAAAACAATGAATTTTCAGTGAATGAGTTTGTATTATATATCTATGATAAATTCACAGGATCTACTTATTTTTCAGTGGTGGTCATTGTAATAGGGATGACTAAACCTTTTAACAGGCTAGGTAACACAGTGTTGTTTTATATTCACCACGTTTTTACTTTACCATAGGCATCCTGATCTTTGGTATTATTTATTTCCATGTATACATGATGAGTCTGACATTCTAAGATCTTAAACTGTTTGGGAGAACTGGGCATTGAAAGCAAATTAACCTGAAAATCAAAGTGGAGTTTTTCCAAGGAAAAGGGAAATTTATCTTCCCACATGAAACTTGTAAGTATGATCAAGCTAGTCTATAGTTCAAAAGAACATTCTAGAGGTCAAGAATTCTGATGGACACATTCAGTATAAAGTATAATATTGTGGTATAAAAAACATGTTCTCAGGACTTGGAATATAGCACTAGTCATAGATTTTTATTCCTCCAAATTTCAAAGCTACAAATTAATACTTAGATTTTTACCCTGGCTCCCGAATACTGGCTCCTAAGACCTTTGTAATAATTTCCCAAGAGAGGGGACAGTCTGATACAGTTTCCTGACTTCTTGGGAATTTCCTTGATAATAGGAACATCATTTGTTTTAAGGAGGCAGTTCTTATGAGATGCTGGGTGGCCTCATTGTTGAATCTAATTCCCAAAGAAACCTACTGTGTAATTAGGGGATTAGACATTTTGGCCCCACCCCAGGACCTCAAGTGAGGAGAGTCTGAAGAAAGGCACCTAAGGTCTCTAATGTAGTAAGTCTTTGTAAATCCCAGTGGGCACAGGGCAAAGAGCTCTTTAGCGGCAGCTACATCTGGGAAGTACATGAAAGGTCTATGAACATTCTGGGGAGCCTTGCCCTATGCAGTTTTCCATTTGGCCTGTTTAAGGGATCCTTTGTAACAGTTTCCTAAGTGGTAACTTAAGTATCCTAGTTGACATTGACTGTCAACACAGCCTAGAGTCATCTGAGAGAGGAATTACCTACATCAGATAGGCCTATGGGCATGTCCGTGGCGATTTTTATTGATTGTTAGTTGATGTAGGAGTTACCAGCTCACCATGAGCAGCACCATCCCTGGACTCTATGGGGAAGTTAGCTAAGGACAGACCTGCAAAGGAACCAACAAGTGGCATCCCTCCATGGTTCTGGCTTCAAGTTCCTGCTTAAACTCCTGCCTGACTTCCATTAGTTATGAACTGTAACCTATAAGCTAACATAAACCCTTTTGTCTCCTAAGTTGCTTTTGGCCAGAGTGCTTTGTCCAAAGAACATAAACAAAACTAGAAAAGGAAGAAAAGTGTTTCCCAGGGTTCTGTAAGCTGTCCCAGCAAAGTCATGGAAAGCCCAGTTCATGTAGAGCTGACCATGTGGCAACGCTCTATGTTCATGGTAGCCCAAAGTGAGGAGAGCTCTTAAGGAGTGAGCCCTTAAACTATAGAGCTGACTTTACCTCTCCTAAGTCATGTTGGAATTGAGCTGGTGTCTGGAGCATAGACTGGTATCCACTGGAGAACTGTTTAATATGCCCATATAACTTGATCCACTATGTTGAGTATGAGAGTGAAAATTGTTTTTTTTTTTTCTTTCACCATCTGGATAGTCAGTTCACACCCCCAGATTCCATATTTGTACGTTTTCCTTCTTCCTTCACGTCTATGCAAATATCCACAGTATTTCCGTGGTCATTATGGTAAGAGCAAAGGGCCAAAATTTGAGTTGCCTGATTCACAAATCCCAGTGAAAGCAGAATTAGTGACTCTCACTCAGTGTTCCTGCTTCAGCTCTCACGTCCTCACCAAGCATCCTGTCCGTAGTCCATTTCCTACTACATTTCACATTTTGTGATTGTTTTGCAAGTTATGCAAACCCCAAGCCCAGCACAGTGCTGAATGCTCCCGGGTACATGGAATCTGTGCTCTGTTCAGTCAGAGAATGCTCATGAATTGACAATCACACCAGAAGAGGGCTATTGACTGACTAAGGAAAATGTCCTGACTTCGGGCTCACAGGGACCTAAACCCATTTCTCCTGGGAGCAATGGTTCAGCATTCACAAACTCATTGTTTTGGGAGACTTTATATAAATTAATTGTAGTGCATGATGAGATGGAATTGTATTCACTATTGCCTGGAGTGTGACTTTCAATGTTTCTACTTCATTTTCCCTGAGAAGCGATTAAAGAGGGGAATGAGACTGTCTGATTTTGTGCTGTTCAAGGGCTCCAGTGAAGTAAGTGTTTCAGTATGTCTGCTGTGACTCTTCTCCTCAAGAGGCTTCTCCCTTTCCCTTCCACAAGTGAGGGGAGGGTTGTGCTTTTGGCCTAGCACTTGGTTGGGACAGTTAGTTAGAATATAAGGAGTGATTGTCAAAAAAAATATTCTTGACTCCTCCTGATAACACCCAGAAGCCTTTCTTCTCTCCACCAGAGGGACTTGCAGAGGCCCTGAGGGAAGCACTCTGGCATTTTGTTCTAGAGTAGTGATAAGATGGAGGGCAGCTGGCAGATAACCTACACTAGGCATGAAACAGGTCTCAAAAGAAAACTGCATTCTTCTAAGTCACTGCTGTTTAAAGGCTGATTTGTTTATGTAAATTAGCCTCTTCTAGTTGATAGAGTGCACTATTTCAACACTTTAATGAAGATGATCACGCTCAAGGGGAGTCAAAAGGAAACAAAACGTATAAATGATCTTAAGGTAAACTTATGTTAGGATGTTTACTTTTTTTTTTACCACTTTCCCTAGAAGTATCATGGGAATGAATCATTTTTCATATCTTATCCTGCATCAGGACCACATAGGAATCCTGCTAATGTTTCAGATTCCAGACTGGCATGCCAGTTACTGTGAATGGACAAGCCTGAAATAACCACAGAACTCTTGCATTTAGCAGGTCTCCATCCCTAATCTTAAGCTAGTGACCCATGACCCAAACTTAAAAAGCACAGATTTGTTACTTTTGGTTATTATGAATTACTTATAGTTTTGATACTGTATACAATGTTACCTACCCTACTACAAATCTGTAGTTGCTGGGACGACACACCTCTTATGCTCATCATGATATATTTTCCACTTTCACTATAAAGATGAAATACATTTATGTGATTTCTGCCACTCTGTATTGGCAGTCTCTCTCATTTATAAGTGGAGTGGAGACAGCATCACTGCTCAAAGAAGCAAGCGGCAGCAGATGCAGTTACAGGACCTGCAGCAGTTAGCAAGACCACTAAAGCAGAGATGAAGAATCCCCTTAACCAATTGAACTGACAGTGGTTGAGCTGAAGATAATCGGATGGAATTGTATAATCTAGAATTGATTCAGGAAGTGAAAGGCAATGATGGGAGGAGACAGAAAGCAGGCAGGATAGAGTTTTCATGAAATACAGGACCAGTTCATTTTGTATTTTACATTAAAAATATATTTATCTCAAAAATATGGTGTCTATAGCTCACACTCACTAAAAAATGTGATCAGGTGCCCAAAGCCCCTTAAAACAGCACTGTGCTATGGAAACTCATACACATCTACAGAACACAGACCCCCCAACATACGCTGCAAAAGAAAGCTGCATGGGTTTAGTTCTGATTTTTTTCTTTTACCATTTGTTTTATTGTGTCTGCAACAATTTAGTTCTTCAGATTATCTTTAGAGAAAATAATGACATATTTTTCATTACTTAGTGGTCCTTGCACAAATGTGCTCTATGCACAGGGCCTTCCTTTACTATTGAGAATTTCTACCTTGACTCCCACATTCAAGGAATACTTGGCTTATCTTTTCTGGGTGTGACAGTATCAAACAGACAAGAACCTAGACTGTGAAGCAAATAAAGATTGAGATTGTTCAAAAACTTTACTCTTAGAAACATCATCTTGGGATGAGAGTGGGTAAGCGTCTTGGAATGGCACACCAAGTCAAGCTGAGCCTGACAGCCTGTTAACGTGACTTGCCACCAGTGATTGGCCAAAGCTGTGCTCCCATTGTCTTGTAATTCTTGTTACCTTTACAGTGCAAAGCAACTGTGTGTTGCTTCAATTGTGTGACTCTCTGGTTAGATCATGAACTCACTAAGTGATTCATGCTCACTGTTGTGTTCTGTTCCAATTAAGGTTGTTCTGTTTTTCCTGGAAGGAACTAAAGCACACTAAAGTTCAAAAAATAATTATTTAAAAATTCTAAATAATGGATAAAATGAAATAGTGGTTTTCATAAGAATATATGAAATGAAGGACAGCAAGTGAGGAACAGTTGGGCCTCAAGAAGGAATGATTTTGAAAATCACAAATTAAGGTCAGAGCTAGGGTATGCATCAGTGGTAGAACATTTGCCTAAATGACAATGCCCTAGGTTTGACCCCCAACATCACAATTTTAAAAATCTAGGAACATTCTTTTGATGTTTTTGTGACTTCATGGATTCTCCTATTTTTCTACTTTCTGGATATCAGCCTTATTTTTCTTTTTTGACCACATCATGGTGGTTATTCATATCAAATATACATCCTGTTTGCTTTATTTCAGTAAGACACATATGCTGACCAGTAACTTTCACCTGATAATAGAGTAATCTGCTTCTATAGCTCCTCTCTATGCAGTGCAGCATCCCACAATTAGTTTGTGTATAGCTGTCCCATTCAGGCTAATTATAAGAGAACGATACATTGTTCACTTCTAGATCTGCAGTGATTCCACGGATGATCAGGTTGTCTCCAAAAGGGATACAAACAAATTTCTTTGTAACTAAAACCTACAGAGTAACTGAACTTATATGCTGAGTACATAGACACAGCATTATGGCCAACATTGTAGGTATCATGCTCAGCAACAATTGCTTCCTCTTTCTCTCTAATATAACCCTACTTTAGTCTGAGTATGAAGTGGAGGGAGGCTTAGGGGAAATGATTTCAGCTTGGTGGTGTATTAAAGATAGTTCTGTCTGACATGTAGGAACTGACTGTCCCCTGGGTTGTCTAACCAATTTGGTGAAGTTATGTTGATAGTTTCAAATCAGCAATGATAAAAGTTTTTACTGCAGAAGGTAGTCAAGGCTCCAATTACAACTAGCTTTTAAAAATCACCTAATCTGTAGAGTATTAAGCAAAATGTATTGGCTATACCACTGGCCCAGCCTATGAGTCATGACTGCTCTAAGCCAATAATGTAACACTAAACTTTATTTGTCAAGAATTGGGTAAGCTGGAAAGCTAACCCCCACCCCATGTCTGTTATTTGGTGCCTGGGCAAAATAGTAGAGCTGGCCCTGGTGTGTGAGTGTGGGTGAAAGCATGAGAGCAAGAGAACTGGCCTAGCTCCTTGCTGCCTGCTGCACTGGGTGTGCTAGCCAGGGCAATGCTGGAGAGCTCACCCAGAGATGACAATGAAGGAAAGCTGGTGGGCTGACCAACCCAGCTACCATCAAGGCCCAGAACCAGTGTTACATCCTCCTCATCTGTGAACTGCTGGAGCATGTGAAGGGGCCAGACCTGCAGATCCAAAGTTACAGGATGTCCATGACACAAGGCAACAATAGGATATCCAAGATGAGTCACAGTGAGGGCCCATAATCAATAGTGTAGCAGAAGCCAGAAACTAGAACCAGACCAATGACTCACTGCAATGAACACTTACAAGTAAAGATGTATGGACTAAAGGGTATACTGTCTGACTCACTGGCCCATACTACAGCTTCCACACTGAGATATTTTTTTTCTTTCTTTTTTTTTTTTTTTTTTTTTTTGCTTGTTGGTTTTTTGTTTTTGTTTGTTTTTGTGTTTTGTTTTTACTTTTAAATTTTGTTTTGTTTTCGGGGGGGGGGCGCTGCAAGGGCAGAAGGCAGAAGCGAGTAGACGGGAGAAATGAGTGGGATCGTGGGATTGGTTGGATTGCATGATGTAAAATCCACAAAGAATCAATAAAACTTTTTTTTTTTTTTTTTTTTTTTTTTTTTTTTTTTTTTTTTAAGAATTGGCTAAGCAGTGAGCCTGTGACTTAGGTCTACCACTGGGGCCTGGACTTTCTGAAATTTCCTTCTCAAAAAAGAAGCATTCTGATTTCCTGCCTTGCAGCCTATTTATAGTGGAAAAGGTTAAGCTTAACAAACCAAAAACAATGCATAGAAGGAAAAGAAATTAAAAAAATATCTTAATATTTCAGCTTCTTGGGGCAGGTGTTGTAACTCAATAGCAAAGTGCTTTGACTACATGCTCAAGGTTCTGGACTCAATTCCAAGGAATCATTGTACTACATGTGGAACTCCTCTTATTCAGAGTATCTTATTAGTAAGTTAAAAGATGATCTGTGTATTTAAGACTCTTTTATTTGAATAGTCTGTAACTTAGAGTCAAAGTAGTCTGATATAGATAATAAATCTTATTTGTGTATGTGATCATTTATTTAGGTGCCAAAAAAAAATATGAGACAATCCCAAAATACACAAGTATGTGGCAAATGTTCTTGGGATTTCTATGTTATCTCTTTTAACATTATACTATGTACAGAGTTCTCATCTTTAAATCATGGAGGAATAAAGACCTTCTGACTGCAGAAGTTGGTCATTATCCTTTTAAAGGGTATATTCATTAGGAACCTTCTCAATGAAGGGCCTATGTTTTCTTTCACTCAATGACCATTAAAATACTTGAACTTTTAAACAAAAGATGTAGCATTTATGATACGTTTAACTTTCTTTACTAGAAGGTTACATTCTAAAGGGTAATTTGTACATACGTGTGCATGCATATATCTTGAACACAATGGTCTTCATTTCATATTCATTATTCATACTAATGCTATCAAGAGGAAGACTGAAATACAACAAACATCAAAGTCATTACATGCACTGAGGACTACTAAGCAGACTTTTCACTTGGCTTTTTCTTTTTCTATTTTGAGTCTAGGAAGTGCATTCAGAAAAACACAGCTCTGATTGCTGCTTATAATGTTCAGATGCAAAGAATCATGTCAATAAATTAAACTTTCTCCAGGAACTCCGTAAGTTGCAATTCCAGACAAGACAAGGTATTTCCACTGTACTTGAGGACAGAGGCTCCCTTAGCCTACTTTCTGTTCTGCAACAGAATTCTCGAGACCTGGTTAACTTGTAAGGAAAAGTGTCTGAGTTGGAATCATGGTTGTATAAATCTAGCTTCTGGAAGGGCTTTATAAAACCAGAAGGAAAGTGAGTGAATGTGGGCTAGAGGCACTTGATGTGCGAGATAAAGACCCACTTTCAGGATAACATGCCTAGTCCCACACTAGCCAGAAAAAAAAAATGCTAATCCATTTTAAAAATGTAATCACCTCTGAAATTGCCAATACTTCTCAATACAGCTACAATGAGGACCAAGCCCCACCATGTGCTTTGGTAGGAACAAGCCATATTTATACAGTAGCAGATGCCACCTCAGGGACATCTAATGAGAGAAAACGCATCACGGCCTGGGTACATTATCCTTCTATGGAAAAATTAAAAGTTCAGTAGCTAAGGCAAAATGCTCTTAACAGCATTCATTTTTTTTTCAGTCCTCCATCTAAGGACCAACTATTTGTATAACAATAGCTGAAATGTTGTTCTAGATATTTCCTCCTTCAGTTTCTATTAGCGTTGTAACAGTGCCTGCTTCTGTTATACATTTTTCCTTGTGTGTTTCAATCAAAATGTCACTTTGCCGCTGTTCCTAGAGTGCACTTAATATTTTCATTAAAACCAATAAAACCAAGAAATGACAAGGGTGCAGGTGGGAGCAGGCAATTAAACTCCTCCTCTCCGTATTGTTAAACAGCAGTTGGGGAAAGAAAGAAGCCCCCATTGAACACCTGCCCCTTCTTCTTTGAATGGCAGCTAGCAGAAATCCACTTAGCTGGCTATTGTCTGCTTATTTTCCTGACAGATAATGTGAAAAAGCAGGCAGTTATGGGGCCAGTAATTCAGAATTAATTTTCCCTTCACAAGAGTGCTGTGGACACTGAGTGCAGTAATGGTGCCTCCTGATCAGGATTCAGAGGGGTAAACAAGACAATTTGAGATGATGGGCAGGAGATAAAAGCCCTTTAAAGGGCCATTCCTTTTGCCAGTCTGACCTGTGGCTTTTTTTTTTTTTTTGGTACCTTTTATTATTATTTTTAAATGTGTCCCTAGAGAAATTAAGTCTGAAGGCTTAATCACTAAAGATTGGGCTGGTATGTTTATGTACCTGTGTGTTTACATACATGTGTGTATTGAAAGAGAAGACAAAAGGAAGAAGACTGTAATGTTACCCTGCATTTCCCTGCCAGGTTAAAAATGTTAGTGGCTGCAAAAGACAGCTGTGAAGCCACACATTACGATTGTTTATGGAGCTTCCTCCTGTGAGCTTCTACCTCAGTTGAGAAAATTACCACATTTCCTTTAATGAACCAAGACCTTTTGCTAACCTGCCATTATTGCTTATTTCATTCTGATAGAAAACATTCACCCCTAACATGCGTAGCAAACATTGGCTCTCATCAGATCAAATCAAGATTTTTCTCTTGCTCTTATTTCTCCTGTCTTCCTCCCTCTTGGTCCCACCCATCCCTGTCTCTTTTTCTCTCTTTCCCACTACCCCCTTCTTCATTCCTTCTCTAATTTCCTCTTCCCGAATGCTAACCACCCAAATCTTCTTCACAGACCAGCTGAGTGAAGACTCTCTGGGGATGAGGTAAAGAGGAGGATTAGATACAACTTTTGTCTGGCCAGGCTTCAAGACCCCATTGGCAGACAGACTGCAGACAGAGCTTGTGAATTATCTCTCTCCCACTCACTGACGCAAACCACTCAGAATAAATCAGCATTGGAGATTGATTTCCACAGAATTGCTTTATTCCTCAGGTAAAATTTATTGATCTGTTATAGAAGACTAAAATCAAAAGAAGACAAGCTATGCTAAAATAGCAAACACAAATCCTCCAGTAAACCCTGGAATCTGTGGTACTTGGTGTTTTGTGCAGAGTACATCCCTGGGGAAGTCTGTCTTTGTGATGCTTCATTACCTAAGAGAAAACTTACAGAATGCAAGCATCTTGAAGCTCATTCATTAGCTTATAAAATTTACCTTTATAAGGGTGATGTTCCTAATTCACATACCCCAACTAAGGATACATACTTTTAACTATTACATTTTTTCTCTCTCCCCTTAAAATATTAATATGGTAATATTTTGTTCATGGAGATAGTATGTGAGAATAAGACCACTGGACGCTTTGTTACTCAAAACACCTGAGTTACAGACTTTCCTTCCATGGAGTCACCCCTTATCTCAAACTTCTCAATATTAATTGCACAAATTTGCTTCATACACACATCACTCACTATTCAGGCATTCTTTCCTATATGCCTACCACATGCCTATTTGATGCTCTACCACTCTTAAGTTACTAGGTCCCCAAATAGCGTTCACAGAGTCAAATTCTGTTTTCTGTACACAGCAGAAGAAAGACAACGAATTTTGCCCCTGTAAATATCATCAATTCCCCTTCTTAGCCGTGATCTTTTCAGAGCCACATTTGAGGCAGACAACAGGGCATGCAGATCAGAAACATCCTAGAATGTATAGTCTTACATTAGAAACTTAACAGGAGCTATACACTCACATGTGTATAGCTACACACTCACTTTTATTACAGCAGTTCTCAATAGAAACTTACCTAGTTACCCTGTTTTGCACACATATCCATATTAGAATAGATTTAGAGAGCTTGGTGTTTAAAATATGTAACCTGGGGCCATGCCAGAAGGCTTAATGGGTAAAGGTGCTTACAGCCGAGCCTGATCACCAGAATTCAATATCCTGGGCCTACATGGTGGTAGGAGAGATCTGACTCTCTGAAATTATTCCCTGACCTCCTTACACATGCTGTAGTATGCATATACATACCCATACATAAATACATACATATATAAAAACTTCTCCCATATACAGACACATATATACACAAATCATACAAACATATGCAAGTGTTTAGGGTTCTTATTTTACTTGTCTATTATAATTTTATTTCAAAATGTATACAGGTTCCAACAGGTAGGGGGTTCCCATCAACTAAACATGGTAATATAAACAACATATACCTATTAGTGAATTTCATAGTTATTTCTACCAGTTGCTGATAAAACAGCAGGTGTATGATGGAAGCTGATGGAAATCAGGGGAGTGTTCAGGTATTGTTTGCAGTTAGAAGTGATAGCCTTTAACATTAGAAAGAATGAAAAGCTACATCCATGAAAGTTACCCTCAAGCTTCAGAGAGGATTATTATTAAAAATAAAACAGTTGCAGAATGGCTACTTTTGTGTGTCAGTGCACTGTGAGGATATACATACGTGTGTTATGGCAATTCTGCAGTCAGTGAAGCACAGCATATGGCAGTCATCACCAAGACAAAGATTATATACTTATGCCCAGTAGACACATGCCATCCATCATTGCTTTATGGAGAAATCATTCTCACCCAAATCTCCAAGCTTCCTTACATATGAAAGTTAAGATAAGAACCAGGATGAATCAAAATGTCTCTGAATAAGTGTGGTTGCTTGTGGTGTTACTTTCATAATCATTCCAAAAATCTTAAACCTATGTAAATGAAATGCCCAAATTAGAAGAAAACACACTCCTTGCCATATATTAAAAGACAGTGTCTATTTCCATTTCTCTTTCTAAGTCAGCTTAAAAATATAGAAGAAAATTTCTAAGGCATCCCAGGAAAGGAATTTGAGACTTACACAAATTTATAGCAACACCCAGTTTATTTAATGGAACATTGTCCACTATTGGTTATGTTTATCAAATTTCTTTTTGCATGTTGAGTTTCAAAGTATTAATTGCTGTAGATCTTGGAAATTTTTACTGACCAGAGTTCCATTTGAGAACTCTATGAGACAGTGATACATTGAATGATTAAACATATTTTGATGACAGTTGTTACAACTAAAGTGATATATTTTATGTCCTTCCTTATTAAAATACTTGCGGAGCTCTCTCTATAAAGGTAATGATGAAACACTACCACCCTCTTCAACATAACCTCGTGTGTAGCAACACACATTTTAATAGAGAAGAAACAATGGGTTACAAGCTGAACCTTTATATACAAGGTTCTGTGAACTACCATCCTGTTCTAGTTCACAGAAACTTTCAGGAGAACTGGCTCCTCAATTTCTCATGCTCACGTTTCCTTCACAGAGTTAGCAAGTTGAACAGGCAAACCAAAGTTGGTCCAACAACACTCGGGTTGTGTGTGCTGCTCACAAACATGACAGTAGAAGGAGAAGAGAAGACATGCCAGGATGGCTGAGAACGTGCAGGCATGGTGTGCTCCCCGGTGTGAATTACCAGTCATGATCGTGGCTGCTTGGTTACTGTTGTTTACTCAAATACTTCTGAATGCCTGTTGGGGCCCATGTCTCATGACTCCAAGAATTCCTTCCCCTGCTTATCATTTCTGAGTCAAGTCTTACTGGCCAACAATTTTTGTTTTTGTTGAATGTGACATGTTTGCCTAAATAAGCTCCTAAGGTAGATCTGTCTATTTAATTAATGAGATACAACATAGAAAATGGTTCTGAATTTTAGAAGTCAATCACAGATGCTTCTTACTATAAAGGATATTTCCTAAATATATGCAGCTTAAAATTTTAGCATATTTTAACATCCTAAACTGGAGATAGCTTTGTGGTAACACTTCTCATCAAAATCTCATACTCTCTCCTTTACCCTGAGATGAGGGCTTCATTCATAAACCTTACTGGTTTGTTTCAGTCTCACATGATTGTTTAACCATGCATATTATTCTTATATAGAATGGTATCTGAAAGAAAATTAGAACCAAAGAATATGAGTATATTATATATAATAGCTATATTTTAGAGATAGGAGAACAAAAATTGAACAATTTAGGTGATAGGTAAAAGTGAGTTTACAAATCTTTTTTTTTTTTAAAGATGAATTTGCACTGTATCCCAAGTTTGCCCTTCCAACACAAGATCCTCCTGTCTCAGCCCAGAGTGCTAGGACTGTAGGTGTGTACTGCCACAGCTGGCTAGTGTGCTAATCTTTTACAATACAACTTAAACGAAATCTTTAAATTTGTAAAGTAATGAGGCAGAACATAGGTAGATGATTTGTACAGCATGCTGACAGTGATAAGTATCATGTTAAGACATAATTAACATGATTATAATTTAAGAATGAGCGGGCATGAGAGTAGGGGAGTAGAACGGGGATAATTAGTTCACACTTTACACACATCTGTGCTAGTTGGATTCTACTTAAAGGAGATAAATGCATACATGCTTATCTTATAATTCCTAGAAAATTAAACAAAATATATATTCACCATAACTTACACTACCAATAATAAGTTGGAACTTGCTCATCAAATTTCATTCTAACTTTATTGCTGATCTGTAATTAGACACTGAATTTGTGTCTACCCTTCTATGTGAAAGGTCACCGGCTCTGACATTCCCCATTTCTATGAGGGAGACGACTGTTTCCACCACTTGAGCTTTGTTTTGTTTGTTTGCAGTGAAGTCTTGCCATGTAGCCCAGGCTGGGCTTGACATCATGCTTCCTGGCTCTGCTCCTCTCACCTGGAGTGCCTGGGATTACAAGCAGGCAGTGCCTCTCTGAGTTTACAGCTGATCTTGACTATAATTTCCTCCCTGGCTTCTTATGAGAATGGAGAGGACACAAAGGCATTTCAGTGCCTGGAGGACATCGAGAAGAACGCAGATAAAAAAATGTAGAAGTCTTGAGTTCAAGTTTGGATTCTATTGTGTTGTCATTTAATTTCTCCCAGCCTCAGTCTCTTCTGTATAAAGCAGAAGTGATAGAACCCAAAGTTGTTGAGAAGATCAGTAAAACCAGCAAGTAAGGGACTATTTTGCATTATATGCAATGAAGCAATATTGACAATAATAGCTTACTTGGCATGTTTTCCATGCAATCTGCATTTTGGTGATCACTATGGTTGTTTGGGGGTGCCTCTGAGTGCTTCCTTTCCCAGTGTCAGCCTGGCAGGAAGCTTTCTCAGTGGAGGCACTGCTATTCTTCTGATTCTAGCCTAATGTAAGCGAAATGGCTGTTTTCTTAGACGACCCACTTCACCTACCTACACATGAAGAAAAATAATTCTTGGCCTTGCTATATTTTAAATCTAAATTATTTATATTTACTTGGTCAAAGACATGCCCTGAGGGTGCTGGAAGTTAGTACCCTTCCCCCTAGGACATACACTGCAGGAAGAAGAGTGAGTCCTTGTTGACCAGGGATTGCTTTTAGTGGTCATATGTACAGTAAAATTGTGAATTGTAGTCTTCCTGCCTGAGCCCCAAAGGCAGGCTTCCTTCTTTAAAGTGGTTAAGTAGACATTATTGATGAAAACTCAAGTGAGATTTGACATCAAGCTTTAATTATACCTTAAAGGGCAAGAAAAATAGAAAATAAATTGAAGAGTTGATGACTAAGCAGTAATCACAGCCTCCATGCCTCCATGTGTGTTTTATTCAAGTGCTACCCACTTGGAAGATTGCTATCCATAATTACACTCCTATTGCTCTTCTTAAGATATTTTATTCAGACCAAGAGAGGGATGCTTCATTCAACAGTTTGAAACTGTGTGTTGGGAGTCTCCAGCTCAGGCCCATCCAAGCCCCGCCCAGATGTTTGGCTGGGGCTGGGCCCCACTCTTCCCATTCCAGACTCTGCCCATCAAGCAGCAGCTCTGCCCCCACCCCCAGGAAAGTTAAGGTCACTTCCTTGGGAGCAGCCTAGTGGTTTACCCTTTCCCAAGACCACTCAGGGGTGCTTTGCTCAGATTATACCTGGTTTTATTAATTCTGCTGGATTTGACTTATTGTATTGGGAGAGTTCCCTACTGGGGGCTGGGAGGATACTTTACTCATCACTTTGTTTGTGTTTTTTATGGACACACAGACCTGGACTGATCTCCAATGAGTGAGACTGAAGGTACACTTACATTATCCCAGCACTGCTGAGGACATTGATGGTGGCAATCAGAAGCTCAAATTTCAGGAATGTACCTCCCCAGTTATGATCACTAACACATCAAAACCATGGCAAAATACACTCCACACATCAACATTTGCTTCTCCGATTTTTGACAGTTTCAGCTCTATATTACCACTGAAAAATGTGTGTGGGCAGCCTGTGTGTTTCCAGTCTCTGGTAGTATCCGGATAAATGAAGCTACTTATATCTAATATGCAAGAACTGTATAAAAACACCCACAAAATTCAAGAAGCCTTTTGTAAAACTGTAAGAAATTCAGTAAGTTGAACATGACTTATATTCATATATATGTATACACATAGATGTATACTTTCTTATCAATGTGGCGGTGTTGATATGCTTCAACACATTGAAAACAGACAAACAACCACTGAATTTCTCCAGTTCTTAAACAAATCATTAGCCATGACAACCATGGCATTACTCTGGACAGTACTTTCTGTCTGAAGACACCAAGAGCACTAAGATTTATCTGTGGCTACTAAAAATGATAGTCTCAGAGCTGTGTTGGTTTCAGTGATTGTCTCCTCCCAGGTAAAGAGATTTCAGTTACAAAGCAGGACCACTAACAAAAGGCTGACATGGAAACCCAGGTTAACCTTCATCTTTATACTTTACAGCATGTCCTCAAATTTCCTCAGTGATTAAGTATTTTAAAATTGGAAACCACTTATAAATATTAAAGGAGATTTGATTTTAAACATCAGACTATCATCTAAACAGAGGAAGTTTTGTAATAATTGCTAGATTCCTGCAGACAAAATGACTGTGACTAATTCTGAAAAATGGCTTGTCTATTGGTAGGACCAATCCTCTTTTTCCTTCTGTTGACAAGGAGTCAGGGCAGTTGACAGGTCCAGTTTTCCTTGGGCTGATCTGAGACACTTATAGTCAACCAATTTGGAGCACAACGTGCTTTGGTGGTCTAATGCCACTCCGGTCACATATTAACCTCGTTTTGGCTTAAATGCTCCATTTAAATGGGAAACCTTATCCAGCTGGCAGAGGAATAGCACTCACTTTAAATTGGATATTATTTTGAATTACAGTCAACTCTGTAATTCAATTCAGTGTGATGTGGCTGCTAAAAAGCCAAGGATCTTAGACTGCATTAATAAAAGTGTAATTTCTGGTTTATGGGAAGTAATCGTCTTTCTATATTCTGATCAACCACATCTGGAGTATTATGTTCAATTACAGGTCAACATTTTAAGGATTGTGACAAATTAGCATATGACCTGAAGAGGAAAATCAGGATAGGGAAGGATCTGAAAGTTACTGCCATTCTTGAGGATTGGGCGAAGGAAAGAGGGCTAGGTGGTATAGAAAATATAATACCTGTCCTCAAATATTTGAGCTGTTGAATGTAAATGAGAGAGAATATTGACTTGTTCAGAAGTACCACAGATATAGTTTATTTATATGAATGAACAAAGACAATGAAATAGAATGGTTTTTAGTCTCTCTTTTGGCCAAGACACAAAAAGCTAGGAACAAACCAGCATGTGGTAAGTATGTCCACATCTCACATGAGATGTCTGACCAGCTGATCTCCAATAAGGAAGTAGATAGCCCAATATACACAATTGAGTTAATATTGTTGTGTTCAAGAACAATATGTGAGGTGAGAAATTCCACTTCTATATTGCTGGAAGAAGCGGTGCTGGCCATCTCAGAAAGCAAAGAGGGGCAAGTGATTCCTGCCATTGTACCTGACCTCTTACAAGGACCAGGAATCTTATGTCTCCTTCTCTGTGTGTGTCTTGGTGTGTGTGTATGTGTCTGTGTGTAGCTGAGCCTGATGTTAGATCCACATTAGTAAAGCCCAAGTGGTAGATAACTACAGTGAGCTTGACACCCTGACCTGAGACAATAGAACAAGGGAAGCTGCCCTGGGAAGCTAATCCTTTGCTAGATACTGCATAAAGAGGTTTGGCTGCTGGGGTGGCAAGTACAGCTGGACTGCAGTCTTTCTGGCCCACAGAGAGGAGATGCTTCCATTCACTGAAAGGGGTACATTTTCTTTCCTACAAAGTTGCTAAAACACTTCCCAAAGTAAAAGCTCTGATTGCCCACATCTTTCCAGTGGGGCATAGTTTTCAAATTTGCAGTAAGGGTAGATAAAGGCAGTTCTGGCAGAAAGGTGTAAGCACTCACCATGGACCAGATCTGAGGCTTACAGAAGGAAAATGTCAGCTTGGAATTGTCCTAGAAGGAACTTTGCAAAGGGGCCACTTAGAAAGTCATCGAGAGGCCTGTGGAAGAAAGGCTGGAAATCTGAGCTATCTGAGTTGCTGTGAATGACTAAGAAGAGAAAAGCATCACCATGCTAAAGGAAGTTTATGTAAGGCACCCTCACTCACAACACAGGCTCCTGATCTGAACAAGCCAAGCCTTGGAAATTCTTCCAAACCCAGAACCATTTACCTTGAACCTCAACAGGTAAAATCTGCACCTGTATGGGCATCCACTTGATCTCATTTGAAAGGTGTTCCTGGGAGTCTAGAAAAAAAGCACGAGTGAGAGAAACAGAGAAAGGTAACCAATTACTTCATTTCAGGGCTTCTAAGCCAGGGAAAGCTCCGGTGGCTGATGGGAATCACAGTAAGGCTAGATTCTTGGGGATCACTCGTGAATGGACATTTAAGACAGGCAATATCCTGGTGCTACAGCATTCACTAGCATGCAAAGTCCTGGCTTAGATCCCTATCACTGTAAACGAAAATGAATTACAGAAATGAGGCTTTTATGACTAATAATAACTAAGTTTTTAAAATTTCTATGTAATCATGTAAACAAAGTATAGGAGCTGAAATGTTACCCACGTAGCACAAGAAGAATAGGATCCCCAGCACAGCTTGGAAGGGACAATAACAGAGGAAAGAACAGGATTGCTTTGCTTATCCTTATAGACTTTCACACAACTACACACACACACACACACACACACACACACACACACACACACACACACACACCTTTCTTGTAAACAGCATAGGTTTCACATCAAAAGAAGAAATTCTTGATATAAAATCATCTAAGCATACAATGAGCTGCCTTAAAAACTATTGCTCCTTTCCCATCTGGGTCTCGCAAAGGCAATAGCCAAGAGCAGCGTTACAGGGCATGTTCACTTGAAGCTCTGATCTAGCAAGGTGGTCCTAATGGGGGAGACAAGGTAACCTAGAAAAACTGCCAATCCCCAGATCAACCACAGTACGTTTTACTAAGGTTGATTTTGTTTTAGTTATGTGTCTGTGTGTGGGTATGTGCCCCTGAGTGCAGGTGCCCTCGGAAGCCAGAGATATTTGATCCGCAGGGGCTGGAATTATAGGTTGTGAGCTTCCTGGCATGGGTGCTTGGAAATGAATATGGATTCTATGTGAGAGCACTACACACTCTTAATGGCTGAGCCATCTCTCCATCTCCCACTTTTTATTTTTAAAAGTAGAGAGGCACCTAGGATGCTCAGTTTTTCCTGTATCCCTGACCCTTAGATTAGGATATTGTCATTTAATAAAGGGTAAGAGGCGCAACACATGATCACAGCTTGAGGACAAGTGAGGTGCGACCACCACTTGTGCTGT
This sequence comes from Peromyscus leucopus, assembly GCF_004664715.2. Taxonomy (NCBI): domain Eukaryota; kingdom Metazoa; phylum Chordata; class Mammalia; order Rodentia; family Cricetidae; genus Peromyscus; species Peromyscus leucopus. The sequence continues at coordinate 8,852,889 of NC_051063.1, forward strand.
ATTTTAAAATAATTACATTTCTGATCGCCATCCCTGACAGAGGAGTTTTCAAAATCTGGCTGACCTAATAAGGTATAGAGTATAGAACAGCATGCTGGCAGGGGTTGGATCTGTATGCTGTTAGCCCCTCCGTTCAAGCTTTGGGTTTGCTTGTTTGGATTCATTTTCTAGGACTGAACTTTAAAAGATATTTAAAAGATATTAGCAGCTAACCCCAAATCTCAAGACAGAAGGAAAGGGGAAAGATTTTACAAATTTGTGTGGGATGTATAGAGAAGAGGCTTATAAAGCACTGAAATGGAGACAGACATGGGTGATTTGATTCTGATGAATGGCACTCGCTGCCCAAACTGAGAGAGAATCCAGACATCTTTATGTCTGATCTCCAATAATCCTGCCAGGAGGTACAGAACCGTCAATTTAATTAGGATGTCAAAGGGTTTGGCTGAGCCCCCAAATAAATTAGGCCATGACGGACTAGGAATTCATTTATTCAATTTCATTCACTCAATAAATATTCACGGGGTACTTATTCTTTGGCAGGTACTGTGGTGGTTACTGGAGATAAATTCAGGAGCAAAGCAAATATAAACTTTTCTGCTGTAGAGCTTAAAGTACAGCTGAGAACACAGATACCAGACAGGGAATTACAAGCATGGTAAGGGCAGCAAGCGTGATTCAATTGTATTAGTGAAATCTGTTGTGCGTGTAACCCATAAGAATACCACTTGCACATGTGCTAGAGGAGGTAGGAGGGAGGTTTCAAGATACTAACCTGTTTGAAACAGTTTGGTAAACCTGTGAGAAACAGGGCCACATCAGTGCTTAGGTTTATAGGCAGAGGTTCACTTCATGGACATGCATATGCATTTGACTTTATTAAGACGTGTTTGGGGAGGCATTGGAACATGTAGGAAGAATCTGATGGACATTCTAGCCTCCCCCTCAAAACCTTTCTTTATGCAAATTCACATTCATTCCTGCACGGAAGTGAGTGAGTGTGCCCACAGAGACAACCTTTGCTGTCCCTGGGGAGTGTTATATTAGGCAACTCACGCTGCTATCAAGAAACAGCATTTGCAATGAGGTTTAGGCATAGATAATCTGTTTTCTCACAATTTTGGAGGCTGAAAGTACAAGATCAAGGTTCCAGCATGGTTATGATTGGCTTCTTTTGAGGACCTTTTTTCTGGCTCATAGATTACACCTTCTTATCTTGTCTTTGCAGAGTAGCATATGAGTCTCTCTCTCTCTCTCTCTCTCTCTCTCTCTCTCTCTCTCTCTCTCTCTCTCTCTCTTTCTTCTTCTTCTTCTTCTTCTTCTTCTTCTTCTTCTTCTTCTTCTTCTTCTTCTTCTTCTTCTTCTTCTTCATCTCCATTTTCTACATTTCTGTTTCCTTCTCTCTCTTTCCTGGAGTCTCTGCTATTTCTTCTACAGTACTAGCGCTGTTCATTTGGACCCTGACTTTATTACTCTTCATCTTCTTCTTGCAGGCCCTATCTCCAAAGCCACTCTAAAGATCAGAACATTTGGAGATAGCACAGTACATCACATTTCATTTTTAATAATGAAAATAATAAGTATACTCAGCCTAGAATTTTCTGAAAAGGAACCTGAATAAGAAAAGATTAATCAAATTCACAACCTACGTCTTTGCACTGGCATAAGATGCAGCTGGGCTGGCTGGGGCTGCTCTAGTAACATATTTGTGACAGCAAAACTAGACACTCCATAACCAGTTTCTAAGTTGGTTCAAATACTCTAACTTATTAAGCACATTGTTTTCCAATGAGGACATGAGGTTGAAGGAGAAGATAGGCATAGTATCGCCACAGAGTTGCTTTTCTGCTCCCTCTAGCCCTGAAGAAACCTATCAGCTCTCATTGGCAAAGTCTGGTGTATATGGGCCATCACAGTAAACTGTGAGCGCTAACAGAGTCACTGTTTGATGGTAAAATCAGAAGCAAAAGGCAGCTTGTAAATATGATGGGTATGTGACAAGCATTGCATTCCTCATGAGCTCAGAGACATTAATGGGAGTAAGGAATAGGTAAGAGGTACACCTGGGAGAAAGATGTGTTGGCAGCTTCCTCATTATCCTATAAAGCAAATCTTGGTGATTTTTCAGCTGGCCAAAGCTGGTATATATGAGTTTGGCATTGTCTAAAGCCAAGGAAATACTAAGATTTTTTTTAACTTTCTTTTTATTTATTCTTTGTGTCTTTCACATCATGCATCTCCATCTCATTCATTTCCCCATCCCTTCATATCCATCCTCTGCCCTTGCAACCTTTTCTCCAAATAAAATAAAATAAAATTTAGGAGAGAAAAATAAAAGAAAAAGAAGAAGAAAGGGAAAAATCAATCTCTAAGGGATGGTCTTGCAGACCCAAAGCAGCAACAACAGAATAACCAAGAGGAGTCCCAGTGAGGGCCCAGCATTGATAGTGTAGCAGAAGCCAGAGGCCTCAAACCAGACCATGACTCTTTGCAATGAACACTTGCAAGTAAAGATAAATGGATAAAAGGGTTTACTGCGTGACTCACTGTGTCACACTACAGCTTCCATGACTAAGAAAATCTTAAAAGTTGTGTATTGATTAATCTGAATGGAAACACTGGGACATCCAGAGGTCAAACAACTTGTTAGGCATACTTTTTTAAAGATTTTCTTGAAACATACACAATCTTATTTCAGCAAGCAAAAGGACAAATGTTACTTTCAATCTCAAAATTTTAACAATTCAGTATCTCCTTTTTGCCCTTTTGAATGTGGAAATATTGTATATTCTGGAGCAGTAAAAAGAAAAAAAAATGGAACTGACTAAGAAAAGGATGTCAGTGCACTAGAAAACAATACAATGAAGAGTCAGGACACAGGGAGCACAAAGCTGAAGGAAGCAGGCAGCCACTCTAGCCCAGTACAGCCGAGTAGCTGGCTTCAACTTCCTTTAAACCTTGAAAAATGACTTTCAGGCAAGTAGTTCTGTCTTGTGTCTCTCCTGCACTTGTGACAGTGCATAAGTACCTACTGGAGTGCCAGCTGTTTAGCCATCTGCCCCTTGGCCACCATCGAGCTTCCTGGAATGCAAAAGGACCTCAGGAGGCTTCAATTAACTGGTGTTCCACAGTGACACCAAACGGCAACAGGAAACGACTATAGCATCAGCTGGGATGCTCTCCAGGCACTGAGTTCCTGGTTTGGTTTGGTTTTTTTCTTCCATGAACTTATTAACAATAAATATTTTTCTCTGGACTAGGTAAACATATTTGAAGTTTCTTTTTTTTTTTTAAAGGTACTTTATGCATTGATGCCCAAGAGGATAGAAATGTTTCCTACAAGTTATAGAAGAAGGGAAGAGGATAATAAAAATGCTAAGTTGATTTCTTTTTATAAATCCCAGGGGGAGTATAAAGAAGAAATATAAAATGCTCCCAAGATCTCTACCTACACACAGTTGCTGACATTTTAACGATTAAGAGTTTTACATGTATATGGAAGCTAAAAAAGAAGGTTTAAATGATACAGAAATATGGAAAATGAGATTAAATAACCCCTATGCCCCTCTTTTCTGCAAATGCATTTAACCAAAAAGGGGGGGGGATTCCATTGGTCTGTGTTCTATAACAGGCAGGCACCAAGGTGGAATTAGACGTGCAAAAACAATTTTAGGGAAGTATATATGAAAGAAGGTGGGAGAAACTGAGATGTGCATTAAAACTCAATGCAGATGACTGAGAAGGGGGCAGGCAGAAGAGAGAAGGGAGGATAATGGCATCTCAGACTCCTGTGCAGTTTCAGAAAATTATACCAAGACCATCTGGGAATCCTAAATCCAGTAAGTTACCCAAGGAAGCCCCTGACCCTGAGGAGGAGTCTATCCTAGTATTCAGACTGTGCTTAGTCCTCAGATGTAGTAGAGGAAAAACATGGCTTCTACTGCAATCCAATAGTGGATTTAAGTTCTCCAGTGGAGCACCTCCAGTTGACAGTGTTCTCTTCAACCAAGACCCTTTGGCCGTTCTGCTAACTAATTTTTGTGAGTTCTCATACAAGATTTATGAATTTAACTTCAATCATTTTAATTTATTTATAAGCATAATCTTCGTCTGAAATAGTATGTATATCTTGCTAATTTAACTTAAAATATCTTGGTCTTTCCCTCTCCTTCATATGGAACCTGCTACGTCTTCTTAGCAATACTTCCCTAATATATCTTATAGTTAGATGATAGATTTCAACTAACCACTTATTACTAAATCTACTTTTAAACTTCGATTTGGCAATTGCAAAAATGATGTAAGGAGAAAACTCTAACTCCACAGTGATAATTTTTAATGATACAGAAAGGGAAAGTGATACTGCATATTCCATGATAAGACAAAATTTAACATGGAGGTTTGGTAAGGGATCACTAAGAATCTATGTGATATGGAGGGATGGGAAGCAGGGCTAGGCAGGAAGAGAAGTTGGATTGAGGTACAGTCTCTTTGACACCACAGAGAATTTAAACCTAGATTGTCCATCATAATTGTTCCATAGCTGGAGCAAGAAGATCTCCATATGTACCCAGTTGACAGCTAACTCCTTGGCCCAAGCCCTCATCATCTTTTCCAGGCAAACTTTAAAAAGCTTCCTGATTGGAATCTCTAGTTTTTCTCCCTGTTATTTTCAACAGTGTGTTGTGCTGATTTGAATATGTTCATGTGTTAGAAGTTTTATACCAAAATTTACTTGCATGTTGAATATCATTGCAAATTTTATTTTCTATATTCTCAAGGGTATTTCATTTAGAATTTGATAGTTATAACACCAAAAATTGTTAAACCTGGTACTATTTCTTGACACTATTTAGACTTTTTTTTGGATGTTCTTTGTTTTTAGGTGCCAGGGAAAACTTTGTGAACTTTCCAGCCAGTTCACTCTGTGAATTTTTTTTCAAAAGTTCCTGAGCACACATCAAAATGTAACCAAGAGCTCAGAACTGGAGCTTTGAGGGCACAGCCACTCAGGCTGTGGTTTATTTGGAAGTATAAAAGTAGGAAGTAAGAAAATAATTCTCTGATTAATAAATCAGTTGGCCATAAAATAAAAGAGGGTTGAGGAGCCAGTAGTTTTAATCATTTGTTATGTGCTAGGTTTCACTAAAAACAAACAAACAAAAAAGCCCTTTGCCTGTGTTTATTTACTATTAACCTGTGGCTTACATTTTTTTTAAAAAAAAATCACCATTACTAAATGGAGGATCCAAATCTAGACAAATAAGTCATTCATCCAACTCTACAACATGTGTAGAACTGACTCAAACTAGAGTATATGACAATAACCAACGATCCTCTAACACCGCGCTAGACTACTTGCACTTACGTTTTTACCCTAGCATGATAATGAAACAAAAACTGTTCAAAATCTCTTTAAACTAATTTACTGAAACTTCATAAGGGAATAGAGATAAGAAACTATATAGAAAGTAATTTATAAATGAAGTAATTGTGGGGTCATGATGGAACAGAGAGACTTCAGAGAAGAAAACAAACATCACTCAGAAAACATCTGAGGGACAGGGAAAGGCAGTCAGCACTTTGCCTACTACATGAAAATCTGAATTGGCACCCAGAGCTTTAAGTGCTTGAAACATTCCAACAGCCTGAACATTCAGTTTGATCACAGTAATGATGAGTTGGGATAATAAATACAAGGTCTAGGTTATCACACTCCCAGTGCGTGTGGAAGAAAAATCAATAAGACCAGCTTCGTATGAAATGAAAGCCCTTAACCTCTGTAACAGCCCAAGGGCAAGTGTGTTTATGAACTGGAAACATGAGAAACTAATGTCAGCCAATGGAGCATCAAGCTCAGGACATTCTTGAAACTCCACATTGTTTATGACTTCCGATTAAGTGTATTTTTTCTAGGCCATAAAAATGACACCAGTAACTAACAATTTGGCAACACTGTGTGTAGGAATACATCAGAACCATGTGCCCCTCCAATTTAGACTGATTCATTTTGTGGTTTCACTAAGACACATTGAAGCTTATCAATTATTTTGGGGCTCCTAATGCACGGTCAGTTCTGTACTCAGTTTCATGACTACAGAGATACCATGACATGGTCCCAGCTCAGGGCAAATACCAATGATACTAGTATTTGCCAAGACAGGCCAGATTTCCAGTATTTTCCAATATTGTTGAAAAATATCTCTTTCTTTCTCTCTCTTGCTCACTCACTCATTCTCTCTTGCTCTTGTTCTTTTTCTTCCCCCTTCTCTCCTTATTCAGAATAGTTGGGCAACAGAAAAATCATAAAGATATCTCCTTATCTCCTCTTTTATTGCCTGGATTTTAGTAATAAACATTATTATCTGAGCTCCCTAGGCTTAAAAGAATTCAAAATTTTGTCCCTACAGTTTGTAACGATTTAATAATGCTAAGCTTTGCCAAGATGACTTACTTTTGTGTCTAAGATAAAGTTTGAACTTTATAATATACTTTACAAACCCATTCAAAAGCCAATGTCTGTTCCTTCCTCTTTGGCCTTACTTCATGGAAGTCCAGCATTCTTGGTGCTCATCAGCCTTCCTGAACATTTTCATCATTATGTTCTCTTTCATGTCTTAATCCTGTTAGTTGTGACTAGAACTGCCATCCTTCTTCCTCTTCCCTGACCACACAGTTTAGGTAACTTAGCCATTTCTACTGTCCTTTTGATATATCTTGGATCTCAAAATTCCAGGGAAGACTTTGTAGGTTGCTATGTTACATTCAAGAATCAAATATCTTTTTATTTGACTTGGTAAAACCAACACAGTGCATTGATCACTTTCAGAATTAATGCATTAAATATGTTACAAGGGTGGAGGATCTTCCAAACTCTTAATAACCAGCATGGTGAGGATCTTCCCTCTCTGACATGTGAGTGCATCATAGGCGAAAATATGTATTAATCATTACCACAGAGGCATGTAGTTGAGTTTGGTTAAGCCAGATTCTTTGCATAAAAATATCTTTCTGCTACCAGAAAGCTAAAGTGAACATTAAAAATATGAGCCTTCAAGGATTTGAAAGAGAATAAGGAGCAATATGTGGATGGGTTCAGATGGAAGAAAGGGAAAGGAAAAATAATGTAATTATATTATAATCTCAAAGATAAAAGAAAAATAAAACAAAAAGAATATACAGGCCCCTAATACAAGCCATTAGTGACATGTGTGAATGAGTGGAGGATTAAGTCCCTGGGTGCTAGTGACAGAGGTGTTGTTTGGAGAATGACAAGGAATCCATGGCCAAGGTCCTGTCCCTGTGTCTTTTACGTCAGTACCAGCAGGCACACACCTATAACACCTGTAAGCCCAAGCCAATCGTCCTCTGACCAATATGCACAGAATAGCTCCTGTCAATTAAGCCTTAAGAATTTGAAAATGGATCAGTGCCTAATTTGTGCTGGGATAAGAGCTTCTGGTACATTTTGGTAGATAGGCATGGAAATACACCACCCCCGCCCCCCGTTACATAAATGAACATTGAAATAAATATTGAAATAAACATTGCTGGGTCTAATAATAGGATGACACCCATCAGTCAAGTTAAAGATTTTGATCTAAATACTTATTTATATTTTGAGAAAAACATCTGTGAATTTACTGTTTAAATGAGAGACAGAAATTGACTCAGGCAATCAAGTGTTTTAAGAGTAAAATAAAGGGCTCGTTATTGGATTATAAAGCTTAGCTGATTATAAAAATCTATACAACTTTAGACCTTTAGATGCAAAGAGAAAAAACATGGCTGCCCCCAGCATTCATACAGTATGTCTATCTGCAGATGCTAAAGTGAATTTGACATCACAGTAAGCAGTTCAAACAATCTATATTGCTGGCAGCTTTTCTCACAAGACATTGATCAACAGCAAGCCCAGAAATGCCCTCCCCCTCCCAGTTGCTTACCATCCCACAAGACTGGGATGGTGTATTTATATCCACTATCTGAGGATATAAAACAAACTTTAAGTGTTGAACTGGAAAAGTTAATGAATGATTTGAGAATTCATCTTGCAACGACTTGAAATTCATTCTGCTAAACGATTACTTATTTTAAAAATTTGAGTATAAGTACCCAGGGGAAAGGGAATCATCATAATTACTGCTTTATATTAACTGTAAGTATCTAGCCAAGAAGACTCTGTGCCCTAAATAAGTTTTGAGGAGAAGAGCTGGGTGGGAACAAGAGAGTCCCACCAAATGGCCATCTACTTCACAGTAACTGCAATGCACATGTATTAAGAGGAAGAAGCTTATATTCTAACTTTAAAAGTGTCATAAACAGAGCTGTGTTTTTTGAAGGACCAATTTAGCGACATCTTATCTCAAAAAGAGGGCAGTGATTGTACTAGTGATTGTAGCTCCAAGGTTTGCTTTTTTGCGGGCATCTCCACTCCATCTATTCAGAGAACTTAACTATCGTGGTGGTGGTAAGGCCGGATTGTAATGTAACATCTCCACATAACTGGCTAGAGTAAGTGACTCCACAACTGTTTGATTGGGTGCAATAGACCCCTGCCCTCTAGTCATGGAACTATTGCACACTCTGGGCTCGGTCCCATGTAGTGGAGCCCATTCTGTTTTGTTAGTTCTGGAGTCTCTGTCCATTAAACACCATGTAGCTTTAAGTCTTAATACTTCATGGTATAATAGGAAATAGGAAAGGAAAAAGTACCTCAAACTTTTACAATTAGACCTTGTACTGTAATTCAGTTTCATCCCAATTGTGGTCCTGCAGCTGGGTGGTACTGATCATGTTTATATTAGTATGAATTTATGAAAATGTGGTTTTTCTCCCTAGGGTGTTTGTATAATAAGTTTTCTATCCAATTATGGCATGATGGCTTTTATTCTCTGAGGAATTTGAGGGGGAGGAAGGAGGACAATTTTGGAGGCAAAGACTTTCCATGGTTAATCTTAGTTTTATTTCTAACTTCTGGGGTGGAATTTTAGGTCACTTACTAAGCAGAATTCTGTCTTTTCAACTGGCATTATAACAATACTATACATTTACCCACTAAATTTTAATTCTCCATGTTAACTTGGCAACACAAAGAAAAGTTTAAAAATGTATTCATAAGAAACTTAATTTTTTTCCTTGAAGATCGACTGTTTTTATAATCTTGGAAACTTCAAACAATTTGCTGTCAGAGTGTGAAGAACTTTGGTGGAAGCGGTTGATTCACAGAAAGCTGCTGCAGGCTTTTATAATGGCTCTGAATTCATTTCAGATGATATAAAAGGAAAAGAAACTCCTACAGAGGAATGGGAATTTAAATAATAAATTCAACAATCTTTTATGGTATCCCTAGGCTTAGAGCAATCATAAATTAGAACTTTTTTTTAAATGAACAGCAACTTGAACACACACACAAATACATCCATAGATGATGAGTTTCACAACAGATATGCTTTCTAAAGTATTGGAACCTGTATGACAATGAGGATCTCTGTATATTCAAGCATGCATCACATCATTCCACTAAATGAGATATTGTAAGTCATAATGTAGCTATGACAAGCAAAGCAAACATTCGTGACAGTGAAGAGGAGGTAAGGGCACTCATGCATTCACAGATGCAGATAACACTAGGTATCAACCACCCCCCAAAGAATAGGTCTTATTTGCTCTGCTCCTAAGACACTTGGTCTGACTACATTTGAACAAATTTTCAAGGTACTTAAAATTTTTTCTTTATTTCTCTTCTCTGTCTTTCTTCCTTATTTTCATTTGTCTTTTGTATTAGTCCTTATTCTCAAACATACCTAAAATGAATTCATTAATGTATAATATATTCAATCATACATTCCACATTATTGTTTTAACAAGTGTGAAAAATTATATAAAGTATTTAAACAAAGAGAACTGAGAACCAGAGAGAAATGAGAAAAAGAATGATAGATGTAACAAAACACTATCTCATTACTAAAATGTGGTCATGAATCTAATGTGAAAATCCAGTTCTGAAAATGCAAAACAATGCAAAAACACAGGAAGAAACTTCTCTCATTGATCCTTATTTAAAAAGGTCTTATACAGGAGCACGTTGTTCTTACATACATAGAATGACAAGTATTACTGAATAGTTTATGATGACATTCCTCAATAGAGGGAGGGGTAATTCCCTGAGGATATCAAATTCATTAGGGGTACTTAGTTGGATTTATGCTAAACAGAAAAAAAGTTTGCTAGACCCAGATCAGTGCACAGTCGAAGCTGTCCTATAAAATTCAGGTAAAAAGTTGAAGTAAAAGGTGAGTGATTGAAGATCAAATGGGCACCTCCTTCCTTCTTACTGTATCTATAGCTGCAAATAGTGATAGCCTCATACTGCATGCAGGGATTTCATTGACTTCCTTTTCAGAGGTACATAGATTCAAAATTTGCAACTGAAATCTAGATCCTTTTCTTGGTTTTAAGTAGGTTTATAAGACTCCCTTCAGCTCAACAAGTTCATTATTACAAATTGAAGAAAAATACATAAATATTTTGGTAGGAACTACTACCAACATGCTGGATGTTTTATTAGTACCCCATTTAAAAGAATCAATACCATGAACACAAAATTAAGCCAAGATAATTAGGCAAATATCAGCCTCTAAAGGGAGAGATCCTTTAGATGTGTGCATATGACCATAATTCCGGCACTTTAGAAGCAGAGCCTGGAGGATCATGACTTAAAGGGTAGTCTGAGCAACATGGTGAAAACTTGTCTCAAAACAAACAACCAGGAGCTAGGGATGTAGCAGCTCAACAATAGAACTAGCATGCAAAAGCCCAGAGGTTCTCAAGCCCTGCAGCAGTAACTACAATACTGAGAATAATAAGATTTAAGATACAAAGGAGAAGGATCAGTCACTCTCTTCAACTACTGCAATGGATATACTCCATTTCCACAGATCAACCTCTTGCCAGGTTGAGATCTAGTCCTATCCTGGATCCTCAGGTTCTACTGCCTCTATTGCGAGTCATAGAGCTTCCTGTTTACCTGTGGACTTTATTCTGGGCCAGCTTGAGCCTCCTGCCTAGGTCAGCAAACTTGTGCCAGGAGTTCTAGAAATCACTGTGCCTGTGGGCCTCTTACTCTGTGTAGGATCCCATCTCCACCCTGGGTCCTCATCTGTCCCTGCTGCTTTGAGTTCTAAACTATATTGACTTTGTACAGATAAATTTTGATATCTCAATTAAGAAAATAATTAGTATTAGTTACATAAAAGCAGTACTTGAAAACTGTTATGGATTACTTGTGTCTTAGTTACATTTTTACTGTTGTGACAAAATATTAACCAAGGCAATTTATAAAAGAAAGTGTTACATTGTTCATACTATTTCAGAGGGCTTCCAGTGCATGATATCAGAGAAAAGGAACAGCTAAGAGCTTACATCTTGATCTGTAAGTATCAGGTAGTAGAGATAATTGGGAATGGTGTAAGTCTTTTGAAAGCCCACTCCCAGTAGCACACCTCCTCCAAGAAGGCTGCACCTTCTAATCCTTCTCAAACAGTTCTACCTTCTGGGAATCCAGCATTCAAACATATGAGCCTATGAGGATTGTTCTAATTCAAACTACAACATCCCACTCATAGGTCTATGGCCACATTATAATGAAAAATACAGTTAGTCCAACTTCAAAGGTTCTCATAGTCTTTTGCCTCAATACCCTTTAAGAGTCCAAAGTGCAACGTCTCTTTTGAGACCCAAGGCTCTCTCTTAATTGTACTCCAATGTAAAATCAAAAAACAAATTGCATACTAACAATGTATGATGTCACGGAATATGCATTACTATTTCCAAAGGGAGAAATTGGGGCATAGTATGGAAATATAATGGACCAAAACAAGAGTGAAATCCATCAGGGTAAACTCCAAGTCCTGTAGTTCCAGTGTTAAAAGGCTTAGATGTTTCTGACCTTCCAGCTTTGCCACACGCAAGACATATCCCTCTTTTGTGCTGGTTTCATTACCAGTGTGCAGCTCTCCTTGGCAGACATCCCATGGCTCTGGTATCTCTGACATCTTTTGGTCTTTAACACAATCCAGGCTTTACCTTCACAGCTCCAAGCAATGGCCACTAAGAGTATCCATGAAAGAACTCCCCTGCCACATTCCTGGCCTCATTGGCTCTTTTTCTTTTTATTATTCATTGTGGTATTGTATTCCCCCAAATATTATGCATGCTAATAAACTTATCTGGGGTCAGAGACAGAGCAGCCACAATATTAAACATAAAGGAGAGGCAGTGGTAGCACACGCCTTTAATCCTAGCATTCCAGAGGCAGAAACCCATGTGTTCAAGGATACAGCCAGGCCTGGTGACTCATCACGCCTTTAATCCCAGAAAGCAAGCCTTTAATCCCAGGGAGTGGTGGTAGAAAGCAGAAAGGTATATAGGGAGTGAGGACCAGAAACTAGAAGCGTTTGGCTGGTTAAGCATTTAGCTGGTTATGCATTTGGTTAGGTAAGCTTTCAGGCTTTGGAGCAGCACAGTTCAGCTGAGATTCATTCTGGATGAGAACTCAGAGGCTTCCAGTCTTGTTCTGTCTCTCTGACTTTCCAGTATTCACCCCAATAACTGGCCTCAGGTTTGATTTTATTAATAAGAACTGTTAAAATTCATCCTACAAATGAATTTTACATACAACCACAGATCATTGGTTCTTCTTAACCAAAGAGGAAGATTCTACAACCCATTTATTCATGTATCCTTCATGACTTAATGTCAGAGGCATATGGATGACACTGTAAGTTTGGTTGCCTACTTGGGATGGAGTTGAGACCTTTGATTTGCATTTGAGCAGCTTTCATTTGTTGTTGCTTTTGAGGAGCAGAAAAAATGCTTAGGTCTTTTCTTTTCATAAGTTGGAAGCTTAGGTAGGTGTGGTCTTACCCAGAGGACACCCATCCCTTTATTTCATTTCAAATGAACCCTTTTATTAATCTTCTTATCTCTTTCAGTACAAGCCTTGGCTCAAACATTAAATTTCCGGGAGCTATTTTCTCCTCAGATTTTACATGTTCTATTTCTGTTTGCCCAACTTGCTCTTCTCCATTATAGATCTTCATAAGAGTGATTACTAATACCCCATCACAGAGTCAATATTAGGCTCTCTTGAAATCTCCTCTGCCAAGGAAATCAGTCCAGTGCTTTTTAATTTAGCCTTAGACAGATTCTTAAAACAAAAACAGAAGACTGCCACATTCTTTGTGAAAATATCACAAGGGTCTCTAACCCAGGTTCTAATATTTTTGCCCTCTGAAACCTCTTGACCTGGTCCTCCATAGTTCACATTGCTCTCAGCACTACTGTTTTCCAAGATCCAACTGAAATGGCCCATTAACTCCTTCTTACAGCATTCAACTGCTTTCCTAGTCCTAGATCCCAAAAAAGTCTTCCATAGTTCTCAAAAAAAAAAAAAAAAAAAAAAAGCATAATCAGGTTCTTCACAGAGGTAACCCATTCTCTGCTACCAACTTCTGTCCTATAGCTACTTTTCTATTAGTGTGACAAAACACCATGACCATGAGAACTTATAAAAGAAAGAATTTAATTGGGCTTATAGCTTTGGAAGGTTAGAGTCTATGACAGCATAGCAAAAGCATGATGGCAGGAATAGATGAGATTTCACATCTTGATCCATGAGTAGGAGGTAGTGAGAGGCACACTGGGAATGGCATGAATCTTGAAACCTCAAAGCCCACCCCAGTGACACACCTCCTGTAACAAGGCCACAGCTCTTCATCTTTCCCAAACAGCTCCACCAATTATGAATAAAGTATTCAAACATATGAGCCTATGGGACCATTCTCATTCAAACAATCACTTACTCTACTAAATTACCTACAAGATTGCCTTTAAAAAGTAACTCCTTTAAGTCTCAGCACAGCCTGAAAGTCAAGTACTGTTATAATAAACATTTCAGAAGTGAGGAGACTGAGCACAGACAGATAAAGTAAATTGCCCGTGGCCGCATTCAGGTTAGAACAGAACTGATATCCAGTAAGAGAATGTAACTCAGTATTGTATTCAGGACTATGGTTATTATGCATTTTACAAAGCAAAAGTTGCCAGAGTATATCTCTCTAATCATGTTAACAATTATCAAAATTAAAGCAGTAACTAAAATATTCAAACTCATTTCTGTAAGTTAAGAACACAGTCAAGTTAGCATTATTTTGTTCTAATTGTGTTACTATATTTGAGACAATTTAAAAAGCAATTAGCTCATGACTAATTGATTGCTTAAGGCCTAGCTACTTTCAGCCATAGTCTCCTGTTTTTACCCAAACTCATTTTATACAACTTTATCATTGATGCCATCTCTTAATCTTTTCTTTAAATGATGTATGTCTATTTCCAAAACCTTTATCTGCCTTTCAAAAATATAATGAACTATGGGTTGGGGAAAGAGCTCAGTGGTAAAGCAATTGCTAGCATGCCCATGGCCCTGGGTTTGATCCCAGCACTGAAACAGTAGTGATGAGTGGTGCTCATCATGACTGTGCTGATTAGTCTTTGTCAACTTGACACAAGCTAGAGTCACCTGGGAAGAGGGAGTCTTAACTGAGAATTTGCCTCCCTCAGACTGCCTGTCAGCAAATCTGCTGGGGCATTTTGTTAATTAATGATTGATGCAGAAGGGCTAGGCCCACTGTCTGGGTGGTGCCATCACTAGGCAGGTGGTCCCAAGTGGTGTAATAAAGCAGGCTGAGCAAGGCATGGAAAGCAATCCAGGTGAGCAGTATTGCTCCATGGCTTCCACTCCAGTTCCCGGTCCAGTTTCCCACTTGAGTTCTTGCCCTGACTTCCTTCCATGATGTTAGATCCGAGATGAGATAAAATCTTTCCTCTACAAGTTGCTTTGGTCATAGTGTTTTAGCACAGCACTAGAAAGCAAATTAGAATAGTACTACTCATCAGATGCATCACTAAGGCTGGCATTAGCACTGAGTAAAGTCCTGGGACACTGATGTGAATAATGACTTCCCCAAATCTTTGTGTTATAAACACAGCCACCCCTTGTCTCCAAAATATACATATTGTGAGTAACACGGGGGGGGGGGGACCTGTGTGAGAGCTAATAGCATAAATTGAGAGTTTCTATATAGGGTCCCAAACAAGTTATTGCTCAAACTAACTTCTGATTTGTTGTGGGAATGATGGGCAGAAACAGATAACATGCCAAATATAAGTAGAAGAAGGATGATGTAAAAGCTGCTTGTGCGGTTTTTGAAACCCTAATGGGTTCTAGAGTGAGGTAGAACATGAGATACAATGATAGAGACTAGGCCACAGAGGGCCTCACATCATTTGCTATAGTTGTTTTCTAGAAGGTACCCAAAGGTGTTGGATGGCTTGCCTGTGTTACCTTTGGGAAATATGGAACCTTTAGGAGGGAGAGCTTAAAGAGACTAAGTATAAGTCATGAGGGTAATGCTCTTGGGGACTATCAGGTCTCCATCCCAGTCCCTTGTCTCTTTACTCCCTGCCTCCAGGAGATGAGAAGGTCTCTTCTGCTCTGTGCTCCCACCAGGACACACTGTGGCTGCACAGGCCCAAAGCAACAGAGTCCGTGACCATTTATTGGCACTTCTAAACCCCAAAGTGAACCTTTCCACTTTTTTTTTTTTTTTTTTTTTTTTTTTTTGTCTTGGGTTTTGGTCTCAGAAATAGAAAGCTGACTGACATAGTTTTAGGATGATGGAAGGGGTGAAGACTACCCCAAAGTCATAAGTAAACAAATGACATAAAGAGGCTGCCATTCTCAGAGCAGCAATTCTGCCAGCAAGATGAAAAGGAGAGAAAAAGTTGGTGGGGAAACAAGACTGGAAAATGGAAGGCATGTTTGGAGCCTATTGAGGTAATCCAGCAAGAACAAGGGCGACTCTGAAGGCACTTCAAAGGAGCTCCAGAGTGCTTTGAGGACTGCCAGTCCTACCAAGCAAGTGCAGAGCATCCCTTGTGAGTGCTTTGAAGAATCTGCAGCTCATTTAGAAGTGCATTCAGGCATTTTTGCATGTGTGGCAAGGACGGTTTTCCAAACAATGGCCCTTGAGTGGAAAATTTCCTCATTGGGATGTGCATGACACTCATCATGCTAGAGATCACTTCCCCTAAACCCTTCAAGAAAGTAGCTGCTCCTCCTTGGAAATCTTCATATGCTCTTGAGAAGATGTGGAGAGCCCCAAAGGTTAGCTGATAGAGATATTCTCTTTCATCTTCATCCAGAATTTTACTGAGGCGCACCTAAGATGTGCCTAATCACAACATCAGGAACCAAATTAAATTAACTCGACCCCACCCTGCATGGCCACATGGTCAGTCCAATTGAGTCAGCAGACAGCTACACTGTGCATCCACTCACACTGACACGCCTGGCTTCCCAGAGCCACAGCGCTTTCAGCAGTTTAGGAGGCTCATTAACATTCACATCTTTCCCAGCCTCATTATCTTACCCAGATGTTCCTGTGACTGCCCCTTTAAAGCATCTCTGTCTATATTTTATTTACATTTGTTCAGCAATATTGATGCTTAATGAATAAATGCACTAAACTGTCAGTACTGGAGACTAATTAAATCCATGTATGAGTCTGAAAAGCTGATTGAAAAATTTGCAACTAAACTGGGTTTAAATAAACACTTTAGTGTAGTGCTTTAATTACACTTTAGTTTGTAATGTAATTTTTGGCTGTTTAAACTATGATTTAGGCTGAGCTAATTACAAATGATTTTCTACTCTGTAATTAATAATAACAAAATTGTAATTAGACAGCTGCTCTGCATCAGGGCAACAGTTTGTGTGTGCTGGCTCATGATGATTGGCCTGGCAGAGGCAAAGAGGAGTACTTAGTGGTTGGGGCAGGCTGTTTTCTCTCCTCAGTTGGCTTTAAGAACAAGGCCAGCTCATAGAGGTGAGTTTCATATTCCCAGATAATGACAAGGAAAGGGGCATTTGCCATCATTAGAAAAAACAACAACACATCTTTTCTTCTCAAATGTGGCTTCCAACCCACTCATCTTCCTTTTTTGTCAGGAATTAAATGAAAAGCAACAAGATTGTCAATTAAAAAACCTATCCATCATCACCACCAGAGTGAAGAGGGTATCTTAGATTTTTATGCTAACTAGATTCGACACATCACAAACCATCTTAAATTTCAGGTCATAAAGCTTCGATTATGTCATTATTTATGGCCTAAGGGTCTATGTATCAAGATCCTGGGGTGGCACAGTGAGTGTGGCTTGTCTCTGGTTCATCATGTTTAAAGACTCAGGGACAATACCAGAATAGCTGGCAAAAGCAAGGATTGGACTCAGGCAGAAGCATTTTACTCACAACAACATGTGACCTCACTGTCCTCAAGTGCCGCAATCCCAGGGTGGGTGGACTCTGCATGGTAGCTCAGAGCTCTTCTGGGTTCCAAACATAAGGTGGAATCTGTGCTGGTTCCCATGGCCTTGCTCTGAAAGTTAGAGCATTGAATCCACCACAGTCTCTTGTCTAAAGTAGTCATATGTTCATCTAGATTCCAGGGAGAAGAAACTGAACTCCAAATGAGTGAGAAAGTAAGTTATGGTACCCTGATTGTGTTCCTAACCAAAACAACAATAACAAAAACCTTTTGTTAATTAAATCCTAACCCAGCAAGGTGCTAATAGGAGGTGGTGTCTTAGGAAGATGCTTGGGTCTTAGTGAAGCATTAATGGATAGGATTGGTACTTTCATGGGAGATGCTGAAAAGCTCCTTTGCCTTTTCAGCCATGCAAGGGCAGTAAGAGGAGATGGCTGTTTGAGAACCAGTCTATGAGCACTTTGATTTTAGACTTCCCAGCCTCCAGAACTGTGTGTCACCATTACAGCTGTTTTTGATCCACCTTGTCTATGACAACTTGTTATAGCAGCCTAAATAACCTATGACAGGTGACATTACTACAGATTATATGGAATAGGAGATGGTGCAGTCAACATCGGAAAATGCCATCCGCTGTAGATTTGTAGCTTATAGCTTCCAAACTTCTTTTGCTACAAATTGAATATTTAAAGTAAAACTAATATGGAAATGCCAGTGAGACCTATCTCTGCTTCACAAACTTGAGATCTATGACATGGAAATAATGAGACCTTATAATATGTGGCACAGGTGACTTAAGAGCTAACATTCAGGTGTTCCCATTGCTACCCAGAACCTTAAAAAGGAAGATCTGTTTTTGAGTCTCTAATTACAGGCTGAATTTTCAACATCCTATTTGTCTGATCCATTTCTACTTCCCCAACTCCATCTCTTTTCCTGGTTGACTGCTCCATATTTATCCTCTGCCACTCTATGTGTGTTGTCTGTGTCTCTACTAGATCCATAAACATGATCTTCTTCTAGTGTCAGTTGAGGTGACACTAGAGAAGTGATCCTTGATAGATTTATTCTAGATGATGGGTACATGATTATGTTACACATAACAGCAAATGTCTACACCTTTCTGTCTATCTCTCCTTTGCCCAGCTTTTTCTGATACCGCAATTTCTTCAGAGGATGAAGCGTGTCAAGATGTAAAGCTGTTGAGTGAATGGAGATTATAGAGAACCATCCCTTCCTTCATATCACATCAATAAGAAACTTTCAGTTGTAACTAATCAAAGCTTATATCTAATTAAATACTGGAATCTGAGGAGGGAATGTCAACCTAAGTTTAGACGGCAGCAATGAGGAAGGAGAAATGGTCTCATTTCATGGGGGAGTTGGTTCAGATTTGCATCTTCTTCTTCTTTTACTAGATATGAAAATTATAGAGGAAAATACTTTGTATGAACAAGAAAACACTATTTTTATTTTTATGCACATGAGTGTTTTGCCTTCATATATGTCTGTGCAGCACCTACAAACTGTGTCCTCAGAGGCCAGAAGAGGACATCTTTTTTTTTTTTTTTTTTTTTTTTTGTTAATCAATTCATGGAGCATAGAAAGTCTAGATTTAATACAATTTTAAGTACAACTTTTTTGACGTTTTAAATTTTATTTTATAATTTAATTTAATTTTACATATTAGCCATGGATTCCCTTGTCCTACATCCCCTGCCTTCCCCCTAGCCCACCCCCCATTCCCATCTCCTCCAGGGCAAAGACTCCCCTGGGGATTGAGTTCAACCTGGTAGATTCAGTTCAGGCAGGTCCAGTCTCCTCCTCCCAGGCTGAGCTAAGTGTCTCTGCATAAGCCCCAGGTTCCAAACAGCCAGCTCATGTACTGAGGATAGGTCCCAGTCCCACTGCCTGGATGCCTCCCAAAGAGTTCAAGCTAATCAACTGTCTCACTTATCCAGAGGGCCTGAACCAGTTGGGAGCTCCTCAGCTATTGGTTCATAGTTCATGTTTCCATTCGTTTGGTTATTTGTCCTTGTGCTTTTTCCAATCTTGATCTCAACAATTCTCGCTCATACAAACCCTCCTCTTTCTTGTCAACTGGACCTGGGGCCTGGCCGTGGATCTCTGCATCCGGTTCCCTCAGTCATTGGATAAGATTCCTAGCATGACATTTAGGGTATTTGGCCATACTATCACCAGAGTAGATCAGTTCGGGCTTTCTCTCACCCATTGCCAGTAGTCTATTGTGGATGTATCTCTGTGGATCTCTGTGGACCTCTCTATCACTTTTCTTCTCCCTATTCTCACATGGTCTTCATTTATCATGGTCTCTTATTTCTTGTTCTCCCTCTCTATTCTTGATCCAGCTGGTATCTCCCGATCCCCTAAGCTCTCTTTCCCTCGACCCTTGCCCTTCATTACCCCCATTCACATCCAGGTTGTTCATGTAGATCTCATCCATTTCTCTGTCATTGGGCGATCCCTGTGTCTTTCTTAGGGTCCCATTTTCTAGGTAGCCTCCCTGGAGTTGTGAGTAGGAGTCTAGACAGCTTATGCTGGAGAGGATGTGGAGTTGAACTCTCCTCCCCTGCAAGCTTGTACTTTGGAAATCAATATGGCACTTTCTCAGAAAATTGGGACTCAATCTCCCCCAAGACCCAGCTATGCCACTCTTGGGCATATACCCAAGGAATGCTCAATCATACCACAAGGGCACTTGCTCAGCTATGTTCATATCAGCATTGTTTGTAATAGCCAGAACCTGTAAACAACGTAGATGCCCTTCAACTGAAGAATAGATAAATAAAATGTGGTACATATACACAATGGAATACTACTCAGCAGAGAAAAACAATGACATCATGAAGTTTGCAGGCAAATGGATGAATCTAGAAAAAAATCATCCTGAGTGAGGTAACCCAGACTCAGAAAGACAAACATGGTATGTACTCACTCATAGGAGGATACTAAGATGTAAAACAGAAGAGGCCATCTTATCCCCTGGGATTGGAATTACAGACAGTCGTGACCCTCCATGTGGGTGCCGGGAATTGAACCCAGGTCCTCTGGAAGAGCAGTCAGTGCTCTTAACTGCTGAACCACTTCTCCATCCCAAGAAAATCAATATCAATTATCAACAAGAAAGAAAGGATCAAGCAAACATAGCATAGGGAGAGTTGTTTTTATAATGTTTATAATGACAAAAGCTGAAAACAACCATTCAATATTGTGAAGCTACTTAATATAATACTCTCTGAGAACCTTAAGTAATATAGAGTTTTTACAACATTAATTCCATCTTTAATTTTTAAAATTAAATTAGCTTACTGATTACATGTATACATACATACAAACTGTGACAGTGTGTGAAAGTCAGCAGAAAGCCTGTGGGAGTCAATTCTCTTCTTGTACCATGTAGGCCCTGTGGATCAAGCTCGGGTTGTCAGGCTTGACAACTTTAACCCACTGAGTCACATCACTGGCCCTAACATACCAATTAAATAGGAAGTTGTTTTGTGGGGTACTTTTAAAGAGTGAACAAAAAGGAAATGGAGGCAGTGTACATAGCTCAATCGTTTAAGTAATTTCACATAAAAGAAAATTATATCAAAATATATTAGAACAACAGACAAATTACATTTCACAGTTTAAGAAATTTGAATATTCAAGGAAGAGAAAAAAGTTGAAAGCAGGAATTCATTACATCATTGAAGGGTCAGGAAGAGATACAGTTACGAGTGTATGTGTTGCTGGGCCATGGTGGCGCACGCCTTTAATCCCAGCACTCGGGAGGCAGAGGCAGGCAGATCTCTGTGTGTTCGAGGCCAGCCTGGTCTACAGAGCAAGATCCAGGAAAGGCACAGAGCTACACAGAGAAACCCTGTCTCGAAAAACAAAAACAAAAACAAAAACAAAACAAAACAAAAAAAGAGTGTATGTGAAAGTGTGGGCATTCTGGAAAAGAAATGTTTGTTGTTTTCATTAGAGAGGGATGGATGAGGGAACAGCTGTGGAGAAACTTCAGGGATGAAGGCAAAGGGAGAAGGATATTCTAGAAGATAATCTTACAACAGAAAGATGAGAGAGCCTATGCTTGGGTAGTTGAGCAATCTACCAGGCTTCTCATACCTTTTTTAAGTAGCCTGAACTGATTAGAAAATATTTTTTGGCTACTGCAGTGAAATTCAAAATATATAATAAAAACATTCTCTTTCATGAAAAATTCTGAGTGTACAGGTGCTTGGTAACTTGGGGACATGAAAAAACACAGACTCAGCTGACCTAGTCTTCCATGCTCACACTGTATCGTTTTCTTGTTCCACACAGTGTGAGGTGGGTCACTATTCTGCCACTGTTCCAACTGCATAGACAGAAACTAGAATGGGAGAACACAACCTTATTGCTCTTTTAAAAGTTTTCATCAGTTGTTGTTTTAGTGAGTAGGTAATCTTTTGCTTAGTTTTAATTTCTCATTATATGTATTCATTGTACATGAGATTGTGTTACATAAGAACATTCTCATACAAGTTAATATTACTCCCCTCTATATCCCATTTTTCTTATCAATCATTCTTCTCACACTTTCACCATAATTAAGCATGAAAGAAGCTGGATATTTATTTTAACTAAAAAATGAATGTTATGATGCTATGGAGAAAGGAGGGTGATATATATTAAGAGACCACAAAGAGTTCCTGCCACAATAAATACAATAATGTTCAGTGCATGAGATAAAAGAATACCCTAAGAGCTGAAGCCACTATCATCAAAAGAGTCTTTGGAGTCACAACACAATTAGAATCCTCTCAAAATTAAATTTAGTCATAACATCTTTAAATAAATATACAACAAACAGAGCTAATGATAAAAGTGCTGGACCTGAACTGCTGCAATAAACTGAGCAATGTGAACCACAAGGCATCAGAGTGTTGGACTGTAACTACATAAGAAGCTGACTGAAACACGTTAGCTGATGTTTTATGAATAAGACCTCAGCTGAAGCTTGTTTATTCTCTGCACTCCAGTGTTTATACAGTGCTTGAGAAGTTCGGGATCCATTTCAGAATCTGAGTCTCATTTCCATTCATTTCTTTTATTCTTTCACTCTGAGCTCATAATAATATCCTTTCAAAAATTAGCGTTTAACTCCCCCAAACTTCTCAGGTTTCTTCTAGTATGTACTCATTAGTACCTCTCAACTGAAGGCTCCATATTCCTCTATTTTCTGTCAAGCTTGCTGATAATATCAGGATGTCTCCAGGTGTGATGGGTCAGCATTTGCACCTGGGTGCCTGCCATTTGTCACATCCACCAACTCTTTCCTTACTAGTTTTTGCAATGCCAGTGTTTTTCTCTTGATCTTATCTCTAAATTTTTCATTTTTTTTTTTTTTACTGTCTCCATGGCCTCAAATGTATTTTATGTCCCAAAATATACCTTGACTTCTCAGACAGCCATTTCTCCCCTGATCCTGTTGTCTCTTCATCTTGTGACTATTCCTAAAATTAAAATTTATTTTATGAAAGTTTGTCTGAATCCATCAGATCTGCTCCATTATTTTTGTTTAAATCAGTCTTTTCAATATCATCTTCAGGATGTGTCACAATTTACACCAAGCTTAATTTTCCCTTTTCAGTTTCAGTTACCATGTTGAGCACTCAGCCCACACACAACACAATGCTTGTGCCCAGCCAGATAGCAGCATCACCTCATCTTGGAGACCTCCTGACCTAGAACTTGCAATTAAACAGGAACTACCTACCCTCAGGTGACTGACATACACTGGCTTTGGTACATAAGTTCCGAACATAAACTAAGACCTTGGTCAATATTAATACGAGTCTCAGTGTTTGCTGTCCTTTGCTTTGTTCTATTGTCTTGTGTACATTGTCGACTAGCCCTGTTGAGTCTCTAATTTGCTTTCCTCTAAAAGCTAGTTCAAGTTTACTCTAAGATATTTTAATGTAGTAAATATTTGACAGCGCTGTGACACTTTTCCAGTATACTTGAGGCAGCAGCAACATAGCCAGTATTATGCTAAATGGGGAAAACCTCACAGTATTTCCATTGAAACCAAGAAAGAGCCAAGGGTGTCTGTAGTATTGTATTCCCCCAAATACTGTGCATGCTAATAAACTTATCTGGTGTCAGAGACAGAGCAGCCACAATATTAAACATAAAGGAGAGGCAGTGGTAGCACATGTCTTTAATCCTAGCATTCCAGAGGCAGAAATCCATGTGTTCAAGGATATAGCCAGGCATGGTGACTCATCATGCCTTTAATCCCAGAAAGCAAGCCTTTAATCCCAGGGAGTAGTGGTAGAAAGCATAAAGGCATATAAGGCATGAGGACCAGAAATTAGAAGCATTTGGCCTGGTTAAGCATTTTGGCTGGTTAAGCATTCAGGCTTCTAGCAGCAGTTCAGCTGAGACTCATTCTGGACGAGAACTCCCAGGCTTCCAGTCTGAGGAAACAGGACCAGCTGAGAAATTGGCAAGGTGAGATAGCTGTGGCTTGTTTTGTTCTCTGATCTACCAGCATTGACCCCAATAACTGGCCTCGAGTTTGATTTTATTAATAAGATCTTTAAGATTCATGCTACAGGTGTCCCCTTTTCCCACTCCTATTGACTATAATGCTTGAAGTCTTAGAGGAAACAATAAAATATGTGCAGGAAATGAAGAGAATAATAAGAAAAGACAAGGCCAAAGTATGCTTATTTACTGATGGCATAATTCTATATGAGACTTTAAAGATGCCATTAGAAAATTATTAGACCAGATAAAAGCTTCAAGAAAACTTACAGGGCACAAAATTATAATGAAAAATTCAGTAACTTTCTTATATATAATTAATAACCATTTTGATAATGAATTAATTCCAACCATAGTTGTCCTAAATATCTCAGAAAAAAACCTAATCAAAGAAGTGAAAAACTACCACACTGCAAACTTTAAAATACTGAAAAAATAATTGAAGAACAAGAAGCTAGAAGATGGAAGGACTTCCCATGCTTAAGGAATAACAGAATTGATAGCCTGGAAAAAAAATAGCCCTACTACCAAAAAAAAAATTCTAGAAATTCAATAAAATTACCATCAAAATTCCAATGTCATTTTTCACAAAAGTAGGAAAATTATACTGAAATTCCCATGAAAATGCAAAAGACCATGAATTCAAAAAGCAAATCTGAGCAAAACGAATAATGCTGAAACTATCTGCCTATTTGATTTCTAATCATACTACAAAGCAATACAAAAAACAAAAACAAAAACAGGATTCTATTGTAACAAAACCAGGCATGGAGACCAGTAGAATAGAATAGAGACCCTAGACGTAAATCCACATAGCCACAGACACCTAAATTTGCATGTCAAAAATACACACTGGAGAAAAGACAGACACTTCACCAAATGGTTTTGGGAAAGCTGGGCAGCTATACATAGCAGTGAGAAACAGGATTTCTAGCTGGTCTTCATTCCATAATCATGCCAAACTGACCAAAAGACCATGATGTAAAACCTGAATTTCTTAGAGGAAAAAATTATGGAAAACACTGCAAAATACAGGCACACAAAATAATGTTGAACTATACATTCACCAAAGACATTATTCCTTACACATTCACTCAAAACTTCTCCACATACATGGTCATTAAATGCTTGATAAAGTATAGCCTAAGGTTACAGAGACAGCTCTACACTTTAAAATTGTTAGCTGCAGGTCAGAAGACCAGAGTTCTCATCCCAACACCCATGTAATAAGATGAGCATTCCACACATGTCTGTAACTCCAGCTCTGAGGAAGAAAGACACATGAAAATCACTGGGTATGGCTGGATTCCAGCCCGACTGGTAAAACTTAAGCCCAAGGTTCAGCAAAAGGCTTTGTGTCTAAAGAATAGGTGGCATGGGCTTATCAAGCACTTGCCAGGGCAGCCCCATGCCCGGAATAACTGGCCAACACAAAGTAGACTCCAGTGGTTTTTGCTTTTTGTTCTTTGTTTTTGTCTGTGTCTTTATTTTGTTTTGCTATTTTTAACCACTATTTTTTGTTTTTTGTTTTTTGTTTTTTGTCTTTGGGGTTTTGTTTTATTTTTAGAGAGAGAAAGTGAGAATTTGAAGTTGGAAGAAGTGTAGGCTGGCGGGGAGGATCTGGAAGGAGTTGGGAAAGGGGAAAGTATATGATCAAAATAGATTGAATGTGAAGATTTTTTAAATAAAAACATCTATAAAAAGAGAGAATAATTTGAAAAAGATAGAGAAAGATACCTAGACTTTGCATGCTCACATACGTACATACACCTGCAACACATATGCATACAAATAAATAAATAAATAATAAATGATAAGCCTTTTTTTAAGGCTCACCCTCACTAGCCATCAGAGAAATATGGACTAAATTTAAGATTCTATCTCATCCCATTCAGAATATCAGTCATTAAGAAACAAATAACAACAAAAGCTGATGAGGATATGGACAAAAAAGAAAGCTTATATACTGCTGACAGGAGCTTAGACTACTCCACCACTGTAGATTCAGTATAAGAAGTTCTCAAAAAGTTAAAAATAGACCTACCAAATGAACTATGCCACTTCTGGATATTTGTCCAAAGGACTTGAAGGCACACTATCACAGAGATATTTGCACATCAATGCATACTGGTGTAGCACTACTTGTGATAACCAAGTTATGACCAGCTTCAGTGACCAAGGAATACAAGAAGAGAATGTGCCACAGACGCACACTAGAACTGTTTCAGTCATAATGAGAAAGTTATATTATCTACAGAAAACATGGATGCAACTGTAGATAATTATACAAGCAAATTCAGCCAGTCTCAAACAGACAAATATGTTTTCTTTCATTGTGGTTTCTAGATTTAACATAGACACATAAAATAATGTAGGTCTATATAGCACAAAAATAGAAATGAATCTATCTAGTGAAACAGAAGAAACTGGTGGAAGCAGATGGTTCAAGAGAAGGAGATATGGTAGAAATTTATCTAATCTACAATATATACTTGCAAGAAAGGTCTCTCTTTATATACCATGTAAAAAGAACATATACAGTGAAAAGATGTGAAGTTCCATTAAAGAAACTAAACAACAGAAAAGATAGTTAAACACATTGTACACAGTTAATTCCCCCCTCTGTAGACGAATTACTAAACAGTCTTATTAATAAAAAAAAAAAAAAAACCCAAAGCCAGATATTGGAGTTAAAACCTGAGAGATCAGAGGAATAGGAAAAGCCACAGCCAACTTCACCTTACCAACACCTCAGTCTCCAAAGAGACCTACTTCCTGTCTACCCATGCCTCTATGCCTTTCTGTTCTAGCTCATTTCCTCTCTCCACCCAGCTACATCATTTCCTCTTCCTGCCCAGCTCTGTCACTTCCTATCTGTCTGTACAGACTTCCAGAACTTTATGGTTAGTTCTGGGATTAAAGGTATGTATCACCACTCCTGGCTCTATTCTCAGTGTGGCCTTGAACTCAGAGAGATCCAGATGAATCTCTACCTTCCAAGTGATAAGATTAAAGGCATGTGCTACAATTGCCTGACCTCTATGTTTACTATAGTAGCTGGCTTTTTCCTTTGATCCTCAGATAAACTTTGATACACAGATAAAATATCACCACACCCCTCCATTTAAATTATCAGAATAAAAAGGAGAGCTGAAGACATAATCTTTGTCTTTACTGATTTCCATCTTTGTGGATTGCAGTATTTAAAAGCTAGTGAATATTTCTTCATTGTGAGCTTTGTTTGTTCCTGATATAATAGCCCAATTATTGTTTCTGGGTAATGGCCTAGCTAGATTTTATTCAGGAAGAAACTTACTGTCAAACAACAGGCAGGGATGCCCTTTGGCCTGAATGAAGCCACAAAGGAAATCTCCATCATTGTACGCAATAAAGTGGGTCTAGGGGAAATTAGGCTCCAGCAGAGAGGAAAGCTTTGTGATGCTGCCATAGGTGGCCCCATCATCAAATAGACCAAGTGCTTCACTGGAAATTTTCATCAGCTTCATTCGTAATTCCCCAGGATGTCACTCATAAGAAAATTATTAAGAGGTCATTTTTGATCACCAAGTAGCATAACCTTGAATGTAATCTGTCACTTAGCCAAACAATCCCATCTTTAAACAGTGATCTCAGACCTGCTTCTGTCCTGTTCTTATTGCCATGTATGTTGTTTTCAGGCTCATTTTCTTTAATTTTAAGAATCAAAGACCCAAACTGGCAAGTTAAAATGTTTTTAATATTTCAAAGTTGATTATTTCAGTACCTTTAATTGTATTTCAATCCTGAAATAGTCACTAACAAAACAATTTTAATTGTAAAGTTTAAATGTATTCAAAACTCCAGTTTACATACTATATGTGTGAGTGTGTGTGTACATGTATATATATATATATATATATATATGTATATATATATATATATATTATAAAGTACAACGATCCATATATTTAATGTAGGGAATAAAACTGTCTCCAGATACACATATTTGAAAATAAAAAAATAAAAGCCAAAATGTTTTTTACATTTATGTATTTACTCATTAATTTATAGATTGTGTGTGTGCCTGCTTGTGTATGTGTGTGTGTGTGTGTGTGTGTGTGTTCACGCATGTGCAGAGGTCTGAGGACAACTTGCAGTAGTTCGTTCTCAACTTCCACTAGGGGGGTCCTAGGATTATTCTCCAACCCTCAGGCTTTGCAGCAAGTGCTCTTACCCACTGAGTCATCTCCTTGCTGCCCAAACTGGCTACTTTACACATTGTTTTCCCTGAGCACTGCTCTCTTAGTATAGAACACACAAAAAAGGAAGTGTTTAACTATCACTTTTATTGAAAGGAAAGCCTAACTTAGAAAGGCACATTACACAGAAATATGCAATTGTTCAAATAATGTTGAGATTTATCATGTGTCTCTTTTCAAACTAAGAACATCCAAATAAGGATTGAAGATAAAACTGAAAACAGGATGCATCCAGTAACTATTGAGGCAGCTGATGGATTTAGGAACACAGGAGGAGGAAACCAGGAAAGAAGTGATGCCAACTTGAAATAATGGATTACTTAACTCAGTGGGAGGGAGGGGCAATGATCATAGGCCACAAGATTCACATGCAATATGAAGGAAGCATGTGGGCTTCCACAGCAGTGCTCTACTGCCAGTTCACCAGTTCCTTTAAAAATGTTTTTATTCTTACATATTCATCATATGTAATAATAGATTTCCTAGAGACAATTTCTTTCAAGTATGTCATGCACTTCGACCATATTCACTCCAACATCCTTTCTTTTTACTCTTTCCCCTTTCCCTCACTACTAGTCTACGTCCTCCCTTTTGGTCTCTTTTTTACATTCACATGCATATATAATATATATATATATATATATGTATATATACACATATACATGCATGTATCTATACATGCACATCTATGCATGGATATGACTTTATGTATCTTCATGCAATCTAGGATCTAGAGGTGAGAAGAGAAACTGTGATATTTGTCTTTGACTCTTAATGTCACTTGCCTCATCCTCTCAGCTGCATGGATAAGGATTGAATCTTTAACTTTTCCCATCTCCAAATATCCTGCATGACTATTTTAACTCAAATGTCAGTGGATTCTACTAAGGAGGTAGTTAATTACTACCCAGATGTTATTCTTAAATTACAAGTCTTGTCTTGTAAATGACAATCTTAACTAATTTAACCCCATAATCTTCTCACCTTTTGCACAGTGGGAAGCTGTATTGTTATCTATCTGTCATGCATGAGTAAGCACACAGTGTCCTACTTGTCTTTGCTGAAGTATGGCTAATTACCTGAGAAGGACAAAACAAATCATAATTATGAGCAGGCTGAAGACATTTTCTTCCAACTCTGACCAAATTCATTTCTCTTCCTCTTATAACCTCATAACTCCAACTCAAGGTGTCTGTTTCCAAAGAAGGTCATGCTTAAAATATGACTTTGGGCTCATAGATTTTATTCAACTGCTCCATTCTGAGCAAGCACACTACATAAATCAAGGTATTATTGCACTTGTCACTAAATCATATTGCTGGCTTAAAGAAATATTTCTCCAATTGTCATGTGACCAACAGCATTAGCATAATCTGGAAACTTGTTAGCAATGCAGATACTTTAGTCCCACCAAAGACTCACTGGACTACAAATTCTGAAGTATAGCCACAAAAATCTGTTTAAACAAGTCTTCAAGGTGATTCTAAGGTACATTAATGTTTTCCCAACCACTGCCCAAAGAGAAACACTGTATTTGAAGCAAATACATGATCATGGCCACAAGGTATAGAATTTACAAAAGGCACCAAGAGCAGTTGAGAATTTAGAACATCCTAAAGCAAGAGATAGCTACCATCAAGTGCATTTGTCAGAAACTCAAGGCACTCAGCAGAGGAATAGGAAGAACTTTTGCAGGTTAAAAAGGTCAGGGGCAGGCTTCAAAAATGTTCAAGTTGGAGGTTGTGGGTATAGGGATGCTAGAGGTGGCTAACAGTAGTGGAAACCTTATGTAATTGATTCCAGGAACATATTTGCCTTTCTCTGCTTGTTTCTGAGTAAGAATCAGGGTAAAAGAAAATAGAGAAGCTGGCAACTTTTGGTCATCTGGGGCAATTCCAGCATAAGTATGGTTAATCTTGCTAATTGGATGTTGCAAGTCTCATTTTCATACATATTCTGGCCACTTTCTGTGGACATATTCAACCTTAAATCCTTCTTCCCCTTTAAAGTGCTTTATTATATTGAGAAGCAGAACAACTCAGGAACGGCTAAAGACCTAGATCATCTTTAAGCCTGTGCTGAAATCCATAGTTATTGTGTCATGAAGTCTTTTTGACTCCTTTGCTGTGTCATTGTAGCAAACATCTGACAAAAAAGCAACTTCACTGAATCTCTTAGGTGTAAACAAGCTGACACTAGAACCACTGGGAAAAAATAAAGAACAGTGAATCGTTTTGATAAAGTCCTTGGAACAAGGAACTCCATTTACTCAATTCAAGAAAGAAACTAATGTCATAGACCCTAAGGATCAACTTTAGAGAACAAGGTACCTTTAATATAGGAGGGTATACATATAACGTATTCTGATATCTGTGAGGCATTGACTATAACAGAACTCAAGGCTCTAGAAGTCTTCTAGAAGCTGCTGATCTTCAGAAGCAGACAGCTAAGATCTTTGAAACAAGCTGATGCCCTTAAAAAAATGATAATTTCTCGCCAAGACTTTAGATCAAGCTCTCTTTCTCATGGTGTGGGATTCTGAATGGCTTCTGCCATTTGGGCTGATTTTGACACAGATAAAGAACATATTGTTATTGTAAAATATCTTGCTGATGTTTTTCAGAGTTTCAGCTCTGAAATAGCTCTATTAACAAATAATTGTTCTCACAGCTCAATGAGAGAGTATGCAATAAATCTGCACAAGTCATATAAAGTTTTCTAATGTAAAATAGTATGTTTTCTCTTTCTGATGGGAGGAAAGAGTGGTGAGGGTGTGGGATGTGCTATATCAATCAATTAAAATGTGTATGAAAGAGTAAAGAATTCTCAAGAGGTTAATTAATTGGATGGCTGAAAGAAGTGTGCTCTCACCCAATGGTGATTCTCTTGTGGAGGTAGATCCATGCAGTCAAATGAGCTGCCTAGAGTTACCTAGGCAAAATTACTAACAAGTTTTAAAGTAGCAACTACTGCTCTAAGACAGGCACCAAGCCCTAATCATTAGGTCAAAAGTGAACCTATTGCAAGTGGTGGGTTTTTGATGGGCCACATGATATTAAGCTCTTAATGGCTTACCCAGACTGTATATATACAAATGCAAAAAGAAGGTGTTTTGTAGATTGAAAAGATATGCTTATATTTGGACTCCAAAATGAGTGAATTTCTACCTGATGAATGGCTAACGCTTTCCATTTTTGTAACATCATTCACAAAATCAAGTTATAGAATCAGCTTAGGTGCCCACCAAGAGATGCCTGGGTAA
The DNA here is from genome assembly GCF_004664715.2 of Peromyscus leucopus. NCBI lineage: Eukaryota > Metazoa > Chordata > Mammalia > Rodentia > Cricetidae > Peromyscus > Peromyscus leucopus. The sequence continues at coordinate 8,884,316 of NC_051063.1, forward strand.
AGAAAATGTGACATATACACACAAAAAAATTTATTCGGCTACAAAGAACAAAATTATGTCATTTACAGGGAAAGTGCATGGAAGTGGTAGAGACCATAATAATAAGTGAAACTACCCAACTAAGAAAGACAAATACTATATGAATGTTAAATTTTTCTATGTGGGGTGTGTGTATGCGAGTGTGCATGCACACACATGTGTGCACATGAAGGCATGCTGGTATTATATAAATATGAAATGAAAGTAGAAGATGGGCATGTTCATAAAAAGGAAGGTAACTAATTGGGAGGGGCAAGACAGGAAGATAATGGAAGATGAATCAAAGAATGATGAATTTGAACAAAAATGCTATTATAAAGCCCATCATTGTATACAATGAATATATAGTAATAAAAGTTACTAATCAAGAGCTACAGCTATACCAGAAAAAAAATAACATCTATTACCCAAATATCCTGAAGAAAATCCTAGGAATTGTCTCCATTGTCCCTTCTTGAGGAGTTCATGATAATTTTGGACACTCTTTTGTCCATCTGATTCTCCCTTTTTAGAGAAGTCAGACCATAAATAGACTATGCTTTAGGAAATGTTAGATTTTGAAATGTTATGCCCCCATTGGGGCTATGGCTGAGAGCGCATAAAAGTAATCATTTTCCTTAGTTTCTTTGTATGCATAAGGTGTTCGTTTTCTGAATAAATCTTCTATGCTTCATTTCAGAATCAATCCACAAAGGAAATTTAGACCTTTTTAGTCTTAAATAAAGACTTGGGAAATACAGCAGGGGTCTTGAGTGAACCCAACCTCTGAGGCATAACTTTCTTCATTTATCAATCTCGTGCCCAGTTTAATGCAAAAGTGTATTATCTAACAATCATGGGCTAGGGACAAAATGAAAGAAAAGAGGAAAGTTTGTGAGGATGTAACAGATGGTTTTAGGAAGAACTAATGTCAGGATGATGTTCAATTGGGTGCTATTGAGAAAAGAGGGAAGAATGAGTTGTAAATAAACTGAACCATTTTCCACTTGGTTTCTTTGTTGTCAGGAATGTTATACATACTGTGTTAGAGCAGGAGATAATGAGATGACTTTGGAAATAAAATCTTCACTTTAAGGGCTGAGTTTCAGTGAATACTGAAGAACTTTATGTAGCAGTTATGTAGGCTCTATATGAATTTTTATACAGTCTATTCCAATTTATCCTCCTGTGTTAATGAATTTTTAGTCTATAGTGTATTTATTACAGTATTAATACCTTACCTAGGGTATACAACAAATACAATGGAGAGAGAAAAAGTTTATCTGAAGCAGAAACAACTTGATTCTGAATGTTGGAATTCTTTGGCTCTTAATAAGCAGTCGCATCATTTATGTTTAACCTTATAATTACATCTACAAAGTAAGTCTCTCCCATTCAAGTTTTATGTGTGATGCCACAGAGTGAGAGTTGGGGTTGAATCAAAAGCCAATGACTATATTTAAGGGCTAGGAGACAGGAAAAATTGATAGATACTTTTAAAGACAAAGAACAAAAGTTTAATGTAGGAAGTAAAGTGTCCATGGAGACACGGCATGCCAATATTGGTAATGGCCAGGAACTGATGAGATTCACATCTGTTTGTAGTCAATTCACCTGAGCATTTAAGGGTAAGGCAGGGTACTGGGCGTTCTGTATTTGCTTGGTATATCTTCTTTGATATGATACAGATTTTCTGTGTCCTGGTTTATTCTTTGTAAGATGGGATGCTCTGGTTTTGAATATCCCTTCGGTTTAAAATGTCTACCAGTGTCAAAGTCAGTGGGTAGCCTGTTAAGAAATGTATGACCAGCTGTTTGATACACAGGGCTGTGAGTTTGTCTAATCTTGATTTTGTTGAAAACATTCTACATGAGCTTCAGTCCCTATAGTTCAGGTAAGGGAGACATTGCTCACCCTTACTTAAGCCTTCCTTCATTGCATGAAGGAATTATGGTTTAATGGATTTTTATTAGAAATGTTTAATTATAGCTTTTAGGAAATGGTCTCTATTTTGGGAGCTTTTTATTTTAACCACAAGGTTTACTGTAGAAAAAAAATACTATTTCTGAGTTTGTTCAATTATCCTCTTTCATCTAAAATTTTGCATTTGGAGCTCGGAGCAGTATCTGAAAAAGCAGATCTAAATCAGGCAACCTTGATTGTATGCTTCCAAACAAATTCTAAATTCTTCTCTAAAGTAGTTTCTGGCCTCTGCTAGGTTGATGGAAATCCTTAATGATAACTTTTAATACAGCATCCATGTGGAGATTCAATTATGTGTTGCTTGTAGCTCTAGACAGTGGGAGAGATGGACAGGCCTGCCTAGTTACCAACAGAAACTGGTGTTCTGAGATCTTAGGAGGTCATCTAGAAAAGGTAAAGAGTTTGGATAAGAGGGAGTGAGAGGAGCCAATGGAGTGAGAGAGAGAAAAGCCAGAATAACAAAAGCAGAGAGAAATTTGGTATTCGAATGCCAAATAATGAAATTTGGTACTCAAATGGAAGTCAGGGAATGCCAAGATTGGTAATGAGTCCAATCTGTGGTGCCTAAGTTTGTCAAATTGCATATTATGTTTGGTCAAATAACCTGTTAGTGATGTGTTAGTCTGCTCACCACACTATAGCAAAGCACTTGATATAACTGAGTCATCCTTCCTTCCAGTGACCCAAGGCCTCTTTTCAGATTCTACTCTCAGGGCTCCATCACCTGCAATCTTGGCATGCTGGGCAACAGCCCTTTATCACATGGGCCTTGTCCTGCTTTCATTTCTATTGCTGTGATAAAATACCTTGACAACAAGCAACGTAGGAGAGAAAGGATTTATTTTGGATCACAATCCCAGTTTATAATCCATCACTGTTAGGAAGTCACAGTGGCAGGAGCTTGAGATAGCCTGTCAACTCACATCCACAGACAAGAGCAGAGACAAATGAATGCATTCATGCTGCTACTTTTCTCCACATACATACTGCTCAGGATACGGCCTACGGAATGATGTCAGCCTGGTCTTCATATATTTTTAACAATCAAGACAGTCCACCATAGACATGCATACCAGCCAACCTAATTTAAATAATTTCTTATTAAGACTATCTTCCTATGTGATTCTAGTCTGTGTTCAGTGGATAGTTAAAACTAGCCAGTATAGCCATGAAGCAAATTTTCAGTTTTGTGGTCTTCATAAGCAATTTAAATTTATACTTTGATCCTTTTATTTGTTTGGGTGTTTTTGAAAAGAAAATTTTTGTTCTAATCATTTTCCCCAGAGTGGACATTGACATTGACATTAAAGGTTTCTATCATAACTTTGGGGTCAAGTATAGAGATGTTAATGACAATCTATACTCTTCAAAGTCATAAAGCTATATAGTTTGCTCTCAATCTCATATATATATATATGTATATATATATATATATATATATATATATATGCCAAACCATGAGACATGAGAGCAAAAGAATAAAAAATAACATAGATGGAAGGAGAGCCTTATCTAGTTTTATTTATGACCTACAGCAGAAGGTATACAAGAGGATACCCACTTGGTTGATACTAGAAGGGCCACACAATATGCTTGTGTTCCAGTCCGTGGCCCTTCCTAGGAGGAATAGTTTTGGGTAGTACAACACAAATGAAAGCACACAAGGAAGCATCACATAATTGAATAGAAAGGAATGGCCTTGTTCCATGAGGATTCCCAGAAAATGGAATATAAATAAAAACCTGGATACTGAACAGAATCAGTAGCTCTGAAACACAACCCACAGACTGTGGTTAAGACCTGGTTACAAATCACCCTGTCAGTGTAGTTGACAGTCACTGAGACCAGCATGCCTAAGTCTTCCATGTATACTTCAATGGCCAAAACCTGGGAAGCATGACATGAGCACTTCAAGTCTCACAGCAACAGAATCTCCAAGAAAACTACAGAAATAAAGGAAGACTGATCAAGTGAGGGCAAAGGCAATTTCTTTTATTTAGAGTTTTCTGTGTTCTTATTTGCAGAGACTCAAAGGAAGGCACAATAGATAATTATATGGTTAAAAGTCCAGGATTGGTTAAAACAGCTGACTAAAGGGGTGGGTAGATGGGTAGTTAGAGGGGATATTTAGAGGTTGTTGGAATAAAGAGGAAATGAACTAACTAGAAACTTGAGAATATATGTGATTGGTTGCAAGAATGTATTTGCTTTTTTTCTGGAAGTTTTAGTTAACTGTTTTGGGTGAGAGAATTAGAAAATTTGATTGGCTAAATTCTCTGTTACAGACTGTTGTTTGACTGAACAGGGTTGGTTGCTTCAGCATTTGTGGATCAGAGATCTATTTGCATATATGAACTGATATATACATGAATTGTTGGCATGAACTGGTTTATAACAGGAGTTATCTTTCATTTACCCATCTTTTGAGGCTATCAAGGAACTGAGAACATGAAGTAGAAATAGTGCAGGATAATCATTACATGACAATAGATTTATGTGACTTTCTCCTGTTAGGATGGGTAGTATTGACTAATCAGTGAGGACAATGATGACAACAAATATTTCTGAAGGCAAGTCCTAGACTTGTCAGATACTGTGTCACTTATTTAGCACTGTCGACCCTAACTCTAGCCAACATGGACATCACAGAGTTGAGAATATACACAAAAGAGAGAGCTTCTCTCCACATTTCACATTGCTTTTGTTCTTCAGAATCTTCTCCCAGCTCCTTTAAACATACACACACACACACACACACACACACACACACACACACACACACACACACACACAAGGATTTGGGTTGCATTAGCTCCTTTATTTACCAACTTTGCTATCTCACATTTCTAGTCACTAAAGCTAGTTTGTGTCTTGAAGTAGCTCATGGTCAGTGCTACAGGTTTGAAAGGACAAAGCAGCTTTTGCCACTAGAGAAATAGGCTGGAGGTGCAAGTCAGGGTCTCCTTGCCCATGCACACAGTGGACTTCCAGCACTACTGTGAATATGCCTAGCTTTTTTCTCTTTTCCTCAAATATGTTCATAATACTGAGAAACTCAAGAAATATAGCAGACTCTACTGTGTTTCACACAGTGTATGTCTTCATTACTCTACATTAATGACAATGGTGTGATTGAGAGACAAGTCCCATGACCCGAGGATTTTTGGAAATTCAGGATTTCAGGTTGTATCCTTGGTCCCAATTAAGTAATAATTATTTCAACAAGACCATCACCTCTCAAATGATTCATAAGGTAATTGAAAACTTCAAAACATGATTTTGTTGTGGATTTCATCCTTCTTACATATTCAATCACATTGTTGAGGAAGGGCAAGTTTTATATTAGCTTATTGACACACCTTCAATACTTGGGCTTTTCAGACCATACCAAGCACTCTATGATCCTGAATGAATTCATGAAGGAGCTATATAGTGATTGAATTCCTGGTTTCAATAAAGCAATGCACTTGCTGCTGACCACAATGGTCTGTTCAGTAATTTAAAATTTACCTATTTCCATGCTACAGTGCAACTCCAGCATTCTAATTAGACTAGGAAACTGGCCTTTACTTCTCTGTAGCTGTCTAAAGACTTCTCTGTATGGTATTTGTTAAAAAGAGGCAGTCTTTTGGCTCTTCACATACTACTCATAATAAAACATGCCTGTAAACACCTGCTAGCAATCACAACTTATCTCTTTTAGCAGAACACTGATATATAAGCAGAATTCACTTGGACATTGTAATTATGTCTAAGCATTTTTCTATAATGTCACCATTTATATAATTTTCTTAGATTAAGTGGATAATACAGTTGTTTCTATAAAATATTGTTTCTCTCCTGAGTTTTGTGCAGTCTCCTAGATGATAAGATGGTTGCTTGCTCCAATCTGGTGTTACTTTATAATCAGCTCATTATAAAGCTAATTCTGTGCTCCTCAACTCTCTGGTTAGATGCTAGGTGAAGATGCTCATGTTTTTCAGTACCTAAAATGCATTTACAAAACCAGGCATATCCAGTCCTATGTGCAAATCCTTGATTTTTAGAAGTAGTACTTAGAGCAAAATACTGGTTTAAACACATAGTAACAGACATAAAGTAGGATTCACCTTTACCGTCTTCCATTAATATAGCATCAGTTCATTAATCTGCTCAATGTGTATTAGCCCAAATGCATACTATTTACAAATCAGTGCAGCAGATATGTACCAAAATAAGACAATCTTGTCAATGGTGGGGCTCTGTACTAGACAGGGTTCTCTACAGTACCAAAACTGGTTGAATGAATCTCTCTCTCTCTCTCTCTTTATATATCTCTCTCTTATATATATATAAAGGGGATATATTAGAGTGTCTTACAGGCTGTGGTCCAGCTAATCCATGGCTGCCAATGTATGGAAAGTCCAAGAATCTAGTAGTAGTTCAGTCCAAGGAGCTGGATGTCTCAGCTGGTCTTCAGTATACACCAGAATCCAAACAAAGCAGGCTCTACTTACTTTCAGTAAAGGACTGGACTTGCTAGCCAGGTAAGAGCGAGTAGAGAAATAGCAAAAGCTTCCTTCTTCCATGTCCTTATATAGGCTTCTAGTAGAAGGCATGGCCCAGATTAGAGGTGAGTTTTCTCTACTCAAAAGATCTTGAGTAAAGGTGTGTCTTTCTGCCTCAAAGATCCAGACTGAAAGTAGATTTTCTCACTCCAAATTAAGAAAAAAGCCCTCATAGATGTGCCCTCCATTTTTGGGTTTGAGTTAATTCTAGATGTAGTCAAGTTGACAATCAAGAATAGCCATCACAGGCTCCCATATTTACTAAAGCTAATCTTATTTTCTTATACTGAAGAATTTCTAAATATAAGGATGTGATGTAGGCTTCCATTTTCAAGGCTTTACTCCATCCCAATTACCAATGCATTCATTTATTCAAAAAACATTAATACCCAGGATATTATAACTACTAATAAGTGGATAATTGGTAGTAAATGAGACTAGAACTATTACTAGCCCTGAGATTTAGATCTCTAAGGAGAGGTTGAAAATAAACAACTAAGGGCTGGTGGGAGGGCTAAGAGGTAAAAGCATTTCTCCCAGAAGCCTGACAACCTGAGTGCAATTCCCAGACCCCAAGGCAGAAGAAGGAAAGAAATGATTCCCAAAAGTTTTCCTGTGACCTCTACCCAAGCAAGCCATGGCATATACACATTTACATGCATGAGTTTATTCAGGCAAACAGAAAGAGGGAGAGAGAGAGAGAGAGAGAGAGAGAGAGAGAGAGAGAGAGAGAGAGAGAGAGAAGAAAAATCTTATTGCAAGATAACTGCAAAGAGTGACAAATTCTGGAGCTAGAGAGGTGACTCAATGGACAAAGTGCTTGCTGGAAAATTTGAAGACCTGAGTTTAGACAAGCCCCACAAACCCACATAAAATCCAATTGTGCTAGTACATCTGTTTGTAATCATGATAGGTGCTATGCTATGTTTTTGAGAGCAATGGAGTCTTTCCTAGTGAGCTAGAGTTCTGGAATTTGATGCTGTCAAAGTGCTTTGCATTTTCAACAATGTCCTCAGCATGCTTTCCAGGAAAGGAGTACAGAAGTACTCCCTTAGGGGAAAAGATGTGCAGAAAAACCACACACACACACACACACACACACACACACACACACACACACACCTGCCTCCAATTTCTGGTATATCAGGTCTCTAGCAAACCAGAGACATTTTGACATTTTGACTTAAACTTATTGGCTATCTTTGCCTCTGGTAAGGTCCAGGCTGCAGACAGACTCAAGGGTATTTCTGGTTTTCAGTCAAGAAAGAAACTTCTCACTTGGTGGGGTAGGGGGTACACTTTACTCTAAACTGTCTAGCCAGTGTTTAACTCTCACTCTTATCAATTCCAGTACCCTATGTGGGATATGGAAGGCAGAGACAGGAGAATGACTGGAAGCTGTCAGACCAGCTAGCCTGGCATAAATAGAGCAGTAAACAACAGAAGTCCTGTCTCGAACATTGATTGTCCTCTGACCTCCACACACTCACTATGACAGGAGACAGGATTGTGCTGAAAGTCAAACACACACACACACACACACACACACACAGAGAGAGAGAGAGAGAGAGAGAGAGAGAGAGAGAGAGAGAGAGAGAGAGAATATGAGAGTCAGATTATATGACAAGATAAGGAGAATAAAAAAAATCACTGAGGGATAAGATGGTCAAGCTTTGTTGAAGAAAGCAACATGTAAGCATGTGTGTACTTAGCAATATTGAAACAGATATGTGTTTATCTGGGAGAGAGGATCGAGCAAAAACAGCAGCAAAAAAGAAAAACACTAAAGCAAAACCAAGCACAGTAGAGAATGTTCACAACACATGCCCCAGACTAGTTCCACTATGAAATGTGCCTCAGTCTTTAGAGAGATTCTTGAAACTATATTTAATGTTTTGAAACTATGAAGTCTGTTTATTTATATTATGAGACTCTTAAAGCTGGAAACAGGTAATAGGAAGTGGAAATAATGGGGGAGGGAGTTATAAGTGAGGAGAGGGATAGAAGGGCAGGGCAGAGGAGGGGATGGACATGGGTAACTAATTCCAAGTGTGTGTGTGTGCGTGCGTGCGTGCGTGCATGTGTGCGTGCGTGTAAAAGAGTTTATTTGGAGTTAGCCTACAGAGGAATGATTATCCTCCTTCTAGAAGCCTTATGTTACCAAATAAAAATCCCAGTACCAGGTGTGGGATACTTTCCTTCAAGTTTTTGGTCAGAGCTGTATAAGAAAGCTCACCAAAACAATGCTGGCTTTTGTCATTGCTCCTGGTTGCCTACCAGAACGTGATGGTAAGACTTTATTACTGATGTCACTACCTACACTGGTCACTGGACAAGGAGAAATCAAGTTGGCACTGGCCAGGAAGCTTCCTCTCTGATGGCTAGCTCTCAGTTGTGAAAGATACAATGGAGGTGCTAATGACGATACATACTGGGGGTGGGATTGTCAGGGGTAACTCTGTGTGTGTGTGTGTGTGTGTGTGTGTGTGTGTGTGTGTGTGTGTGTGCGCGCGCGCGCACAAGCCATCAACAATCTTACTCAGCTGTACACTCTGTGAACTGTGATAATGACTGGAATGGCATGATATGCCCATGGTGCAATAGCATGAATGTTATAGGGCAGCCAATTGTCTCTGATTGGATTTAAAGCCTGTTCCATAGGAGGAAACACATGCCCCTTGCTGCAAATCTGGAAAACAAAACAGAAAAAAACCCATGACTAGGGATCTCAAAGGCCCCAGGAATGAATATACAACCATTATTTTGCTAAATGGACAGTTTCAAACTGCCTATAAACACATACCACTCTACCCTTAGATTAGTGCAGCTCTCAGACTTCATCCAAGACATTTGTGTGGTTGATGGTAGTTAACACAGAAACTCACAACTGGTCAAGGTGTAAAGATTAAGTGACTATGGTGTGCTGAGCCACCATTGTGACACCTGAATCACACCCCTTCCCCAACGTTCAGGTCCCATGCCAGAAGAGGGGCAGAAAGACTGTAAGAGCCAGTGGTCTGAGAGGCCCAGAGAAACATAGTGTCTGGACCACTGCACTGACGAACTCACAGGAGCTGTGGTTATGGGAAGAGGTTTGTGAGTCAGTTCCACCACCTAACTGAGGAGCTATGGACAATTGATGCCGTCTGGGAAAGGAGAACCAGTGTTTTAGGGTTATGTTCCTGGTAGGTTAACTATACTCTAATTGATGCCCCAGAGCCATGTGTGTGTAGACAACACAAATTATAGTCAATAGGTTATTAAACTAAAATTTTAAAAAAGACAAAGTTGTGGGGTGGGGCCAGCTCTGGTGAAGTTAAGGAGAAAAGTTGGAAGTGAATATGATCAAAATATTTATTATAAAATCACCATATACAGAAGTTTTAGAAAGACAAAATTATAAAGAGATAACATTACAGAGAGAACTTCTACACATTCCAATGGTCACCATTGTCACCTTCATCTCTGTTTGCACACTGACTTCTTCACTGTTCTTGTGAATGGGCTGCTTCTGGCCACACATGCCAGTCACTCCACTTACATGGTAATTCAATCTAGAACACTTGCTTATTTAGGGAATTAGGTCCAGAAACTCGACCCTTCTTTCACATAGCATCAGTTTTACACTTTATCATTGATTATTTTTTATCAACTTTTAAAATCATATATCCATTCTCCTAAAAAAAAATTGTAAAAAGCCCTAGCCTTCTCAATCAGCTCTTCTATTTTTGCTTGTCACATTTTATAGTTCATTATGAAAACTGTACAAGTGGGATTCACTTTGGCCTCTTCATACATGAATATATCACACATTGATCATATCTACCCACCTTCTCATTCCTTCCTCTTCTTCCCCTTTTCCAGTACCTCACAGCACCTCTTCTAACCTCAGATCCTTTCCTTTTGGTATATACTTAACATGTCTTCCACTTCCATACACTTTCCTGCAAGTAACAGAATCTTGTTGTTCATGGCTGAATAATCCTGTTGTTTACACTTCATATCTTTCATTTATCTACTGACTAGCACAAAGGCTGACACTGTACCTTGGCTATTGCGAATGTCCTTGTAAGCATGCACATATCACTTCTGTATGCTGATTCCATTTCCTAATAAAAAGGCCAGAAATGGAATAGCTGAGTGATATGTTAGTTCTATTGTCAATGTTTGGAGGAACTGCTATACTACATTGCACATTGGCTGTAGGAACTTAAATTCCTAGCATATACTGTTATACATAGGGGCTTCTTTTCTTCAAAACCTTCACTACATTGTTTTTTGTTAGCTCCATTGTGAATCAGGTAAGATAAAAATCTTAGTTTTCATTTGCCCACATCCTAACTGAACAGTTTTTATAAAAGTAGGTGGCCATATTTCTTTCTTTCTTAGTGTCTATTCAGGCTTCTGTAACCTTTGAACCACTGTATTCTTAAGTGTTTTGTGTTCTTTATGCAGTCTGTTAGTGTTCTGAGAGACAAAGATGGGAGAGACTCCTTCGGTAGATCATCCCTTAACTTTATCTGTTGCACTGTGCAGAAACTTTGGGTGTAATTCCAGTTGTTGGTTATTGTTTTATCTACTTTTGGAGTTTTATCCAGCAAATCTACCTGTCAATATACTAAAGCATTTCCTTATTTTTATTTTGATGTTTCAATTTCATCTTTAGATCTGAAAATCTGCTGTCCACATTTTTTTTTGTAGTGTGAGAGAAAGGTCTGGTTTCAGAATCCTACATGTAGACATCCAGTTTTCTGATCTGCAGTCCCAGAAAAAGTCTTCCTTTATCAAATGTATGCTAGCACATCTCATTAAGAATCAGTTAAGCCAGTTCAGGCACCCACTCCATCCCTGTTCCAGCTCGACCATCCCATTTCCTTATGAGCTCCAGGAGTCCAGTTGAAGAGAGAGAAGAGGGGTTCTCTATAAGCAAGGGGCATCAAGATCATAATGGGGAAACCTAGAGAGACAACCAAACCAAACTAGTAGGAACTCATGAACTTTAGACCAACAGCTGTGGAGCCTCCATGGAATTGGATGAGGTCCTCTACATAAGTGAGACAGTTGTGTAGCTTGATCTGCTTAAGGGGCCCCCTGGCAGTGGGGTCAAGAACCATCCCTGGTACATGAGCTAGCTTTTTGGAGCTCACTACCTATGGTGGGACACCTTGCACAGCCTTGATGCAGGGAGAGGGCCTTGGACCTGCCTCTACTAAATGTACAAAGCTCTGCTGACTCCCCATGGGTGGCCTTACCTTGTTGGAGGAGGGAATGGGGAGTGAGTTGAAGCAGGGGAAGACTGAAGGGGTGGGAGAAGGGAAGAGAGGGGGATCTGTGATTGCTATGTAAAATAAAAACAAAAATCAGTTAAAACACATTCGTGAGTCCTCTTGTGAAGCACTGGTTCATGTCTGCTTCACACCAGTAACACATTTCCTTTGTTATGGTGGCTCTGACAGGATGACTCTAGTGTGGCTTTTTGAGTAGTTCTTCCACAATTTCAAGTCTTTTGAGCCCTCACATGAATTTGGTATTTTTTCTATTTATATAAAGTTATTCTTGGTGTTAATGTCATCCAATGATACAGTTGACCCTAAATATGTTATCTCTGGTGGTTTGTTTTTATAAAATTAGGTTTTGTACTAACACTTGGGGCTTATAAATTATTATATTTCATTTCAATTTTTTCCAATAGCTTTGAATATGTTTTACTCATTTTTTCTCTTATTTATCATTTTGTAAATTTGATTATTTACTGTATTAGCAATATTTTTTATTCTCATTGGATATCTATGTTTAGTGAGATTTGTTTATATTCTTTTGTACAGTGTAGTATGATTATAATTCCCTTCCCCCAACTTTTCCTAGCTCTTCACCACTGAAATCCACATTGTTTCTTGCTCCCTTTCAATAGAAAATAAACAGGCATCTAAAAAAACAGAAAGAAAGAATAAAATAAAATAAAATTGGAATATGAAAAGCAAACAGAAACAAAAAGCCAAAGAAAAAGCACATGAAACATATACAGACACAAATACACACACACTGACAAAAATTCCATAATAATAAACAAATTTTAATTCTTAATGGTAATATTTACTAAATCTGTTTCTCTTCTGGGTGTAGGTTTCCTTAAGTATCTTTTGTAATTCTGCTTTAATGGTCATGAATTCTGTAACTTATCCTTATCATAGAAGGCCTTTCCTTCTTTGACTGTTAAGAACAAGCTTGTTGGGTACAAAAGTCTTGGTTAGTAGTAGTTTTCTTTCAGAATACAAAATATATACCCTCTTGACATTAAATATGATGTCTGTTAATTTAAGATAATATTCCCAACACTGAGAAAGTATTCTTTCCTTTCTCTTTTTTCTCTAAAATTTCATGAGAAATAGCTAAATTTTACTGAAGGACATTATTTTAAGAGGGCTTTCATGTTATTTTTATTTTAACCTGTTACTGTGTTGAGTTTAATGATTGGATTTAGTTCTCTTTGGTCACGCATATCAGTACACTAAACCAGAATTTTGATGCATGTTAGATCTTTTTGCTTGTCATCTGATTTGAGTGATAAGGCTTGTTTGCTTTACATACTGAACTACAATCAGACCATTGTTTTTTGAATAAAAGCAATATTTTTGTTTGTTTGTTTGTTTCTATGGAAGTGGAAACTAATTTAATCTATAAAATTATATTAGCTGTGATATTTTTCAGTCATTAATCACAAATTTTTCTAGCCCTTTGGTGCTGTGGAAAAAATTCTTCTGTATGCTGTATAAATTATGCTGTGATTGGTTTAATAAAGAAGCTGACTGGCCAATAGCTAGACAGGATAAGGTTAGGTGGGGAAATCATACTAAGGACACTGGGAAGAAGAAGAGTGGTAGAATGTAGATTAATAGAAATGGGTTGATTTAAGTTGTAAGAGCTAGTTAGTAATAAGCCTGAGCTATTGGCTGATCGTTTATAATTATTATTGAGTCTCTGTGTCAGTTATTTGGGAACTGGTGGGTGGGATAGAAACATCTGCCTATACTTTGTTGTCTATATCTTTCATTTTGAGATGGTTTGGTTCACTTTTTCCCACTTAAATTTCTTCATTCTACCAAAATTGCTGTTGCTAATAAAAGATTCATCAAGTATCTACTTACAAAGGTGTTGATGCATTTCTCACATGTGACTCTGTTGTCTCATCACTATAATATACTTTTGTTTTCTCACTTTTTCCCTTGAGTAAACCTTCAAGGCAGGTGAGCACTTTTATTAATTTTTCAATTATTTATTAACCTCATATTTCCTAAACATTAACTTCTTTATTCAGTTTTACTAATTCATTATGATTTTCAATGTTTTTAGATTTTTAGAGGCCTTTTTTTTGCTTCTTGCATTTGAATGTTTTATTCTTCCCTGATATATCACAAAGGGATTCCAGACTATAGATTTCTTTCTAAGTTCAGGGTAGGTTGAAGTACTGCTGTTATTTTAAAAAATACTTGCAGTGATAATTCTGGTGATCACTTAGTCCAATAATTTTCCTGGGGAGGAATTTTTATTTTGATGTGGTTGGGTTTTGTTGTAATGTTTATTCTTTTCAGACATGATTTCCAAAAGTAGGTCATGCAGTAATGCATATGTAGGCTTATCCATTAACCTGGGGGTCCTGAAGAAAGCCAGTGAAGCTATGGACACATTTTCTTGTTTGCAGTGCTCCAAAGCAAACCTATGGACTTACTCATGCTGGGAAAGCACTACCACTGAACCAATAACCAGCCTTTTAGAACCAGTCACCACAAAAAGTCTATATTTTCCATATGAAGATGGACATTCAGAGGGCAGGTAGACTTGTCAAGAATATGTGGAAAGATGCAAGCATGAGATCACAGAAGTCTGAAATGAAAGACACAGGGGACTTTAAGACATCTCAGAAAGTCAGGTTATCCAGATTGGTACTTGACTGAATATGGCTGTGAAGCAGGGGAGTGAATAAGAACTCTGACACCAGCAATTCTACATTCAGCAACAAGTTGACTAAGTCTCAGTGAGCCAAAGCAATGGGGAAAGAAGAAAGTGAGGAAAGAGACAGTTGAAACAGTGAAATTTACAGTTCTCCAAAGCCCTCAGTTGAGGTGTTAGGTAGATGGCAGAAATCACAGGCTTGAATAAAGAAAGAGGAAGAGTCAGGGCGAGAGATGAAGACTAGGGGCCCGAACTGCATAGCTGATTATCCTCAACAGATGAGCGCAATTATCCAGAAATGCAGAAAGAACAGTCTCCAGTAGAAACCTGGATTCTTGGAAAATATCATTTTCTTCTATTCTTCTCTTTACAAAAAAGTAAGTATTTTAAAGCATACATACAATATCACATATTTTTTTTAACAAAATGGAGACAATTTTAGGCATACCTTTCTTTCTTTATTTTAATTCTTTTACTAGTTCTGCTTAGTGAGGGTTTCTATTGCTGTAATGAAACACTATGACAAAACAATTTAGGCAGTAAAGAGTTTATTTCTCCTTATAACTCCCAGGTCACAGTCCATCTTCAAAGGAAGTCAAGGCGGGAACTCAAGGCAGGAACCTGGAGATAGGAACTAAAGTAGAAGCCACATAGGAATATTGTTTACTGGCTTGTTTAACACCCCAAAACCACATGCCTAGGTGTATTACTCGTACATCAATCACTAATTAATAAAATGCTCCCAGGCTTGCCCACAAGCCAATATTATGAAGGCACTTCTCAATTAGGGTTCCTTCAACTCCTATGTCTAGGTTTGTGCCAAGTTATTTAAAAAAAAAAAAAAAAACAAACAAACAAAAAAAAAACCTAGTTCAATTCATATAATAGCCCTTCAAAACCATTGGCCTGTTTCTGTACCCTACCTTTCAATGTGTGTGATATACTCCACAGAGCAGAAGCAACAAATTCTCCAACCCTTCTCTTAGGGGAGCATTTCTCAGTAACATGTTTGCTGTTAAGTAAGGCACTGCAGTGACAGCCTCTGGAAGTCCTTACATTTCAGTATTAGGTCTGATGCTCTAACAGAACCGCGCGGTCCTATCAGTGTCACGGGAGCTTTAGAAACCACCCGTGCCTTGTTCTCCCTCTCTGTTCTGGATAAGTGAGACAGTCGATTAGCTTGAACTGGTTGGGAGGCCCCCAAGCAGTGGGACTGGACCTGTCCTTAGTGCATGAGCTGGCTGTTTGGAGCGTGGGGCCTATGCAGGGACGCTTGGCTCAGCCTGGGTGAAGGGAGGAGGGGACTGGACCTGCCTCCCTGAATCTACTAGGCTGAGCTGAATCCCCAGGGGAGTCCTTGCCCTGGAAGAGATGGGAATAGGGGGTGGATTGGGGGAGGGCGGGAAGGGGTGGGAGGAGGGAGGACAGGGGAATTCATGGCTGATATGTAAAATTAAATTATAAAATTAAAAAATAAAAAAAAAAAGAAAGCACCTGTGTGCCCATAGTACTGAGGGCCCAACTTTGTAAATGGACAACATTCCCCACTAGATAACATCCCCCACTCCCCCACCCCCAGCCCCGCTCATTCTACATTCCCAGCACAGAGGGAGGAAGTGGACTAAAAGCTGAATTCAAAGGTTATGGCTGACAGGCATCAATGGGCTCCTGCACCTGGCTTCCCATTTTCCACAAATTTTTCAGGAATCCCTGGCCTGCAGCAGTCATTCCTAAATCAGAAAACCCTTAATTCTTAACATTATTGTCTTATTTTAGTTAATTTCAATACTTTCCCTGCTCCCTCCTTTGCCCCACCCCCACCCCACTTTCCCTCTGTTTTCCTCTCTCTCTAAACCAATTAGAAAATCTATATATTGTTCCTTGGCTAAATTACTCAGCCACATTAGGAAACAATTTGTCAGTTTGCTAAAAGTTTAAACAGATGTGGAGGTACAGGCACAATCCCAGTTACTCTGGAAACTGAAGCAGGATAGCCCTTTGGAGGGCTAGCCTAGGCTATACAGCAAGACCTTGTTTTAAAAAATAAACAAATAAACAGTTTAACATTTACTTACTACAAAACTGGGAGCCTGTACTCCTAGGTATCTACCCAAGAGAATCTATTTTTAAAGTGCCCATGAAAGGATATTTGCATGGGAGTTCAGAATCCTTTAGTCATGATAATATAAAACTGGGATCAATCCAAAAGCCCAATAGGCAGAGCACTAGGCACAGCCCAGGCTGTACAAACAGAAACCTGCTCAGCCATGCAAAAACCAGCTGCTGGCTCACAGAGATGAATTTCTGAGATAGCATTATTTCATCAAAGCACAGGACACATGTGGCTCTGTGCTATATGGCTTTTATTTCATGGAATTACAGATAAAGTGATGCCATAGAGACTAGAGGCAGATCCTTGACAGTTTGATGCCCAGTATGGGAGCAAAGCTGACTGGAAATAGCTAAAGAATACATGGGAATTGTGGGAAATTAATTAGTTGCCTGTGGCTACTGTAGCAAATGACCACAAATCTAGTGGCTTAAGGCAAACACAGACAGTCTCTTATATGTCCTAAGGCTAGAATCCCAAAATGAATTTTATAGAGCTAAATTCAAGCAAGATCATGCTCTTTTGGAGGCTTCGGAGACAATTTATTGCCTTGCATTTCCCAGTGTCTAGCACTGCCCCTCATAATTCTCAGTCCTTGGCCCTTCCTCTTGCAAAGCCTGTGAGACAAAATGTCTCTCTAACTGTGTTTCTCCCTGTTCCCTCTCATGATGCTCATTCCTGCCACCAAATCTCTTCCTCTTAGGAGGATGCATATGATTACTTTTGGTACACAGCATTGCTGGAACAAGTAGCAACAAATGGAGTGGCCAATAGAGTAGAAATTTGCTTCTTTTCCTTCAAATATCAACCAAGATATCTCTACTTGAAGGTGTCAAGTCTAATCCAAAAAAAAACTGTCCTCCCAGCTTGCAAAAGGAAGCTTAAGAATTGTCAATGTCACTTGGCCCCACAGCAGCACAAGTCCCTCTACTCTCAGTCCTGTGACAAGAACTAGTCACCTGCCTGTACTTACATGCAAGTGCTGGCAATTGCATTCTTTGGACAGCAGGCTGTGCCCAGGGTAAGGCAACCATACTAGTGTCAAAATGTAAAGCAAGCAAGAGCCAACAGGAAGGAATTCAAAGTCAGAGGGGCATTGAAGAGGACATATCTTTCTGGAGAGATGATTCAGGGAGTCAGAACATGTACTTCTCCTACACAGGGCCCACATTGGGATTAACACACACATACACATAATTAAAAAGGAAAAATAATAGGAGAAAAGAAAAAAATCTAATTTTATCAGCAACACAGCTTATCCACAAGAACTGTTTTTGTCACATTCCATAGGACACCAAGTCTGACTTAAAGGAAGGAATATTTACAAAGATCTGACAACATAATTCTTATCTTGATTTCTTCCAGGATGCTCTCCTAATTACGTGATATCCCACAGCCCATTCACAAGAGGTAATACATTTTAGTTCTATGAGCAAGGATATAAAAAATAAATACTCATAATGTATACTTTTCTTGATTTCAATTAAGAAATTTTTATACTATTGATCATTTTCTGGCACCCAATTCATCATGGAGTTATGATAGAAACTGTATTATCTAAATTTTATTATCATGGATCTTACTTCTTTTACTATTGGGTTGACCATTCTGCTCTCTGTAGAGAAATCATGATTTATACCATATAATCAAGTGGAGAGAGAAATTGTGATATTTTTTTTACCATATAATGAAGCGATGGCCACATTCAAAGCCTTGGACTACTCACCTTTATTCTTATTCTGCAGGACAGTTAAGAGATTTTTTTTCAAACTGAATTTGTGAACCTACAACACCAGAGTAGAACAAACATCAAGGATTCAGGAATTTTTATCTTAAGTCTGAATGTCAAACTGAATCTCATGGTGTAGAGTTACTATAGCTTTGGTGTGTGGTAGGGCCTTCCCAGCTAGGAACAGGCACACATTTTGACCCTCCCCAAACTTATATGGTTTGAAGATTACAGGCACCACATGAACTGTCAAAAAAGACAATGAATCAGCCGCTTCTTCAGGACACATAGATTTCCTCATTCTGAAGGGAAATCAAACTCACACAAAGCAAGCAGGAGGGAGAAGCCATCTTTCACCTCCATTTCAGGCAGCTTCAGAATTTATTTAAATACATAGAAGGGAACACGGTGACTAAATTTATCGTCACACAAAATGAGTTATGCATACTCTTTGCCTTGCATTGAGAGGTTGTCCCTTCTAACTAAAATGCACACACACTCAGTCATAACACACCTTTATGAAAAATGTAGGCGACCATTTTAAATGTTTATGATGTGAAGGTTACAAAGGTTATGGAAATACATCTTAATTCTTATCAACATGCTCTGGAGACTTGAAATATGTACTGTTAAATGATTTATAATGTGTCAGGCATACTCTGCAGTGTAGATGGGTCAGGAAACATCTGGGACCAAAAAACCATGTTCTCTCTGGACCTATGAGTGAGATTCCTCAGCACTGTGCAGCACAACAGCGTTGAGCTCAGTGGACAGATGGACCAAGGAAGGAAAATGTCCTCACCTGCAGGTCTTACGATAGTTCACTTATTCAGTGTGACATCTATGATAGGGCTATTGGGCATTCTGTGAAGACATTGTGTTCAAAAAATCATGGATTGACCATAGGCTACATACTACAAAACCCAATTAAACTTTGCAATCATTTTACCTATAAGAATAATGATGCCAGTCATACACTGTTGGGAAGCCAAAATTGTTAAGCTATATAACCTCTGTGTCTTTAAGTTACCCCTAGATAATTTATAGTTCTTAATAAAATGTAAAGGCATATAGGTAATTGCTACACTGTATTGTTCAGGGAATAATGAGAAGAAAAAGAAGTCTGTACATATTTGGTACGGAAGCAATTGTTTTTCTAAGGAATTTCCATTTATGGTTTATGACTCTGGAGACATAAAACCCAGGGCTGCCTGTATGTAAATAAGCATGTAAATGGGGAGATCTCAATTCTGAATAGTGTCTTTGCTTCACAGACTGCAGATTTAGAATGTCTCAAATGTCAGCATGCCAACAATGCTGCAGATACATTCGACTCTTTCTACTCTCTCTGCATCCATATCAAAGCATATTACAGAAATCTCTGCGCTGTCACACAGGCACCTTTGCCTTCCCTGACTGAAGCTTCTTCTACTTCTTGATCATATCTGTCTCATCTTTGAATGCCTCCAGTTTGCTGCACACATCCCTCGTGCATAGTAAGTGCTCAATAAATGTTGGCTGAAATGAGGAGTCTCTGGGAAGCAAAGTAAATAAAATGTAGGTGATGAAATATGTATGAACAAGAAAGGCTATGCTTTGAAGGACTTAGGTAAAATAAGGAATCTGGGGAGTTTCAGTGATTCAATTGGGGCTGTCGCTATGACAGTGTTATACACACAGAATCAAATCACAGAGGCGAATGGCAACAGCAACCTAGCAGGAAAGAACAATCATTGTTCTCCTAACTCAGAGCAAATACATTTGGAGAAATACGATAATTGCTAATAATATGAAATTGACAAGAGTATAGGGAACCACCTTGATATCTGATTACTATTTAGTTGATATTTGAGTTCATAATAAAATGAGCAAGCAGATGTTACCCAAAGCAGAAGTGAAAATATGGTAAAGACAAATGGGATTTGGTTGCTTGTTAGTAATATATTTTGCTCGATAAGAAAAACTTTGAAATTTAATCCAAAAGAAACACTGTTCATTTGACTCATTTATTTTATTTCTTCCAAGTAGTTTATCAAAAGTTAGCGATTAGGCAGTTGTTAAAAATCTTTCAATACCTGTGCAGCTCTGCAGTCCAAATTAACCCTCTTTTTTTTTAAAAAAAAAAAAAAAAAAAAAAAAAAAAAAAACAGGATCAAAGGATCAACGAGAGGACTACTTATTCACAACAAATAAGTAGGGTCAAACAGGTAAAACTGTCAAAAGAATTGCTCAAAAGTTAGAGGGATAGAGAATTGTGTGAGCTCATATAACAGTGTTTTTTGGGTATGGTAAGAACTCTATTTATTTATTGGTCATTTTTATTTTTGCAAGATTTTTATGTACTTCGACTTATGTGTGGCTAATGTTTAGGGGAAAACTTGGTCGGAAAAAGATGCACTCTTCCATAAACTATTTTTTGGAGGGGAAGTTCAAGATAAAGTTTCTCTGTATAACAGCCCTGGCTGTCCTGGAACTAGCTCTATAGAACAGGCTGGCCTCGAACTCACAGAGATACGCCTGCCTCTGCCTCCTGAGTGATGGGATCAAAGACATGCCTCACCACTGACTGGCTTGATCCACCACCACACGGCCAAAAATATGTAGCCCAGGCTGGTCTCGAACCCATGATCCTCCTGCCTCTGCCTCCTTCAGCAAATCCTACTGGCATGTGCCACCACATATTAATAATGACTTAATGGCTGAGTCCTCAGTCATTCTCTGCACCTACCTCAAAATGAAGGGGCTGGTAGCAAACACTGCAGGTCATCATTTCCATTAAAGCACATTTCACTTCACAATCAAATACTGGCCCAACTGAGAACAACAACAACAACAAAGGGATGAGGAATAATTATACAGCTTGATGAATATGGTTAACAACAATGTACTGTATCTTTTTTAAGTTATGATGGACATGCAGTACAGAAACATTATGAGTATACAAAATGCTGTGGGTGTTAATTAATCAGATTTACACATTCTAAAACACATAAAGGTTATAAAACAGAATCTCACATATAACAATTATATATAATTTTTATCAGTGAAAATTAATTATTCTCTACAGAGGGAGGGCAAGGAAAGAGAAGAGGCAATGTCCTGATAATGTTAGGAGTAAATGCTCCTTAGGCACTTTTGTAGGCTCTTTGAACTGAAACCTGAAAGCATATTTGTCTAGTATGTTTGTAGCTACCCTGCAGAAGGTACTACGTGTTCCAATTTCCTCCTTCTCTACATTTGCCACAGACATCACGGTGGTCAGTAACCAAGCAAGTCCAAACACCAGTTTCCTATTTACAGGTTTGAGGCTCATGTTTGTTCTGAATCATCTGTGGGCTTAGACATTTTAGCCTAAAATCATAGTTTATTTGACGATCTTCAAGCCTTCCTCAGCTTCATACCTATGTGTAGGTAAGTTGGAATTCTCAGTCTTTTTATTTAAGTTATTTAAGTTTATTTATTATTAAGTTTATTATTATTAATTTTATTTAACCTAAGTTGTTGGTCCAAATGGAGGCTCAAATGGTGAATGAAATAGCAATACTCTTGATCTGAATGAAAGATTTTCATTGACCTTTGCATTGCAAGTCTGTCTTACTTTTTGTTGTTAGTAAAGAGTACAGTTCAATTCTACATCATGCCAAATTTGTGAATATTTTCTAACTATTTGCATTCTTGTTTACAAACCAAGATGTTCTTCTCTGAGGTTATCTCTGTGCAATGATTCAGGAAATGTGGTCACCATCTATTCCACACACTGTTAACACTGAGTTTTCCAATGTCTTCCTCTAGTACAAGTCTTTTTCTGGTCTGCCAGTCAGCTCCCAAATAATGACACAGAGACATTTTATTAATTATGAAAGCTTGGCCTATAACTTAGGATTGTTCCTAACTAGCTCTTATAACTTAAATTAACCCATTTATATTAATCTATGTTCTATCATGTAGCATTACCTCTCTTCCATCTTATACCTCCTGTTTCCTTTTCATGTTTGGTGGCATCTCTTGCACTCCTTGATTCATCTTCTACTTCCTCTCTATCTGCCTGGAGCTCCTGCCTAGCTATTGGCCATTCAAATCTTTATTAAAGCAATCACAGCAATATATCTTCACACAGTGTACAAATACCCACAACACATCAGTTACTTGACCTGTTTTCTGTGTTACCAAAGATTTTTGCCCAATAATTTTCCATTGTAAAACTGCTTAGCATCTTGCTAGACTCTAACTGTAGACCTTCTGTCTGCATCCAGCCATTGAGATGATATATGTGTGTTGCGGGGGCGGGGGGAACACTACATATATTTTAGTATAGCCTCTTCCTATTTTGAAGTACCACCTTAAAAACTCAGATTAAAACAGTGTGGTTTATTTCTCATTCACATTTTATGTGTATATCAGGGTGGCCAGAGGCTCTGCTCTTTCTGTCTTCATTATGGACAATAAAGCAGGCACTGTCTGGATTATTGTTAATTTCTGCATTGACTTTCAATGAGAGTTGCATAGTAAAGGAACTGCATTCCCCAATCTGTTCTTATCCTTCACAGTACATTGGACAATATTAGTCACACGGTCTCACCTACAGTTGGGCCAAAGTATACAAAGCCGCCATTTGTTAAACTGCACTATTACTACCAGACTCCCCAACACCACAATCTAGTCTTCACATTACAGCTGTTTGTGAAGCTGTTTAAATTATGTGAGAGTCTCATTTCTCTACTCAAAAATCTCCAGCGGATTCCCTCTCACTCAGTTAAAGAGGGGATGTTCAGAGTGGCTTTCAAGCCTCTCTCTATTTTGGCCTCTCTGATTCTTCCTTCCTTTCACTGGACTCCAGATATATGCAGCCCTTTATTAGTCTTTGTAACAGTAAGTTTCTAAATGGCTTGAAATTCATGCTTGCCATTTCCTTTAACTGGAATATACTTCACACATATGGATATGTGACTCACTCCTTTACTGTTTCTTGCTTTGCCTTAATGTCCAACTTACCAATAAAGTCTTTGCTGGAAACCCAGTGTAAAACATCAACCCATGTTAACAGTGCCATTTCTAAGCCTCACTGTTTGGCTTCATGGTTCCTCATAGCACAGAGCACTCATGTTCTGTGTATGGGTGTACCTATGGGAAGTTACTGTATTCCCATAGAATATACAAGGTCCTTGACAGAAAGAATCCAGCTGTTTTTTATTATTATTTTTATATTCATTTTTATTTTGCATTTATGGGTGTTTTGCCCCCACATATGGCCCTACCCCACATGAGTACAGAGGCTGGAAAGAGGCATCAGATCCCTTGAAACTGGAGTTAAAAAGAGCTGTTAGCCACAATGTGGGTGCTGAGAGTAGAATCCACGTCCTCTAGAAGAGAAGCTAGTGCTCTTAATTACTGAGCTATCTCTCCAGCCCCAGACTTCAGCAGTTTCATTCACTACTAGACCTTTGCCTGCCAGGGAGTGCTTTAGGTACTCAGTACATATTTCACAAGTGGATGACTGAAGGCTCAGTAAATACCAGAGCAGTAAAGCACTGACTCAGAAACAGTGTACCAGGAACATCAGGCTTTGGGGTAAGAAAAAAAAATATGAACAGGCAGTCAACGACAAGTTCTTCTTCATATCTTTTGATGGGTACCTAGGTTTCTATGCAGGATAAAGACTGAAGAACACACACACTAAGGAACATATTTAGATTGAATTTCTTCTTCTTTCTGTTCATTTTCTTTCTATGACTCTTCAGTTTCCACTGATTTTTAAAGTTCTCATCCTTACTGTTAATGATATATACATATGTGTATATACAGTCAAAGAAACTAAAGATGCTCCTAAATGAATAAAGTCTGGAAATCATAGCAAATAAAATGAAATGATTTTGACTGGGAACCTGTTCTAAACTTCCAACATGTAGACAGAAGAGGAAAAAATGATGTTTCCTTGAGCTGCCAGGGAGTTATTTTTCTAATTTACTAAAATAGGAAAGAAGGCATAGGACAGTGTCATACTATTCAGAGGCACATATACCAGGGGACACTGGAAGTAGGTTTGTTACTAGAGTTTCTGATGCCTTGTCAATTGTTTCTATCCACCCAATGGTGCCCCCAGGTAGGTCTCATTATAAGTATAGTTGTAGGAAGGAATAGACAGTTTGTCCTGATGGTTAGGTCATCAAGCCTGACTCTGATAGCAGAACTTATAACCAACAAAATCAACATCAAACACTAAATAAAAAGTTGCCATGATCATATTTATAGTAGGATTTTCCTTTGGGCCGCCAGCTCCCAAACAATGACACAGAGACTTCTTATCAATTATGAAAACTTGGCCTTAGCTTAGGCTTTTTTTCTAATTAGCTCTTAGGACTTAATTAACCCATAACTTTAATCTACATTCTGCCAGGTGGCTCAGTACCTTTCCTCAATATTGCACGTCTCACTTGGTCAGCATCTTGCTGACATCTCTCATGTGCCTCAAATCATCTCCTACTTACTCTCACTGCCTGAAAGTCCCTTCTAAACCTTTTGCCTAGCTATTGGCCATTCAGATCTTTATTAAACCAATCACAATAATGTATGTAGACATAGTGTACCAATATCCCACAACACTTCCTCTTTTTGTCTAAATATAAAGGAAAGGTTTTAAATCTAACATAGTGAAACTATATACAATAAGAACAATTATCAGGTAAGAATTACATTTACAACATCCAGTCCATTTGTATTTGGTGAATTTGGAGAAAATGCTCTATTATCTATTTTAATTTGGTGAGTCCAAAGTTTTGTACCTAATTTACATTTTATTCTATTTTGTGTTACCAACCAAAAACTATCTTTTTAGACTTCAAAACATTTTCTTAGATAACAACTTAAGCTTTTATGTCTTTCAGCCTTATATGTTTTGTGAGTTTATTTTCTTAATTTGGTAACAAGGAAAACTGTAACTATAAACTATCTAGTCTTTAATCCCATCAAAGATCCAATAAGGATATAATATTACCTGATTAGACAGGAAGTGCAGAGCAAGCGACTACCAAAACTAAGAAACAACAGAGACATCTGGTTGTCTGGACAGTCACCCAAAGTTCCTCTGCAATGTTGGAGCATCCATCTTTTGCCTACAGACCTAAAATATCTGACAAATTTTTCTGTGAAGCAGGAATTTTAAAGAACTAGCCTACCTTGTTTTGGTAAAGTTCAACAGTTGCTTTCTTTTGTGCCCTGCTTGTCCAATTTGGACAGCATACTGTCAGCAGTTGAGGCTAGGGCAGTTTCTTTTCCAAATGGCTAGTTTTTCCACATTGAAAGCAAACTCCATATGGTTCTTCAATGCCCATCATCCCATTTTGAAGTAAATTGGTGTTGCCAAGAACAGACATGTCTCAGTGTCATGTAAAGCCCTGTGTTATTAGAACATTTTAAATGCC
The DNA here is from genome assembly GCF_004664715.2 of Peromyscus leucopus. Classification (NCBI taxonomy): domain Eukaryota; kingdom Metazoa; phylum Chordata; class Mammalia; order Rodentia; family Cricetidae; genus Peromyscus; species Peromyscus leucopus. The sequence goes on from NC_051063.1 coordinate 8,910,071, forward strand.
ATATTCTGTGGGCCATTGATGTGTTTGAAGAGCATCTTCTATTTAAAATACATCTCTGTTTGATCTTGAAAACATACCTAACATGACTATAAATTTGAGTGTTATAGATGACTAACTATTAACATGTCTTTCTTTATTATGCTAAATAGTTTTCAAGGACTAAAACTTTACATTTTTAAATGAGCTGCGTAATTACAATACCTTAAACAAGAGTAGAAATATATACATGGTATAACAAAAACAACCTTAAATTTTTATCATTATACAAAAATCCATATCAATATAAAATATTTGAGACCAGTGTTGTCTTTTAGTTCAAAAGTAGACTCAACAATCCACCCTTTTACCACATCATTTCTAAACTATATTCCTTCTTTTTCCCTTAAGAAAGAGATCCTTGAATCTAATCTCCTTTGTTCAGATTTTTCCTGACTATGACCAATAACACTTGTAACCAATGGCCCCAAATGATGACAAACATCCATAATCTATTGAATGACCAAAAACTGTAAGTGAAAGTTTTCCTGTGTCCCACCTGGCCCACAGTCAGGACAAATCTCTCTCACCCACCAGTCCTGTAGCTGCTTGTACCCAAGTGAACACACAGAGGTTTATACTACTTAAAACTGCTTGGCCATTAGCTCAGGCCTACCATTGACTAGCTCTTACATTTAACTCAGCACATTTCTGTTAATATATATGTTGCCACATGTTCTGTGGTTTTACCTGTGTGCCATTACATGCTGCTCCCAGGTTGGCAGGCTGGCATCTACTCCTGACTCAGCCTTCCTCTCCTAGAATTCTCCTTTTCTGCTTATCCCACCTATACTTCCTGCCTGGCTATTGGCCAATCAGCATTTTATTTATCAACCAATTAGAGCAACACATTCACATCATACAGAGCATCATCACGCATCAAAAAACCACCCACCCTAACTCTTGAGACTGTGGGTGTCATGTTCTGTAAACTGCTTCCTATTATCTGGTGGTGATGGCATCTTGAGAGGACCCTGAGAAAATTAGGATAACGGTCAAGTCTTGGGAGAGCTAGCTTTACTATTTTTGTTTTGTCTCTGTTGAGGTAAGTTTTGTCTGTTTCAGATAAGTTCAGGACTTATCTGAAGGCCTGGCTGGATAGTCTATGGGGCTGTGCAATCTCAGCTAGCAGCTTTGAAGTTGTATGGAAGCAGAATGTTGAGGAAATTCTAACAGAGTCATTTTGAGAAACTAGATCACCTGAGTCACTTGTCTTCACTGGAATCTGGTCCTTTTTTTCCCTGAAAACCCACAAACTTTTAAAAGTAACATATATATATCTGTATTAACACATGTATGAAATTCATGGTATGCATAAATCAGTTAAAGATGATTTTTTGGTTTATGTTTGAGCAGGTAAAGGGCATCTATTAACTTCATAAATTTGTTTGGACTGTATAATCAAACCTCTATCCATATGAAAGGATGTCATGTAATAATAAGTAATAAGGACTGTAGCATGAATCTTAAAAGTTCTTATTAATAAAATCAAACCCGGGGTCAGTTATTGGGGTGAAATGCTGGATGGTCAGAGAGACAGAACAAGCCACAGCTAACCTCACCTGGCCAACTTCTCAGCTGATCTTGTTTCCTCAGACTGGAAGCCTCTGTGTCCTCATATCTGAATGGCTCTCAGCTGAACTATGCTGCTCAAAACCTAAAAGCATAACCAGCCAAATGCTTCTAGTTTCTGGTCCTCATGCCTTATATATCTTTCTGCTTTCTTCCTCACTCCCTGGGATTAAAGGCTCACTTTCTGGGATTAAAGGCATGAGTCATCATGTTTGGATGTATCCTTGAACACATGGATTTCTGCCTCTGGAGTGCTAGGATTAAAGGCGTGTGCTACCACTGCCTATCTTCTATGTTTAATATTGTGGCTATTCTGTCTCTGACTCCAGATAAGTTTATTAGGGTACACAATATTTTGGGAAACACAATACCACCACAGAGGACTCTGTAGTCAATAAATTTATCATGTCTCTTCCAGGCTCTCAGCTGTGTCCATAGCAGAGGGATCAGCATATATGTTACTTGTCGTATAATATTTCTTGGTTTCTTCTACATGTCTGTAGCCAAGATTTCAGTTCTCCCCAAATCAAATCTGATCTTCATTGACAACCAGTAGCCTTGTCTCTGTATGTTGAGTACCAGCCTGCCTGAGAGACTTCAAGACTAGAAAGAATGAAGAAAACCATAATGTTTTGTTTCCTGTGGAAACAAAGGCATAACCTCTCCCCCAACCAAACATATTTTCTGACTTTCATTTTGAAGTTAAGAAATTGTTTAAATATGTAGGTTGGTTTAATTCAGCAGTTTCCATAATCCAACGTCACTCACCAGCTATTGTTTTTTGTACATTAGCATTTAAAATTCAAAGTCAACTAAACTTCATACAGAATCCAGACACTGTGTATTTCTTTTTATATTATTTTATTTTTCCTTTAAGTACTTTATTATTTTAAACTATTTTATTTCTATGACTGTCTTTACCCACTTTCTTTAGCATCTAAGCACATTAAACACAGTGTACCATTTTAGAGGGATTTGTGTGTGTGTGTGTGTACCTGGCCTTACCAAGCATCTGTAGGGCTCTCTGACCATGTTAGATGAATCTTAAAACTGCCATGTCAGCCGCTCTGCCTCAGCTTAGTGCATGGCACCTGTGCATGGCACTGGCAGCTGGCTCCAGCTAGCAGCAACAACCAGTAGCCTTGTCTTTGTATGTAGAGTACCAGCCTGCCTGAGAGACTTCAAGACTAGGAAGCCATGTCCAGCTCCTTGTCCAGAACTTTTCTTAGCTTTCTTAGGCCCCATGTTTGGATATTCAAGTTCCACATTGGGCGCCATATGTAGTAGGGCTTTCCTTTGGGCCATCAGCTCCTAAACAACATGGAGACTTCTTATTAATTATGAAAGCTTAGCCTTATCTTAGGCTTTTTTCTAACTAGCTCTTATAACTTAACACATAATTTTAATCTATGTTCTGCCATGTGGCTCAGTACCTTTCCACAGTACAGCACATCTGACTTGGTCCTCATCTTACTCTCATCAATCCATCTCTTACTTCCTATCTGCCTGCCTGGGAGTCCCACCTATACTTCCTGCATAGCTATTGGCCATTCAGCTCTTCATTAAACCAATCACAGCAATATATCTTCACACAGTATACAAATATCCTATAACAATACATATCTACTTAATATAATCATATGTCATATGAAAAAAATCTACATAGTTTATAGAATGTTTGTGAACAAACAATTTCATATAATGCTAGTTACCAAGAAAGTAAAAACGTGTGTTGTTTTGCTTATGGCTCATCAGCATTTCTCTTCAACAGTACTCTGAGTTTCTACTGAGCTAAAAGCTAGCCATAAATATACTTACATAAGGCTTAGTGACTGGACTGCCTTCCCAGTACTCCCTTGGCAGCCACAACTTGCAGACCCCATTCATATAATGTCCAAAGCATGAATATTCAAAATTTTTCTAATTTTTTCTTCATGCCCCAAAGATGTGTTTAGGTGGAAAACTCAATTTGTATATTAACAAATATATATAATTTAATATTATCAATTATATCTCATAAATCCCCAGACTGGCAGAATATGTACTCTTCTTTATAACAAATGGAACATTGGGGAAATTTGCCTTGAGTTAGGCTAAAATAAAAGATTAATATGCTGTTACATAGTTATTAAAATTATACAAAGTAATACCACAATTTAGTTAGAAATCAGTTACAGGAGGATTTGGTCAGTTCACAAATAGGTAAACACTAAATATTACTCCTAAGTAATTTGGCTAGTTAGTCTTAGCTGACCATTCAGTGTGTCAAGAATAAATCCTAAGGATAATTAGGAAACAATTTGAGATGAAAGATGACAAAAACTCAATAAGGCCCAAATTTGCAGCTTTATGTGAAGTAGCACTGGCAGATACCATGTACAAAGACCAGAAGTTGCAAGCCAATCATGAGCTAAGTTGAGTAGACTAATTTCTAAATGTTCCTTGTTTAAGAGAAACATACCAGAGGCAGGTGGATCTCTGAGTTTGAGGCCAGCCTGGTCTACAGAGTGAGTTCTGGGACAGTGACAGCTGTTATATAGAGAAACCCTGTCTAGAAAAAAAATACCATCAGTTGTAATGACTTGAACCACATCTTATCTTGAATCATATGCATTTGGAGTCAGAAATTGTTTTAGTCATTGTTCTGTTGCTGTGAAGAGACACCTTATAAAGGAAAGCATTTAACTGGGGCTTGCTTACAGGTTCAGAGGTTTAGTCTATCATCAGCATGGCAGGAAGCATGACAGCTTGCAGGCAGACATAGTGCTAGAGAAGAATTTAGAGTTCTATATCTGGATCTACAGGCAGAAGGAAGAGAGAAACACTGGGCCTGGTTTGAGCATTTGAAACCAGAAGCCCACTTCCAGTGACACACTTCCTCCAACAAAGCCATACCTCCTAATCCCTATCAAATAGCACCACTTCCTAATGATGAAGCATTCAAATATATGAGCCTATGGGACCATGTTTATTCAAACCACCAGTTCCACTCCCTGGCTCCCCATAGGCTTGTTGCCATATCATAATATACAGATGCATTCAGTCCAACTTCAAAAGTCCCAATCCATAGTCTGTCACTGTCTCAACACCTTTTAAAAGTCTAAAGTTCAGTTTCTTCTGAGACTCATGGCAATCTCTTAACTATAATCCCCTGTAAAATAAAAATAAATAAGCAGATCACATATCTCCAATGTATAATGACACAGAATTTATATTACCATTCCAAAGGGAGGAAAAGGAGCATAATAAGGAAATACTGGACCAAAGAAAGACCGAAAACCAGCTGAGCAAACTTCAAACTCTGTGTCTCCATGTCTGATGTCAAAGTGCTCTTCAGATCTTCAACTCCTTTCAACTCTGTTGACTGAAACACACTTGTCTCTCTTGAGTTGGTTCCATATCTGGTCTGTAACTCTCCTTGGCAGGTGTCCCACAGCTCTGGCATCTCTAATATCTTGGGGTCAAGGTAATCCACCAAGTCTCCAATGCTTCACTTTCACAGCTTCACATGAAAAGTCCCCTCTGTGCAGGGATACCCCTGACAGACACCTGGCCTCATTCTTATCTGTGGAGGGAGACTCCACAACCCTTTCTTCTATCCTTTACTCCACCGCCATCACCATGTGGACATAACTGTCAAGTTCTTCTGCTTGCTGGGCCTGGAATATGCCCCTCCCCCAGTTCAATTACATCTGCATTAGCTTTCTGTTTTCAAGTGTTTCTTTTACTGCTTAAGCTTTTCTTTAGTTCCTTTCACAAGTTGGAAGCTTATGTGGGTGGAGTCTCACTCAGAGGTTACCACTGCCTTTATTCCATTTAGCAACAGAATTTCCTTTAATCTGTTTAACTTATTGAGTACAGAATTTAGCTCCATTACACTTCCTGGTACCCATTTTCTCCTCAAACTGTAATATTTTTTTTTTAATTATTCCTTGCTCAACTTGCTTCTTTTCATTAGAGATCTGCATCAGACTGGCCATTGATAACCATTTGCCACAGTCAATACTAGGTAGGCTGTTTTGAAATCTCCTCTGTCAATGTTATTAATCTAAAACTCTTCAATTGAGCCTCATGCAGACTTTTAGGACAAGGGTAAAAAGCAGCCACCTTCTTCACCAAAATATCACAAGAACAATCTCCAGGCCATTTACTAATAATCTTCTCTGAAACCTCTTGAACTGGGCAGCCACAGTTGAAATCACACTCATTACCACTGTCTTCCATGCTCTTACTAGGATGGCCCATGAATCCCTGCTTAAAGTGTCCAGTCGTTTTCCTAGTCCAAAGTCCCAAAGGGTTCCATATTCCTCTAAAAAAAAAAACATGATCAGGCCTATCAGAGTAATACTCCACACTTGGTAGCAACTTCTGTCTTAGTCATTGTTCTATTGCTGTGAAGGGACAGTATAACCAAGGCATAGAATCCAAGGCAAGGAAAGCATTTAATTGGGATGGACTTACAGGTTTAGAGGTTTAGTTCATTACCAGCATGGTAGAAAGTATGGCAGCATCAGACATGAAGAGGAGTTGAGAGTTCTTGTATCTGGATCCAAGGCAGCAGGAAGAGGGAGAGACTGGGATAGGCTTGAACATTTGAAACCCCGAAGCTCACCCCTAGTGACACACTTCCTCCAACAAGGCCACACCCCCTAACCCCTGTCAAACTGTGCCACTCCCTAATGACCAAGCATTCAAAAATATGAGTCTATGGAATCTATTCTTATTCAAACCATCACAGAAGTTAAAGAATCTGAGTTCTAGAGAGAATGCCTCATGGCCACAGTCACATATATAATGAGCAACAAAACCAGGATCTTAGAGTCCTTTGCACGAAACTATGCTTGAACTAGTCTCATTTCACATACACATTGCTGCCAATTTGTGGCTTTGGTGGTGATACTCAAGACCATTTGTTAAATATTTATATGTTTAATAATTATATGTTTATTTTCATACCATACTTAGAAAAATATCATACTGTAAAATAATTCAAATCACATGGGCCTGCTTGGTGGTGCTCAGCTACTGTGTAGCTGAAGACAAACTCACACACGCCTGCCCAGGGCAAACTGCTGCTCTAGGTGGGCAAGAAGAAGCCACATGCCTGCAGAGAGAAGTTCATGCCCTATAGAGAGAAACATATCTGAAGAAGTAAAGGGCATGAAGAACAGGCTGATGTGGGAGGTCTGCTTGCCACCTGGGGGGTCACTGTCCTAGGCTGCTGCCAAGGGCCATGCCTAAGTTCTTGGTTCTACTGCAGCAATGATCTCTGTCAATGTCCATGGCCCTTGCTACCACCAAGGGCCATGAGTTTGCCTGGGGTCAGGGCTGCTACATGTAACCATGTAGATGCCCAAGGACCATGCCATCACAGGAACCATCCAGATTTGAATGGCCTGGGCTGCTACCTGGAGCCATGGAGTCATCTAGGCTTGAGCTATGGTCAGGGGCCATGTCTGGGTACATGGCCCTAGCACAGCCAGGGACTGTATTGATGGCCATGGCACCTGTTACCATTGGGAGTCATATAGATGTTGAGGGTCTGGGTCCCCACCTGGGGTTTTATTGGGACCCATGGGCTACTCTGCAGTCTGGGGTGATGCCAACCTGAGTGGCCTGTGCTGCCATCTGGGGCCATGGTGGCATACCAGCCCAGGCTGCTTCAGAGGACCAAGTCTGGGTCCCTGGTCTTACATCAGTTAGCATCTGTGATGATGTTCATGGCTTGTGTCACCACCAAGGGCCACAAAGATGCCTGGGATCTGAGGCACTACCTGTGGCCATGGTGGGGACCAAGGGATGTGGTGCAGCTGAGGCCATGATGATCTGGGTGGCCTGCACTGCCACCAGTGACCATAGTATCAACCAGGTCTGAGCTGCTGCTTGGGGCCATGACTGGGTCTGTGGCCTGCTGGGAATGTCTTTCTGTATGCTGTGAATGTGTTACTCTGATTGATTGATGAATAAAACGCTGATTGGCCAGTAGCCAGGCAGGAAGTATAGTATAGGTGGGATAAGCAGAGAGGAGAATTCTGGGAGTGGAAAGCTGACACAGGAGACGCTGCCAGCTGCTACCACCATAAGAAGCAATGTGTAAAGATACCGGTAAGACACTAGCCATGTGGCAAGGTATAGATTTATAGAAATGGGTTATTTTAAGATTTAAGACCTAGCGAACAAGAAGCCTGAGCCATTAGGCTAAACAGTTTTAATTAATATAAGCGTCTGTGTGTTTATTTGGGTCTGAGCAGCTGTGGGCCTGGATGGGACTGGAGAAAACTCCAACTACAGTGGCGCTACTGTAGCCAGGATTTGTGTCAATGTCAGTGGCTCCTATTCCTATTGAAGGCTGTGTTGATGCCCAGAGGATGGGCCTAACACCTGGGTCCATGTTGGTGCCTGAGGGTCACTTTGCCACTAGGGCCATATAGATTGGGGTAGACTGCACTGTGCACCTGGGGTCATGGAGCTGTCCTGGCCCAGGCTGCAGCCAAAAAACATGTTGGGGTCCATGGCTCTACTACAGCCAGAGACTGTTGATGTTGGTGACCCCATTTATCATCAAGGGCAGTGCAGAAATGCAGGATCTGGACTGAAACCGAAGGCCATATTGGTGTCCAAACATCATGTGGCCTCTGAGGTCATGCATATCTGAGTACTTGATGAAGCAACCCAGAGCCACGGTGACACCCAGGCTTGAACTGCAGCCTGGGACTGTATCTAAATCCATGGCCCTAATGCAGCCATGGTCTATGTTGATATCCTTGACTCCTGGGACCATTGAAGACTGGGAGGATGCCCAAGATCTGGGCTACCACTGGGGCCATGCTGCTGTCTGAGGGCTACCTTGCAGCCAAGACAAAGATGATCTGAGTAACTTGTGAGCCACCTGGTGTCATGGTGACATGTAGGCCTGTGATGCTGCTGAGGACCATGTCTTTGTCCATGGTTCTACTGCAACAAACCTGGCTTTGGGGTGATGTCAATGGCCCACATTGCCACCAAAGGCCACAAGAACCTCTGGCCTCTAGGCTACCACATGTGGCCATTTTGGAGTCTGAGGGACATGTTGCTGCCAGGATCATGTCAACCTCAGTGGCCTGAGCTGCTACCTGTGGATATGATGTCCTCCAAGCCTGAACTGTTGCTGAGGGCCATTTCTGGGTCCATGGCCCCCACCACAGCCAGGGTCTGCATCGGTGTCTGAGGCTCTAGTTATCATTGAAGGTAGTGTAGATGCCTGGGGTTCGGGCTAACACCTGAGGCCATCTTGTTGCCCGAGGTTCATGCTGCTGCTGGGACCACACAGATTGGCATGGTCTGTACTGATTCCTGGCCCTAGCTGTGACTTGGGGCCATTTCTTGGTCCATGGCCCTGCCAAGCCAGAGTCTGTGTTCAGGTCTGTGTCTCTTGTTGCCATCAAGGACCATGCAACTGTTTAGGGTATGAAAGACCTCACAGGGCCAGGTTGGAGCCCAAGGACTAGGCTGCTGCTGGCCCATCCAGATCTGAGAGGCCAGTGCTGTCACGAAAGCCATGGTGACATCTAATCCCAAGCTACTCCTGATGACCACATTTGGGTCCATGGTCTTGCAGTGGCTAGGGTCTATATGGAGGTCCCTTGCCTGTGTTACCTACCACAAGGGCCCCCACAAACCATGTGTTGAACCATGTGTTATAGTATGAGGGTTCTGTTGAGCTGGCCAACCCCTTACTCCTCACTGCCTGGAGTCACACACACACACACACACACACACACACACACACACACACACACGTCACAGGAAAGCTGACCCTGATGACTCCAGCATTAGAAACCTGTTCCCACCCCTAATAGGAGAGTTTCCCCCCCACACACACACACACTTGGGAAAGTTCTCCTACTCCTCACCATGGATACAGGAGAGCTGTCTCTGCCCTTCACCTGAGAGGAGTGGTCTCAGCGGTCTGGACTGACCAACTCAGCTGCCACCCAGGCACACATCCAGGGCACACCCCAACATCTACCCAATCTGTGATCTGCTGGAGTGTTTGAAGGGACCATAGCTGCAGGACCTCCATGACTGGGGCAACAACAGGATATTGGAGAGAAATGTTGGTGGGGTTCAGTTTTGATGGTGTGACAAAGCCAGAGGCCTTGAACCTGACCAAAAACACCTTACAAAATGAACATCTGCAAGTAAAGCTGATTGGACAAAAGAGTATACTGCACAATACACAGCAGCTCCCAGTGCCACTAAGATGAATGAAGAGGTGATGGAGAGGCAGGAAAGATGGAAGAGCAAAGTGTTTCTCTTTCTCTTTTTTTAATTGTTTATTTTATCTTCTTTTTATTCTTTTTTTAGTTTTTGTAGTAGAATATTATTCTAAGGTGTGTTACTTTTGTTTATGTTGCATTTGTTTAACTCTGTGAAGCTGTGTTACTGTGCCTGTGTAAAACACCTGATGGTCTAATAAAGAACTGTCCAATAGTTAGGCAGGAGAAAGGATAGGTGGGGCTGGCAGGCAGAGAGTAAATATAGAAAGAGATGGAGGAATGAGGAGAGTTAGGAGCTAGAGAAGGAGGAGGACTCCAGGGGCCAGCCACCCAGCTACACAGCAAGTCATGGAGTAAGAAACAAAGAAAGGTATTTAAGAATAGAAAGGGAAAAGCCTAGAGGCAAAAGGTAGACAGGATAATTTAAGGAAAGCTGGCTAGAAACAAGCCAACCTAAGGCCAGGCATTCACAATTAAGAAAAAGCCTCCGTGTGTGATTTATTTGGGAGCTGGGTAGTGGGCCCCACAAAAGAGCCAAAATATCCCCAACAAGTTTTCCTTTGTGGGGGGCACTACAAGAATGAGGGGTATGGCGGGCAGCAGTGGCACACACCTTTAATCCCAGCACTCGGGAGGCAGAGCCAGGTGGATCTCTGTGAGTTCAAGGCCATCCTGGTCTACAGAGTGAGATCCAGGGCAGGCACCAAAACTACACAGAGAAACCCTGTCTCAAAAACACAAAAACAAAAAACAAAAACAAAAACAAAAAAAACAAGAAAAAAGAAAGAAAAGAATGAGGGGCAGATATGGAAGGATTGGTAGATGAGTACGATTTGGCTGCATGGTGTGAAATTCCCAAAGAATCAATTTAAAAAATAATTCAAATCAGATACAAATAGGCTTAGTTTAGTGAACTTAGTCAAAACATTTTTGTGGAGTGTAATCATTGTCTTTATTTCAGACATTTCTTTCTATCAACTTAGCCTTTTGGACTGAATATTTGATACATTTATGATTGTACGTATTGACATAGACAAAAATATATACTGAAATTTGTCTCACTCATAATTTGTGAAGTTATCTTTAGAAGTGATTAATTTATATTTAATTTATTTAATTTAATTTATATCAGCCTACATGGAGATTACAGAATGGAAGTTTATGTTTCCTTTCATTAGTCACTAGGACAGCCACATCTTCAGCAATAACAAGGAACTCAGACTCCAAGTTCACAAAACTCCTTCCTCCCTTGTATGTACTGCACATGTGACACCTGGTGGTAAGACTTGCCTTTATTTTTGAGGAACTAGCCAAAGTACTTGAAATAAGGTTAGACTTTATGCATGCTAGAAACAGCTGTTTATCTTTCCCATATGGAAAGGAGACAAATTGTCTGAAGCTCTGTGAGCTTGCTACCCGTCCTTATACAATAGGCACCTTGGAGTTGCCACTGCCATTGTATGCACAAAAGCCACAGGCGCTTTCACTCCAAGATGCTTGAAAGTTTGGGGGGAAAAATAGGTATTTCTTTCTTCCCAAGAAGGATAAACTGCTACAGTAATTCACTTCCTATGATAAACAGAGAGAAAATGAAACAAAATATATTAAGCAACATTTTCCACACGTTGGATATAGGTATCTGAGAACAGAGGAAAGCAAGCTAAGTAAGAATCTCTCTGACTGTACCATCTTCCTAAGGATGGCACAATGACTATGCAGCAGAAAGTACTCCAGACTCAGATGGCAATGGACAACATAACTCTAAACTGAAAGGAACACTTTTGGCTGCTCGACCATCTACACCCATTGTGATTCTAAACCTTACTAAGGAATAGTGCAAAGCATTTAAAGTAACCAAGCCAATTAGGAAAGGAATAACATTATTAGAGCTCTCATGCCACTTGTCTCCAGGACTTACTGCAAAATGACAGCATCAAGAGAGTAGCATTCTGGTGTAAAGAGCAATGGACACAGCAAAGATGCAACTGAGTATAGGAAAAGACCACTGAGCATTCAGCAGTGGTGCCATGATAATGCAATGGTTAACATGCTCTGTTCAACAGATGGTATTTAGATATTTAGAACAACAACCACAAAGATACCTATTTACCTCCACATTAAAAAATAATATGTCATAACTCAAAATTGGAAAGTCAAATTTATAAAACCTATACGAGAAATGTAGACAAAGAAAACAATCATTGAAACTTTAACTCATTAAGTTATTATGTAGAATATAAAATGCCTTTGATAAGTTGGCCTTAATCCAAACTATAACTTCTTTGAAAGATTTATTTGAGGATTTTAAAAATCAAGCCACTAACTGGAAAAAATTTGATGCATACACATCTACACATGCATGTGAACACACACACACACACACATTCACACAAAGGCTTTTTATAAAAAAAAAAAAAAGTATACCTTAAAAAAAAAACACCTTGAAACACACGAATAACAAGACATGGCACACAACTAAAAAATGGTGGTTGAAAATTCTTCAACAAAGAAGACATATGCATGTGTTAAGTGGGTTAGTTCTTTAATTGTTAGGTAAATGCAAATCATGTCACTATTAGGCAGCACTACAGTATTTCTGGAACAGCTAAAATCAAAGAACAATAACTCAAAGCACTTGAGAAAATATTGTGCAAGTCTAACTCCCATGTATTGTGGGTGGGGATTTTACATGGTGCACCTACTGTGAAAATGGTTAGATGTCTCACAAGTTAACATTTAGAAGAGTGATGCATCATACCCATTCTGGGTGTTTACCCAAAATAAATAAAAAATGTATGTCCATACCAAGACCTGTACATAAATACTTAATGTGGGATTCATAATAGTGAAAATTGAAATAAACCATATATCCATTAACCAGTGAATGGATAAACAATGAATGTCATATGCTTACACAGGATGAATACTGTACAATAACACCAAGGAAAAACACTAATATAGGCAATAATATGATTATTTTTAGAAGCACTTTTGCTAAGTCAAAGAAACTATAATAAAATCTGCATGTTATAGGATACCATTTACAAAGCATTCTAGTATGCGTGCTCAAACCATAATAGCCTAAGTATAGCCTCTTGGTATGCTGGTGCTTTGAGGTAAGGTTGGCAAGTCCTCAGAAGCAAAGTTTCTGGCTTCCTCCTATATTCCTGTCTTTTCCCCCCACCTCCTCAAGGCAGGTTTGAGAAATCCAAATATCTCTCTTTTGGAGAAAGTCATAAAAGCCAGAAAGATGGCTTTCTGCCTTCTCTACCTTGAAGACCTTGATTCCAAGGGCTGGAGAAATGGTTCCGTATCTTAGAGAATTTACTACTCTTGCTGCAGAGGACTCAGATCAGTTCCCAGCACCCACATAACATCTCATAACCATCTGTAACTCCAGTCCTAGGGGATCCACCATCTTCTGGCTTTTGTGGGTCCTGCACATCCATACACATAAAATGAAATAAAAGTATATAAATCTTAGGGAGAAAAAAAGACCTTCATTATACAAGGACCATATGTAGATATAACAGTAATGGAACCACCCTAAGAGCAGGAATTCACATAGACCTTCAAGATGGACCCCTTCACTCTGCTATGATTTAATCACATAGACTGTGTTACATTTCTACATAGCTGGCCATTCTTCATGAAATCTAAGCATAAATCAGATAGTTTCCCCCAAAGTTTGGCTCTTCATTTCTGAATATTCCTGTGTTTCATATAGTAGCTTCTATAACCAGGAACAGATGTAGAGGGCTAGCTTCTATATACAGCAACACAAACATGAATTTCCAGTAGATTGAAACAATTTATACCTTGGTATTTATGATTATTATGTAAATAAATAGATTTATAAACATCAAATGAAATTTTCCATTTTAATCTTGTAAATTTTATTAGATGTACATTGCATTCAAGATTTTATTTTATTTTATGTGTGCAAGTGGTTTTTCTACATGTATGTCTGTGCATCACATGTGTACAGCGCCAATGCAAGTCAGAGGAGGGTTTGGATTCTCCAGGAACTAGAGTTATGGATGGTTGTGAGCCACCATGTGGGTACTGGGAACTGAACATTGGACCTATGGAAGAAGAGGCAGTGTGATCTTACCCACTGAGCCATCTCCTCAGCTACCATATTATATTCAATATATAAAAAACATCCAGTAGAATTTTGTGCAAGCTGGGTAAACAGCAGAATTTCTCAGCTAGGAAATGTATTGGAGAATCCTGTGATTAAAGGATTCCCAACATTAAGGTGCAATTCCCCTGTCTCTGCCTTCAGCTCAGGACACACATTTCTAGACATGCAACAAGTGTAAGTTCTGAAGAATTGGGCTCTCCCTGCCATCATTTGAAAGGCTAAGAACATATTCAGGTCTGCTGTGGGATGTTCTGTATGCTGTGAATTTGCTGCTCTGATTGTTTGATAAATAAAATGCTGATGGGCCAGTAGCCAGGCAGGAAGTATAGGCGGGATAAGCAGAGAAGGAGAATTCTGGGAGAGGAAGGCTGATTCAGTAGATGCCAGGCCACTGTTCAGGGAGCAGCATGTAAAGGCACACAGGTAAAGCCACAGAACACATGGAAACATATAGATTAACAGAAATGGGCTGAGTTTAAATGTAAGAGCTAGTCAGTGGTAGGACTGAGCTAATGACTGAGCAATTTTAAATAATATAGGCTTCTGAGTGATTATTTTATAAGCGACTGCAGGGTCCATGGGGCTGGGCAGAACTGGAGAAAAACTTTAGCTATACAGGTCAGTGAAGAAGAGTTTGAAGCATCCAAGGTTTTAGTCATAGCTGTTTAGAGGAATTGTTGCTAAAACCAATTGATAAACACAAAGTAGTTAGGGGCCCACTGAAAGTTGAGGGGGGCAGAAAGGGGGAGAACAAGGGAATCTGTGGCTGTTATGTAGAACTGAATGGTATTGTAAAATTAAATTAAATTTAAAAAAACAAAGTTGAATTGGTGCTATAGGGATAAAAGTCTTTCTTTCTCAAATATAATGGTAAGATACTAGAAAGGGACAAGTCACTCTTTATTCATTTTAAGGCCATTTTTTTAATAAAAATATATAATGTATTATGAGTATATTCTCTCCCATACTCCAATACCCCTTTCTTTCCCCTTTCTGTTTTCATTCAATTAGTCTGCCCTGTTCCCTTGACAGTTTTGTCTGAATCTTTCTAGCATATAACCTACTATGAACCACCAATAAGTAGAATTCTGGACACTGAAACCCTCTGTAGTGGTAACTCTCATGGCAAGTAAGATTGGAAGTGGAAAAATGAATGCCAACACCAAAGGGATTGACCTCATTGTTAAGTTTTTAAAATTAACCCTACAATATTTGCCATATAAATTCCATATATATTGATGTGTATGTAATGTTTACATTCAGCCAAAACTGGATTATACACAGAAAGCATGCTTCTTGATAGATGGGTTAACTTAGCCCATAGAGCACTTACATGCAGATTCTGATTACCCATTGCCCAGAGTAGCAGCCAGAAATTAAAGGGAGTCATGTAAATCATGGCTTGCATATTTTGCACATCCATAAAGGTGTAAAGGGTATTTTCTAAAGGTATCTTTCTTGAGTTTGCAATTATAATTCTAGATTTTTCATCTTGAAATTCTTTAAAAATTATCAGTTCTCTACAATTGAAACTCTTGACTCTGTTCTCTCTTACAACTTTGACTCCTGCCTTTTTTCATTTGGGGATTGTCTCTTGGTGTGGTGATATTTTATCTGTGTTCCCCAACAAAATTTACCTGAGGATCAGAGGAAAAAGCCAGTCACTATATATAGTAAACATAGAAGTCAGGCAATGGTAGCACACACCTTTAATCCTATCACTTGGGAGGCAGGGATCTGTCTGGATCTCTGTGAGTTCAAGGCCATACTGGGGAACAGAGGTAGGCATGGTGGCACACCCCTTAAATTCCAACACTAGTTAACCATGGAAGTCTGGAGGTCTATACAAACAGACAGGAAGTGACAGAGATGGTCAGGAAGAGGAAGTGATATAGCTGGACACAGAGAGCAAATCAAATGGCAGAACAGCAAGGCATATAGATGTGAGTAGACGTAAAGTGGCTCATTTTCACCCCTCTATCTGGCTCTGTGATTTTTATTTAATAAGACCATTTAGAGATTCATCTACACTCTTGGATTGCCTACAAACTTTTAGGTGTTTGCCTAGGATGTCAAACCACATGTCTAATTTTCCTGAAACACAAAGAATTCATTTTCACACCCCTACTCCTCAGGGATTGGTATGATAAGTTCAGTAAAAAATAGCCCTATTTCATCCCCCCAAGTGATTTTGTATTATAATATTTGAATTTTCTTAAAACAACTGGCTAAAATACCAATTCTGAATAAGTAACGGAAAAATATGTGTAAATTAAGGGTTTGAGGTTTAAAATATTGTAAATTATTTTCAGTACATGAATAAAGAATTGCCATCAACAATACAGCCTTTCTTATCTTATTCATTTGGGTAACTGTTACAGCAATGATTTTCAAGAATCACAAAAAAAAATGTCACATATGATCAGTCAATGGATAAGACTACTGAGACATATCAATGGAAAATGTATGTGTGTCTATAAAGCCTCATCAAGCTCAGTAACTTTTAGAAATGGCACAATTTGCATTACTAAACATTGAAAATTCTATTGGGTCAAATTGTGTAACCTCTGTATCTTAGTAAGAAGACTACAACAATGTCTTTTGTAGGATGTAGGCAGTAGAGATCACAGTCCAAGGCCACCAGTGCACTGTGTTAGGGAAGACCAATAAGTAATTTATCTTATTGTCTAACCTCAGTTAGTTGTTAACTGCCTATTGCCTTCTGAAAGCAGTGAAAATATTCTCTTATTACATAGCTGATGCTCTGTCTCCCTTAACTCTTGTCTTCTCCAAGCCAAACACTTATTAATTTACTGTTCATGAAATTCCACTAGATTTATTATCAGCCTGTTTTTTAATATATATTTCTAGTCAACAAATGGGTTTTTCTAAGTTAAAAAAAAAATCCCTTAAGGAAAAAAAAAGTGTTCCAATAGTTTTCTCTGAGATAACTCCAGCTTACTTTATCTGTTAAAAGTTATTTCTCTGGGGTGAATGTGGAATCCACTGTATGTTGGGGATTAGCTGTGGTACTTAGTCTGGCTCCTCGAGAAACTGCTGAATTGAATATGGTCTGGGGCATGTATACTACCAAGAGTTCATGTGCTGTAGGACTCACCCCTGTATGACAGCGTTGGGGTGGTAGAACCTTTAAGATGTGAGGCTTAGGAGGAAGTGATTAGGACAGAAATCCACAGCCATCACAAGGGATTAGTGCTATTTTCAAAGAGTTCATTAGTGCCCAGAAATAAAGCCGTTATAATGCAAGTTCCACTTTCCCAGGAGGCTCACTTTACATAGATTGATATATAAATGAACAGGTAGTTGGAAAATAGGTGATAGATAGATTGTGTGTGTGTGTGCGTGTATGATAGATATCTAGATAATAGTTAGTAGATAGATGATAAATGACAGATGATAGACTGATAAAGAGATGATAACTTAGAGATGATACACATATCAAAAGTATATAACAGATGTATCATATGTGGATGATAGAAAGAAATAAATGATTGATAAAGAGAGTGAACATAGATGATTAGATGGCTGATACATAGATTATTGATAGACAAATGATAGATGAATTATAGCTTAAAGATAGATAAGTGCTAGATTATTAAAGTAAGATATAACATAGATGATATAGATTAAATAAATCATAAATATATAACATTTTGTAGATAACTGATATATCAATAGATAAATGATAAGTACTACATAAATGACAGATACATCATAGTTAAATAAATGATACTAATATAGATAGATGATATAGAGTATACATACCAGATACATCACAGATGATAGATTGTGTCTTAGGTTCTTATGACTGTGATAAAACACCATAAAGAAAAGGATCATGAGGAAGAAAACATTTTTTTTTTTAATTTTACAAGTCTCAGGTCACAGTTCATCACTGAGGAAAGTCAAGGCGGGAATTCAAGGCAAAAAGTAAAGCAGAAGCCATGAACACTACTTACTGGCTTGTTCCTATGGTTTGCTCAACTTTTTGTTTTACACAGGACCATAGCTCAGGGTTAGCGCTGCCCACAGTGAGCTGGGCACTCCCATAGTCAATTACCAATCAAGAAAATGCTCCACAGGTTTTCCCACAGGCCAATCTGCTGGAGGCATTTTCTCAATTGAAGTTTCCTCTTTCCAGAAGACTCATGGGTCAACTTGACAAAACAACTGAGCATGTGATACAATAGATTGTAAATAGATGATACCTAGATTACAGATAATAGGTAGAGTATAGCTAGATAATAGCTCTTAATTTAAGGTATAAAGAGCTAGGTTCATGTCCTCCACTCCCTAATTTGTGACATTACTGTTTCCATTGGTTTGAACATGTCAGATTCAGCATTTTTGAATGCTGTTCTCCAGATCCATCTTACAAATTTTATTTTTGGGCATATGTATCAATGTATAAATTATGTTGATACTTATATATGTTTGATTTATTTGCATAGATAGAATTTAGTTATATAGCCATTTAACTCATGTTAATAACATTTTGGTCTATTTATAACACAATGTGAACAACTAGTTCATATCTTGTGTTCTGAGCAATAGACACTTATGAAAATTTTGTCTTTTGTTTTCTCATTTATTACTAGCTTGCTTTCAACTCCTTGTCTGTCCAAGCAGTACTATTATTAACACTCTCGTGGGCCATTTGTTTTGTTCTCAGGTGAAACCTCCACTTAAGGGTATGTTACAACCTGGGGTCTTGCAATGTGCACATACTCAATTTCCCTTAATACAGGCAGATTGTGCAGCAGCACAGCAGCGCCATTTTGTCTCCCAGTGCTGTGCAAATGGTACCCTTTACTCTGCTTCCTTCTTACACCCTGGCTGATCTCATCCTTGCCTTTCTTTCTCCTGGTCACATATTAGTCCTTGAAACAATTTGCATAATTCGGGGTTTGTTTTCTGATTGGTTGGTTGTGACTAAAATTATACGTTGTCCCCTCAGAAAGCAATTTTCTTCGACTAGTCTCAGGTCATGACTGACAGCCTGCATTATTTCTTATTTAATTCTATTTGAAATTTATCACTATCTTTTCAAGGAAGAGAAGAACAACTCTCTAAATGGTGCAATTTCCTAAGAAAGCATTTCTGAAAAACCTGTGACAAGACCTTCCTATTTCTCAAAGTCTTGCTGCCAGCATTTTTCTCTAAATGATCTTTTCTGATTTATCATTTTTATTGAATGATTCCCTCACACCTCATTTCCTTCATTGTACATAATGCTATTTGACCATGTGTAACATAAATTCCCCTAGCAAAAGAAAAATAGAAGCAACAGGAAAAATTAATTTTATTTTTCCAGCCATCACTTGGCAATTTCTTATGCTACAGATACAGATGAGATTCCCCAATACCCCAGCCTGCCTAGGGTCTGGGGCATGGTCCACTTTTATTCTGAAAGTGAAACAAAGGAAATGGCCCATCTTGTTAAACACTCATTCAGATTCCTCTCTCTGTGTGATGAGCTTCCTACAGACACTACATAAAGTGCCAATTGAAAGCAGCCCTGTCATAGAGACTTTTACAAAATATGAACAGTGCTAAATACCTCAAAGTGAATCGATTTCCACCAAAAGTGTTTTAACCTCCCTTTAGGTCAAGAAATAGCAATTTTCTGAGCTTCACAGTATCCTGAGAATTAATCCTAAGAGGCAGGTGTGAAACGCATACCTCATTTGTACCATGAAATACTTTGAAAATGTCTTTGTGTAGGACCTAGGACACGTCCCTTTGTCCAGCTGAGAGGTAGTTTCTGGGCAATGAACTGATGACTGAAGATGTCCTAACTCATTAGGGATAGTTAATTTTCTTGAAAATTATTAACTACCTTTGAAAACAATATTAAGCTAAAGTAGGCACAAAATAAAATGTGAGTTTGATTTACATTTCTAAAGACAGGATGGACAGAGGTTGGCTTTGCAGGTGAGCAGATTGAGGTTAAAGGTCTTAGCAAGAGTTCTCTGCCAGGATGAAGATGGTGCTGGACCTGGGCACAGCGTGTAATTATGACATGGAAGAAAAATCCCATGGGAAAAAAAAGAGACAAGACAAATGATGGATGATGGCAATTGCTTCAGGAGTGCTGATGTTCTGTAAGAAAACCTCGGGTGGATTTTCTTACACATACAAGCTTTGTATAGGATCGTGGCAACAATGAGGTACCATATATTATTACTGTTCCAGGGATGTTATTAACTTAGTTAATCCTTCTGCTAATCCAATAGACAATATTTAGCATGCTCATTTTAATGACTCAGAAATATAAACAGGTTAACACAGGACTACACAGGAGATATCTGAGTTCAGTGTATATTACATCTGAACACCAGCAAGAGTACACTTAAAAATGGCTCTCTCTCTTTCTTATCTCCACAACCTAAATATTAAAGCACAGCCCCCCACCCCACATACACACACAAACACATACTTGGATAAAGAATTAGCTACCCTAATACTCAGTATGATGCTGGTTCCCCACAGTTCTACTACTGTAAAGTTTGCTGTTATTCAGATTTAGCACTCTTTCTAGGTAGAAACACTGAGAACACATAGCTCAGCTTTTCTCTTCCTTAGCTGTGCTAGAATTGTGAGAGCAGCCTGTATTTTCTCTGCTCTCATTCTTCATTAGATCATATTTAGCCACTACTTTTCAATCTAGAGAGAGCTTACACACACCATAAAAAGACCAACTTACCTCCTTCACAGGGTACTATATTGAATACACTAA
The DNA here is from genome assembly GCF_004664715.2 of Peromyscus leucopus. Taxonomy (NCBI): domain Eukaryota; kingdom Metazoa; phylum Chordata; class Mammalia; order Rodentia; family Cricetidae; genus Peromyscus; species Peromyscus leucopus. Next base: position 8,930,844 of record NC_051063.1, read on the forward strand.
TACAACCTGTGTTTCTTGTGCTGAGGTGCCCTACAAAGCATATGAACCTGTGAATGTGTATTAGTATACCAAAATAAGTCAATACTCTGGCTGTCCTCAATTCTTGGGTGGCGTTTCTTCTTCCTGGAACATTATGTCATTTTCATTTCTGATGACAATACATTTATTTACAGACCACTAAGATAATTCTTCATTCCTAGGTTAAAGTACACTTTATGGTGACACACGGGGTGAGCGAAGGGTGGGAACAATTATTTACACAGAAGGATGACTCAAATTCTCACTGATACTAATTTTCCCCAATGAGTAAGGAAAAACTATGAAGTGATGTTCTAATATGGCTGTAGGAGCACACAGATGATGCAAGTTATTACTGGTTTTGGCTGTCAGCTGCATCTTTCTTCTTTACTTACTCACTAAGGGACAAGTCAATCCTCATCTACAGGGAGAGGCTCAACAGGATGAGGACTCCAGTCTGCACCCGAGAAAGCACAAGGTACAAAGGAGAGAACTAAGGACAAGCATGTGCTTCTAAATTATTGCAAGTCTGATGAGTAAAGACTGTCCTCATATGGTAGGTGACAGGGTAAAATTTCATGATGGAAAACAAGAGGCGAAGTCCTGTAGTCAGTGTAGTCCTCTAAGACACACAAAAGTATGTTCTCCACATTCATGGCAGAAAACACTGAAAGGCTCCAGGCTGTGGCTGTCACATGTGCACCCAGCTTTGATGACATTTCTAAGCACTTAAAATGAATAATTGGTACCACACATATACAATTTGAATAAAGCCAAGCAACAACAGAAAGATAATTGGCAATGTGATGTTTGATGGAACAGAGCATGTTATATTACATCCACAAAGGAAAGCAAGCTAGTGTTTAAGGTTGTAACCCAAATTCCAAAATGCCGAACATCAACCTTTAGTCCCTCCTGGCATTAACTGTCTGATCTTTTCAAAATTATATAACCATACTCTTCAGTTTCTTACTTGAGAAGTCATCTCCTAGGACTGCTGTGAGGACTGAAATAACCAACACATACTACAAAGTTCTTAAGACTCAACTTCATTAAAATGTCAGGTAGTAAATGATAGACATTCATGCAACTGTTAGATGATATTGAGGGTCAGTAGTAGAGACAGAATTTTCTCAAAATTCTGTCTGATCAGGTAGTTTAGAGTAAGGATGATGGAGTGAGGATGAATCATAGATGACCCTCAAACATCCAATTAAGTAAACTATGACCAGAACTATGACTCACTCATTAACTACAACTACAATTGACACACTTTATTCTAAATATCTTAAGAAGGAAATAATACTTTATAACGTAATATGTATCTTTAATATAGTGCCAACTACTTCCTACCCCAAGGAAGTCATTCTGGAAGAAAAGTTAAGTGTTCCAAGAAAACTCACTAATATAACTGGGTGGAAATTAAGCCTATAGCTATCAGTATCTTTTTATCAACTAACTCTGGAGATGGAAAAATGCGTTACTAAAAAACATCCCCCCCCCCATGGCCGGGCGTTGGTGGCGCACGCCTTTAATCCCAGCACTCGGGAGGCAGAGCCAGGCGGATCTCTGTGAGTTTGAGGCCAGCCTGGGCTACCAAGTGAGCTCCAGGAAAGGCGCAAAGCTACACAGAGAAACCCTCTCGAAAAACCAAAAAAAAAAAAAAAAAAAAAAAAAACCATCCCAGTGGAAGAATAAGACAACAAGCTGATGCTTGTTGTAGGCAATAAACATATTAAGTAACTTTGCTGAGTCAAAGAAAGGAGTGAGCCCGTAAAAGCAATGAATTCCTTGGTTCTGGAGTTACATGCATACATAGGAGCCACCATGTGGGTGCTGAGAATTGAACCTGGAAATTCTGGAAGAGCAGCCAATGTTTTTAGCCATCTCTGCAGCCTCATCTCATTTCTCCTTAAAAAAATAAAATAAAATAAAATAAACAACCTGCAGGTCAGCAAGGATTTTAGCTCTAAATTATTTTAAAATCAGGACAAGCTACAGTATTTTATTTATTCATTCATTTATTCATTTATTTGTTTATTTATTTATTGGTTTTTTTTGAGACAGGGTTTCCTGTATAGTTTTGTGCCTTTCCTGGAACTTTCTTGGTAGCCCAGGCTGGCCTCAAACTCACAGAGATCCGCCTGGCTCTGCCTCCCGAGTGCTGGGATTAAAGGTTTGTGCCACCACCGCCTGGCCTATTTATTTATTTTGAAGCAGTGTTTCTCTGTGAAACAGTCCTGGTTGTCCTGAAACTCACTCTGTAGACCAGGCTAGCCTTGAACTCACGGGACCTGTCTGCCTCTGCCTCCTGAGTGCTGGGATTAAAGGCATGTGCCACTACTGCCCAGTAGTGTTTACTTCTTATTAGTATTATGAAAATTTATAATAAAATACCATTAGAAGCTACTATTTAATAAGCATTTTTATTATTCTATTTAATTTTTCAACAGCTTTGCAGTAGGTCTTTGGCTATTTATTGAAATTATCCTCAACCTTAGCAGCATCAAATACACCAACTAATTAAATTTCCATCTTGTATTTGTAGGTAGGGAATTTGGAAGGAGCTCATCCCTGTGATTATTCTGCTTCACATGTTGTCAGATGTGTCTCTAGACATACAGCCTTTGAATTGGCTCATTTGGATCACCAAAGATGTTTTACTGCCATGTCTATATCTCAGCTGATATGGCTGCAAGAACAGACCCTGTGGGGACATTCATTTGAACCACTGACATTTTCTCTCTCCAACCTAGTTGTTGGGCCATAATGAGGCTTGTCCAGTGACCATTCAGGATTCCTAGGAAGCCAGAGAGTGAAAGTTGATGGTCTTATAAGATCTTTGTCCCAAAGTTGGCACAATCCCATTTCCATCAAAGTTATCACAGAGCCCACATAGATCCAAGAACAGAGGATATAGACAACCATCTCGTGATAAGGGTGCTAAAGAATTCGTGGTACTGTTATACCACAGTAGGTATTCTCACTCTCCTGTTGTTAATGCCATCCAAGAATCATAGCAGCTGATTGATTTGCCCAAGACCGTCACACACACAAAATGTGTCTAAATGTTCTCTCATCCTTCCTCTCTCCATTCTCCACCCGCTAGACGAGCAGAGTTGAGAGTGAACCCTACTCAAGCAATTCAGTTACCTTCATGGAGAAGTGCTGTGGGAATTGTAATGGCAATCAGTTTCCCACTGCGATTGGAAAGTTGGTTAATGTATTGGCACTAATACAGTGCCTCTTCCCATCACAGCAGAATTGGCTGTTACTGTTAGAGTTGGATTACGGCCACTTCTCCCTCCTTTGCAATATTTAAGTCTGTGATCTTCTCGTCAAGGGAAATAATGATGGAGTTTCAGCAGACTGGTGATTAGATTTGCGCTGCAACAATCTGCAAATAGCCTACACATTCCATTTGCTGCTTTGATTTGGCCTCTCTGCCCTGTACAAAGGGGTGACTTCCAGGTACTGTGATAAAAAAAAAAAAATGGCAGCCAAAGATGAACTTAAACTTCTGACCCTCCTGACTCCACGTGAAGGGAAGAGTGGCCACAGTGTTAGGACGACGAAGAGACTGAGGGGAGCAAACTGACCTCTAAACTTCAAAGAAAGATGGACAGACAGGCAGGTGGGCATCTTCAGAAACCCCAAGGAAAATGTGAGCTTGCTTCCTTCTGTTGTTGACTATAAACTCCCACCTTCTCTGCCTCAGCAGGTGGTCCAGGCCCATTCACTTGTTCACTTGGAGCTGGAGTTTGACTGTAAAATCTGGTCTCTGCCCTCTGTCATTATGGGTAACTTGTGGGCAAAAGGGAGGGTTCCAGATGCCATTATTCCTGAAGGATAAAATTCTGTGAATGGTATTGAAAGAGTTCTCCATGGTATATATATATCATGGAGTCATATATACCGTGGCCTGGAACCCATTGTATAGCCACCAATGACCTTAAACTTTATCTTAGCCTACTACCTCCCTCTTCCAAATGCTAGGATTATAAGCATGCACTCAGTGTGTATGGTGCTGAGGTTGAACCCAGGGTTTTGAGTGTGATAAGCAAGCACTCTACTAACTGAGCTATATCCCAAGCTCCCTCCCAGAATTTTGTCTTCTTGTGCAATTCACCCAGTCTCTTCAAATTATATCTCTAAAACAACTTTAGCACTCTTATTTTAAATGTCATCAAATGGTTACCTGGTGATGAGGCAAAGACAGAAAGAGCTAACAAGAGCTAGACTGCTGAAAGAGGGGACTGCCAGCCAAAACACAGTGACAGAGTATGCCTGCCATGCAATGCAGTGGATTCTTTTTGTAAAATTATTACTATAAAATACAGTCTCAAATTAGATGTATTGGTGTTTGAATTTATGTTACGCTTTTGATTCTGTTATTTTAAGAATAATAAATGGAAATAAATTCCTATTTTAAATTGAGCTATATTGTACTTTCATAGCACTTAATAAAATTCACAAATTTTAGGTAAACAATTTAACAATTTTTAATAAATTTACAGAGTTGTGTAACTATTAGCACCAACCATCTAATTTTAGAACATTTTTATCACCCAGAAACAACAAAAAAAAGATTTCACTCTACTTTTAACCCCTCTGCATTCATAGCACTGGCCTCAGGCAACTCCTGAACTATGTTTGCCTTTTCTTGACACTTCATATAAAAATATCATGTGGGAATATAAATAAAGTTAAGAGAAGTAAAGTAATCAATGTGATTAATTTCTTATTTAACTTACTATTTTTTAGGCTCAACAATATTGTAATATGTGCCAATGTTTCAGTCCTTTGCATTGCCAATTATATTCTATTGTATGAAGACTGGGGCTATAGCTTAGAGGTTAGAGCTTTTGCCTAACAAGTAAGAGGCCCTAGGTTCAATATTTAATATTACTTCTCACCCAAAAAGAATTTCATTGTGTGAATATTCTGTGTTATCCATCACCAGCTGATGGGTATTTGGGCCACTGCTAATTTTCACATATTCTCAGCAAAGTTGCTATGAACAGTCACATGTACGTGCAAGTCTTTATGTGGCCATGCAATTTCATTTCTCATAAAAGGACACCAAAATTGAATTTCTGAGTGGTAGAAAATGCCTATGTTTAAAATTTTGAGAAATTGACAAACTGTTTTCCATAGTGGCTGTACCATTTTCCATTCCCAGAAGTAATGGGTGAGGGTTCTGATTTCTCTGCATACTCAGCAGTGATTATTGTCTGCCTTCTATTGGGGCCATGCTTTCCTGTGATGCAGCATCTCTTTATGCAGGCATTCTTAGGATGGTCAAATAAGTGTTGATATGATGGCTGCCATGAATAAAGAGGTTATATATTTTTTACATTTTAGCAAAACATTTGTCATTTTTTAGGTATTCAAAACACAAAATGGGATTTCTTTTTACCAGGTTTAGAGATCATCTCTATTTATCTTGGCAGTAGGGCCAGCCATATCACAGACATGCTTGCTAATAGACTGGAATTCTACTTCTAGTGTTACTAGGACATAAAAACTAATACTAACCTTTGTCCATCCCTGTAAACACAGTTCACGCATGTGGCAGATATTTCAATGAAAGTGTTCACTTACTGGCAGTTCATACATTTCAACAACCCATCACCCTTTGTGTTTTTTGTTTTCACTTAAAAAACATCCTGGAATTGAGATAGATTTCCATTTCAAGGAACCAAGGTCATTCATAAAATATCTATGAAATGTAGTTGGAAGTTTTCCTGTGTCCCAGCAGGCTGGTGGTCGGGATAATTCTCTCCCACTTACATCCCCCAAGTAAACACACAGAGGCTTATATTATTTATAACTGCTTAGCCATTAGCTCAGGCTTATTACTGACCAGTTCTTATGCTTAAATTAACTTATAATTCTTATCTATGTTTAGCCACGTGGCTTGGTATCTTTTCTCAGTTCTGCCTTGTCATCATGCTTCCTCTGACTGGCGACTCCTGACTCAGCCTTCCTCTTCCCAGAATTCTCCTTGTCTGCTTATCCCACCTATAATTCCTGCCTGACTACTAGCCAATCAGCATTTTATTTATCAACCAATCAGAGCAACACATATTCACAGCATACAGAATGACATCCCACAGCAAGGAAAGCTTATAAAGTGCTTTAAAGTGACACCCAAGGCAGTGGTACAGTGAATAAAAAACAGCATATTCCTAATATAAATAATCAATTGGGAAATTGACAGGGAAAGACAGATTAAATCAACTAGTCAAGGGAGTTGGGAAGAATCTTCTAAACAGAGGACTGATTAACAGAGGCTTAATTTATAGAGGCTAATTTCCTAAACCAGCATAATCCCAACAACAATCCATAAACATCTCCCTTCGACCACAGCAAGTGTAGTCTTCACCCCTCAGCAATGAAACTTCTTTTTGCAATAGACAGAGATCACAAAAAAAAAAAAAAAAAAAAAAAAAAAACCCACAACCAATCAAAATGCAGAGCTGTGGAGCCCAGTCACAATGGCTACATCTACAAAACACCTAAGGCTCAGGGAACAATTCAGAAGAGGGGTGGAAAGAGCTGCAGGATCAGGGAGTTTGCTTGGAGATTGTGTCTCTTAGCAATATCAGAAGCTACATCTATAAAGTGTAAAGTCATGTAAAGTCACCAACATGATTGCCCAAGTGTAAACTGAACAAGGAAGACACAAAATAACATGCCAAACTGGATAGAGAAGAGCCCATGAAGCCTCAACCCTACCAAAGAATTCTAGGCAACTGAGGAAAGCTAGGAATGGGAGAGGTGGCCTTCCCCAGAGAAAAGCACGATTGGTTGTCCAGTGCCAAAGAGTGAACCACGAAATACATACATACAAGTAACACTACACAAACAGAACAGGTTATATTTAGGAATATATATGCATGTGTATATACATATATGCATCCAATAATAGTAAAAATTGAATATGAAGGAGGTTGGGAAGGGGTATATGGGAGAGTTTGGAAAAATAAAAGGGGAGGAAAAGTTACAATTAAATTATAATCTCAAAGGTATTTTAAAGTGGTATGTTAGGGAATCAAGTGGACAAGAGATTAGGTTTGTAAAACAAACAATTGGGAAAGATAGATAAGTTGACTGGCAAGAGGAGATGGGAAGAATCCTTTGAGTAGATGACTAGACAGAGGGCTAATTAAATTCAGTCAACCAATCTCACATTACTATGGAAAAAAACAAAAGACTATTCTTGTTAAACATTCAGCAACAAAACTTAGAGATGATGGCTGGTCTGTTATCAGGCCTTATCCATATGAATACTTGTGTGTGCCATGTAAGCCTAGGGTGATCGAGTGTCATCATTTGTCTAGAATTGAAAAATGTCCTAAAACATGGGGCTCTTAGGACTAAAACCAGGATACACTCATACAAGTAACTGGTTGATCACCCAACTTGTTACCAAACACAGAACGATGTGAAAAAGACAGTTGACATTTGGTATGGATGTCTATTGAACTGGCACTTAGGATAGCTGAGATTTGGTCTCCTCCTTCTTGCTTTTTCTTATTAATTGACTCTGACTTAATGATTTATCTTCCTTCTATGAAGAGTATCAAGTAGGAAATCTTTTCTGGCCCTTATATTGTAGAATTTGTTAAGTATGTATAATTATGTATCTGAAAAACAACAAATGCATTAAATATTGCACATGAGGTGAAAACAGGTATATGCACACATACATATAAGGGTGTACACTACAAGACTTTCCATCATGGCCACCCAAGCAAGTACTCAGGAGAGAAATTTAATGCAAACTTGAGAATTAAGTCACATTGATTCTCTACTTTGGTTTTTTGGTCTGTGATCTACAGCCAGTAGAGTAAAGGAGAAATTATTAGGCACAGAAGTATGACATTGAAATGAGATCTTGCCCCCGTTAATACTGTAAGATATTAATTAGTGAGGATTTCTTCTGCCCCAAGGTAATTTACAGCTCTCTGAACGGTATGAAAATAAATACCACTATACTGTTAAACATCAAATGCAAACATTTCTCTATTTCTAGAGTTCCTCAAGTGCTCAAATTCTAACTTGAGAGCTGAAGCTCTTGCTGTGGATTCAGGATAGACTGGTATAAGAAGTCATCATGGGACTTCATTATAGTCTACAATGCATGGGAGAAGCCTAATAAACATTAGTCAGATTTCCGGGAACAAATGAATCACTGCTTTGACTTTAACACTAGCAGGTCCTGAGCATGGAGAAGCACTTTGTGACTGGTTTCCATCACATTTCTAAAAATGGAGGAGTACCAACTGACATTTACTTTAATACATAGAATAGGAAAATGTATATGAAAATATTTTGTAAATAGTAGTGCAAAATCAAAGCAGATTCCATCAATGAATCTTAAAACAAAAAGCAAAAAAGGAAAGGCAGTGGGCTATATAACCATTCAAGACTCGGTGGTTTGTAAGAATCTCAGTGAAGCTCAAGGCTCCATTGCTTTTATGTACATGCAAAAAATAAAACACTAATATAGCTTAATTCCATCACATTGCCAAAGCATTAGATTTAAAATATAATTAATCCAAAACCCACCACCTAGCATGAAAGCAAGCAATGGAATGCATACACATATGTGCACACACATGTAGCTTCCTCAGCTTGGCCATCCTGCCACATAACTGACAAGGATAAAATTTGGTCCAGAGTGGGAAATCAACTCAGAAAATTGGTTCTCCGTAAGGCAAATGTTATTAATTTTTTCCCATGGTTTTTCAGCCTCCACTCTTTTAATACTTTGACCAGAAAATTCTTGGTGGAGGGGGCTGCTTCTGTGGTGTAGGATGGTTTGCAGTATCCCTGGCCTCTACCACTGGTTATCACTCCTAACTTCCTTGAATTTCTTGTAAGAAAAAAAAAAAAATCCCCAGATATTGCCAAGCGTCCTCTAGTGGCAAAAATTACCTCTGTTTAGAATGACATCTAACCTCATTGTATATAGCTGTGAGAAATCTAAAACATAGTAACACATGAAGTTACATAAAAATTCTATTGCAGTTATTCTGTAATAGTTTGCATGCTTACCTGCAATTACTAATCATCACATAGTGTCAGTTTTTCCCACTGAACAAAACTGAGATTTTCACTCTACCACACCCCCATCTCCTATAAGCACTATTGCTTCCTTGAACCTTGTTCTCTTTGTAGGTCAAATGCAGCTTTGTTTACCAGTCACCTTTGGAAACGCACCCATCTGCAACAAGCAGTCAGACCTGTGGTTGGTATTAGCCATTTCAAAAGGTCCAGCTTGTCAAATCTTAGAAATGTCTCCAATTGAAACTCCCCATGCTGGGTCTTAGTTTCCCTTTATTCCAGTGAAGCTGCTGCTGACAAAGTATCACCAATTCCTCTCAATCAGTGGGAAAATGTATAATTTTATTTTCTCTATCCTTATAAAATATGCCATAAGAAACTGAGGCAAAATCATTTCAAGAGCATCCAGAAGGAATGAGATTTTGATGGAAGCATTTCCTGAATTTTAGTGAGCATTTGTGACTGTTTCTCCTCCTAGACACTCCCCATTTTCTTGCATGTTCAGATGAGATTCACCTTCACAGTGAAAACTGTCAATGGAATTATTAAAGAACAATAATTGCTTATAAGTAAAGTATTAGGTAGCTTGTACTCAAATAGCCAGCTACTTTCTAGACAAACTTAAAAATCTTAAAGTGTCTAAAATTCAGTATAAACAAAGATGAACTGATATACCTGTCCTCCAAAATGCTTTTCTGAATTATCTTCCAAGTGCAAACACCCTTTATTTCTTCTCCTCAGACCAGCTGATACCTTAATCATCACCATAGAGCTTCCACAATGATGAGATAACTTCCCACTGAAGCTCTCCCATCTCCTGTACTTTGCCGCTCTTCCTAGCAAGATGCTACATGTCCTAACATGTGCTTTGGCTCCAGCCTACCTCCTTTTCATTTGCTTTATATATCACGAAAGCACTAGGAGCTAGACTCCATACTTGGTAACTTCATCTGGTATGCCAACATCAAGAGATTGGAAAGATTCGATCACAACTGGTCACTGCAAGAAGCAGTGCCATGGCGATTGATGTGCGGGATGGATGCTGAATGTGCCAGACTGTATGTCTTTTCTGCCATCTCCAGCACAGTGGCTAAAATACAAACAGCTCCACCACCTGCAGTGTGAACATCTACCTCCCACCTCAGGATGTCAGCTGTAGCATACTCACCCTTCTCAGGGATGTCTAGAAACCTATGTCGTTGCATGATGCTGTAGCTTACCTTCTGTCTCACTTCCTGAGACAGAGAATAACTTCTCTATGCCTTTGGGTATCTACTACTATTTCTAAGCCCAGTTCATGTAGCTATTTTGATGAAAAAATTTGAAGCATCCCCAATGTGAAAAGCACTGAATCATTCCCATGCTTTTGTCTCATCATATTTCTTCTGTCCCCAAACCAGTGATTCTTCACTGCACTTTGATTTCCATGACTGTGTCAACTTCTAGACAGCACATACCTTAGAATGATGGGCCATGATTTATTCCTCTCTGTGCTTATGTGCTCACATATATGGAGCAACTGTGCAATAAAATAATTTCTGATCTATCTAGAGAAAGTTATTGTGACATGAAGACAAAAGAGGCTTCTCACTTAAGAAGCCTCAGGAAATCAATGTTAAGGAATAAGTTCACAGTTAAAATAAAAAGAAGAAAAATTAAGAGTTAAACATTCCTTGGCTTTTATATACTAAAACATATTTCATCATTTAATTATAGCAAATGGAAACTTTGAGACATCAAGGAAAAGTGACCAAACAAAGTGGTTCTTATTGGCCATTCACTACAGCTATCTGCCAGAGGACAGCTGCTTCTAACCTGCAAGCAAATCAGGACTTCAAGACTGCTTTAACTTACTTGCCCCTGGGTGTGAAGAGGGAGGGGTACCAGGCAAGTTTGCTGATTATACATACACCAGGAGGCTTCATTACAAGAGAGGGGAATACTAAAGTTTTTTATTACTATTCAGCCACAATATTATTATCTCACTTGGGGGTCTGGCAAAAAAAATACCTTTAAAAATGAGAATTTTCATATCAGTTTTATCAACATGACATATTATGTTCTCCTGTTGCATTATGTATAAATTATCTTCTTGGAAAGAAGCCCACACATCTTTGGAGAACTTGCTTAAGACTCAGATTGTGATTTTCATATTTTTAAGAAAGATGCAAAGGGAGATTATTACATAGCCATATTAAAAGACCTCCTGGGCAGGGGAAATCCTCTGTTGCGTTGCACCTCCTGAACACATGCCAAATACAGCTGCAGAAGGAAATGTGGACAGTACTGTGATAGAGAACCTTGTTTTTCTAGTGCTTTAGTCTTTCACCTCTCTCTCTCTCTCTCTCTCTCTCTCTCTCTCTCTCTCTCTCTCTCTCCCTCCTCTCTCCCTCTCTCCCTCCCTCCCTCCCTCCCTCTCTCCCTCCTCCTCTCTCTCTCTCTCTCACACACACACACACATTCTCCCTCTCCCTCCTTCCCTACCTCCCTCCCTCTCCTTTTCCCCTCTCCCTCCCTCCCCATCTCTACCTATCTCCATCTTCCCCCATTTAAGCAACAATAACTGCATATAAGCATTTATCTCTCATATAGAAAGATATACTCCAGATACCATCCAAAGTCAATCCAGTTCTCGAATGTGTTTGTTGAAAATATAGTAAATTAAGTCTGAAGGGTACTAGATCCAGATGGACAAGAGTTGGACTGTTGTGAATGCAAAGCAGGGCTTATAACTTCTCAAAATGACCATTGATGGATGTAAATTTCAATAATCAAGCTCGTAAAGTTAAGAGTTCACACTACAAACCATAACTTAGAGAAGAGAGTGTGAGGAATGAAACATTTACCTCCATTCACACAGCAATTCCATCTTACCTTTGCTTTGGCCTTTAATGGTTTCACTTACCTGGGGTGAAGCATGGCCCACAAATACTTAATGGAAAATTCTAGAAATAATTCACCAGTTTAAATAACTTCTTTTATAGCATATTATTATCATTGCTCTATTTAATTCTTAGTTACCGTTGCCAATCAATCCTTGTGTCCAATTTATATATGAAATTTTATCATAAGTATGTATACATAGGAAAAACAGTCTTTTTAGAATCTAGTACCATCTATACACACACACACACACATGTACATGGTATAAGAAAGTTTTAAGCATTTGCTTACTGTCTTGGGATGTATCTTTCATGAGTGACAGAGGATTGCTGTAAGTATTCCATAAGCAGACAAGAAAGACTCAAGGGAGGAGGCTAGCATTCATGAGGCACCTACAGTTAAATATCACTCATCTCAGCCACATAAACAAAGAGTTTCACAGTGAAAGATATGTCTAGTCTGGGATTGAGAAGATCTGCATATATTTCTGTGCTTCCCTAAGCTTGTCTCAGGCACACTTTGTGCCCCTGAGCTGTGCACAAGGTTAGGAGCAACGGAATTCCCAGGGCACTGTGGTAATGACTGAAGGAAGCATTCCAGCAAACGGACTTGAAAGGCTGCTTCACAATATCCCTTGCACATGACAGATGCATGAAACAGGAACTGAGACTCCCTACGCCTCCAGTGTTGACAAGGGGCTTTAAAGGCCAGTATCTAGAAAAGTCCTAGGTTCTACCAGATGGTTCCCTAGAATGTGAAGATGCTTAGCAAAGCCACTGAAAGGAAGTCTAGCAGAGAGGTGTATCATGCCATTCTAAAGCATTGACTCTCAGACCTCATATGGAGCTCAGTTTCACTAGGGCTGTCACTCTGTTTACAAACCTTTACCAGAGCTGAGAGAAATCCAAAAGCCTAACCAAGGACCATCCTTGCACTCAGTACACTGAATCCAGGACTATGAAGAGAATGTCGATACCCTCAACACCCACAAATCTGCCAATGGCCACTCATCCACAAAGATAACTACAATAAAAAAGGGAGGAGCTAACAACGGTCAGGAAGAAAGCTTCAGGAGCTCTTATTTACAGCTTACAGGAGAGTAAACAGCCACCCCTTTGGATGATGGATTGCACATATTCACTCAAAATGACCTCCAGCCATAGCCAGTGGCCCAGAAGTCCTACTCCTGCTTAGGCACTCAGCAATTTACTACATAGCCCATACCAGAATCCTCACAGCTATGGTACTTGTACTAGCTACAACGCTCATCACAAATGGATGAAGTACATAATTGCATAATGAAAAAATGTATCAAAGAGAATGAATAAAGTAAAATGAAATATGAAACTTAAAAGTATATTTGACAAGTGTGATGCTGAGTGTGGGATACCAGGCTCAAAGGGATCCACACAGGATGACTGGATGTTTTAGGCAGATAAATGGCAAAATGAATCTAAAAGCCAAGGACTTAATGACCTTCAGTAGAGTCAATACTGAAGGGAAGCATGAAAAGGAGTGTATGTCATTTCCCGATCTTGGGTCTTTTACACAAGGTGTGTTCAGCTTGTAAACATCTAGGGAGCTGCACACTCCTTATCTTCACCTTTTGCTATTGATATGCCTTGATGACCAATGTATTGTGTGTCACTGTTATATTAACACATATTATATTCCTAAGAAGAGTACATAAAAATTGAAATTGCAGGCACCAAGCATAAATTCATATATGCACCTCAAATCTATTTTCATCCTTTATTAATGCAGAAAGCAGATTTTTGCTTTTCCCTGAGATTTCCCCAGCTTCCAGCTGAAACTGTCAACATCTCTGCAGCCAACTACATGAATATACAAAGGTTCTTCGAAGCAAAAATAGGTAAGAAATGTCAGACTACTCACACTGCACTTTCTACCTTTCCCTTTTACTGACTAAAAAAGAACTTTTGAGAACCCCAAACTGAAGTTTCCTCTTTGCATCTCACATGCTCTAAAATCACAATCTTAAAAAGCATCCTTTCAGAGAAAAGGCGAGACAGGCACGCCAGCAGGTGCCATTTCTAATCCTCGCAGCTACCTTCTGCATAGAGAGCTGAGGGGTGAAAGCCATGATGAGAGTATTCTTCCCACAATTTTATATTCATGGAATTTGTTGTTACTTAACTTTTCACAAATCATTAGGCTGAAGTACCTCTCCATTTTCCCCCAAATAGTGTCATTTGACCTGGTATCCAGCTTAATGCAGACTCTGCTTTTGAATAGATTTCCTCACAAGTGGCAATCTCTAATAGGGTCATGTCGAGAGGCAGCCCTACTGCACGCTACCTATTGCACGTTAACATGATGAGGGTAATTTCAAATGGCATTCAATCAAAAAATCTGAAAGTTTTATTAGTGAGGTTGGGGGCTTTTTTCTGTTCAGATGAGGCTTGCTGCAGCTCATCTCAGCATTTTCAACTAAGATTTCAGAGAATGGAATGTTTTAAGCTTCGGGTACTCAATCTTGCACATTTCCATACATACCAAATAGTTGGTTGCACTCTTAGAATATTGATTGTGCATTCCTTGCATTCATCCAAATAAATATCAGATAGATAACTTAATCACCAGCATGGGTGATCTCCAAATGCAAGAGATAAATGGCACATTAAGCTATGGAGATTAAACATTTCTCGGTTGAAAACAACATTAAACCTGGATGGCTATTAAAAATATGCACTCATATTTAGCTACCACACACCCATTTCTCATGATAGAATTGAATATGTTAAAAACGGGCTGCAGTGAGAATTTGGGGGCTAGGATTGCCTGTTTTTTTTTTTCCAATTTGGGGCATCTAAAAGAATACAAGCAGAATTCAAGCTTATTTGGAAAGGATGCTACAATAAATCTGCTATTGTGGCACAGCTGAGGTGAGGCACTGTGATGGCTCATATTTGCCCTCCTGAAGTACAAAGAAGCTCAACAAACAGTCAATTATCATGTTCTAAGAAATACTTGACCATGAGCAGTTGAGACAAAAAAAATATGATGTAACATTAGGATTAGGTCAGTATCAACAAGGGCATTTTGTAGATCAGAATCCTGAGGGTGAGTCATTCTGAACTTAGTGGAGAGCAGGATGTTGGACTTGGCATCTTCATATCTTCCCCAGTCATGTGGTTCAACCCTGATCCAGGATGGAAGTCTCACTAGAACTCAGGACAGGAACCCATATTTCCAGTGGTCTTGCTTCTGAAATCACAGTTCCTTTAAAGGAAGAAGAAAGACATGACAGCAGCAGCAAGCAACTTCAGACCCAGTTCAAACTCCACTGAATTCCTGTTACTGTGTAAGTGTGAGTGTGCATGTTTGTGGGGACATACTGCACATTCAGATGTAGGGATATCTTTGTGGAAGTCATGAGAGGATAGTACGTTTCTTCCTTCATGGTGTTCCACCTTGTTTTTTGAGACAGCATCTCTCACCAATTTGAGCTCATGAGTTCATCTAGATTGGCTGGCTACCATGTCCCATGGCTGTTCCTGTCTCTGCTTCCCCAGTGCTAGAGCTACAGATATATTCTGCCAAGCGCGGCTTTTTATCAGGGTACTAGGGATATGAACTCATGTTTGCACGCTTGTATAGCAAGCACTTTAAAAACCGAGCCGTCTTCAGAGCACTCTTCCTCCAGCATTTGTGTGTGTGTGTGTGTGTGTGTGTGTGTGTGTGTGTGTGTATGTGTGTTGGTGCCTGCTAAGCTTTTTAGGCTCTAGAAACATTCTACAAACTAAGATTTCTCTTCTCACAGCCTAATCTTTATGTATTGGAGATATATGCTTTATCTCAGCTTATGATTTTATTTCTTGGACATTTAGATCCATTTGTTCTATAATTTATTTTATTATTTAAAATACCAAAGAAAAATTTAAAAGTTGAGTAACTGGAAATAGAGAAGAAACTTCCTATTTCCAACAAACAAGCATACACTTGTACCTTTCATACTTCTTTCATTTACACCTACAATTTTAGATTATACGGCCATAGAAATTGTATAAAATGTCACACAGTATCTAGAAAAAAAAACATTTAAGGCACTTCTGGATCACACAATCATAGGGGGATTAAAGCCTGAAATTTCAACAACAGTCTACACTCTGTAAGTTGCCATTACATTATACTCAAGCCCTTTAGAGAGCCAGTGGTCACTAGCTGCCATGCCTTGGTAGAAAATATGCCTGTGACCTTTCCTCATACATAGCTGAAATCTAAGAAACAGATAGACTTTTGAACAAAGAAACCCTAAAGGAAGACCAGCAAGATGACACCAAGTAGCCTTGCCTCTATTTCATTCTCTCCCTTTCCACACAGGATACACGAGAGCAGGGGGCTCACACTCCTGAGATCTGAGCATACACTGTTTCAGAACACGTTTATTACAAATTCTACTTCCCTGGCTTAATTCGAAACCCACCTTTGCTCCAAATTATCAAATCCCACAAAAGTTTCAAACAGTGCCCAAGAGGGAATTGATCAAGTAAAGGAGGCAGGAGCAAGAGCTTTAAATCTTTCAAATTCTGGGGGTGGGGGGTGTTACTCTTGACATACAATAATAAAATCTCACCATTTATTCAACTACATTTTGTGTTCATGGGAGGGGAAAATATATATGTATATTCAAATAACTAGACTTGGATAGCAGCTCATTTTCTAGCTTGTGTTTTTTAATTGAAAATTATTATTAGTACCACTTGATTTAGTTTTACTGTTCATAACCAACATCGTGAAAAAGCCCAGATTTGAACGGTTAATGGAAATAATTAGCGAATAGCTCCAGATCTCTTTAGAAGTTCCCTGCATGCTATTAAGTGAGGAGTAATATAGTGAAATATTAGAGTCTATAGCTGTTGTTTGTTAAATGGACCATGCCCCCATTTTGTTTTACTGTTTATGCAGAGCATTTTGGCTTTCAGTGAGAAGAGATGTTCACAAATGCTATTAAAAATGCTTTATAAGGAGAGTTCATTTGGAACTACCAAACCAAGTTTGGTTTAGAACATCAGTTAAGTACGCTTTAAAGAAATTCAAATGCCTTGCCATCATTTCAAAGGTAGGAATAATATGTGGAGGAAAGTCCTTTCATCAGAAGAATTTTAAAATAATTAAACCAGATATGTAATGTAAGTAAAGGAAATATGCTCAGGGTCAAAATATGATGTTTTTAGAATGCTAAGTCATGATTTAATGCTAAACCCAAATTTAAATTTTAATATATTCCTATACTAAGATTGTTTCCTCAATATAAAGAATGCCAAGTTCTAAAACAAATTTGGATTCAGTGTTGTGTTAAATGGTGGCCATATGTGCTGGAGATATTCAAGAATAAAACATTGGAGTAAGTGTGTGTGAGGCCTTGGGTTCAATCCCCATCCATGGGGGAAAAAGACACAAGCAAACATGAACGATTCTTTTTTTTTTTTTTTTTGGTTTTTTCGAGACAGGGTTTCTCTGTGTAGTTTTGCGCCTCTCCTGAACTCACTTGGTAGCCAGGCTGGCTCGAACTCACAGAGATCCACCTGGCTCTGCCTCCCGAGTGCTGGGATTAAAGGCGTGCGCCACCACCGCCCGGCTACATGAACGATTCTTAAGGCCAACCATGGTGGCACATGCATGTAATCCCAGCATCAGGAAGGGGCAGAGGCAGGGTTAATAGAAAAAGGCTCTGGAGGTGTGGGTTTCTCAAAAAAAAAAAAAAAAAAAAAAAAAAACCCTCATGCTTCATTGTCTTTACAAAGGCCATATATAGTTTGGGTGGGGTTTGCAGCTGTTATCTTTACAGCATGGCTGAGAACTTTGCAGTAGCTCCCAGGAGCATTCCAAAGATATGTAGATAGAATCACAATGGATAAGGCAAAACTCTAGATCGAAGACATGTAGGAAGTTAGGACAATGTCATACTGTAAACAAAAACTAACAGTCTTATTTGTGAAATTCCCAGGAAATATCAAAGAGTGGAGGGAGACCCTACCTGAAATAGTACACACTCAGCTATAAGCCAGGTTTTTTGTTAACATTCATATCTCTGAAAACCTTTCTATATAAAAAAATTACTTTGATGTTGGTGACTTTTGCAGCCAATGTTGATGCTTGTACTGGTATCTTGGAGTCTCAGCTGGTGAGAAGCTTCAGTCAGACTCCGTAGTAAAGAAGGCTCCAAGGGTGCCATCATTTCCCGTAGCATTCTATCCCAACTTAGGCTGATGCTAAAAGTACAGAATAATGTAACGTGATAATAATTATAGGTCAAGAATTCGGATATTGATTTGCCCAATCCTGAAAGCTATTTTCCTTCATCAAGCTAAAGAAGGAGGTTTAATAGTGTTACTTTCCCTAAGAAATATGTGTAACAACCTCAGAATTACCACAGTGATTTCATGTTATATAAGCATCTCCCAGTAAGATTGTTGGCCATGACTTAGGGACTGCTCGTTCATTCTCGTTAGGAAGGAAACATCCCTGTGGTTGCTGAGACTTTGAGGGTATTATGTACCGAATATGTTCTGCCCCCCACTGGAAAGATTGTAAACAATTAATAAGAGGGTTGAAATACAGTATGAGTTTTGTGATCCTGTGCCCTGACAGTAACGACCCATCATCTATTTTCCTCTTTATTCCTCCCAACAAAAGGTTTTCTCCATTTCTTCAGATGTCTTTTGCACTGCACCAGGAGAGATGGTTTCACTCCAGTCAGAGAGAGGTTGCAACAAGCTCCAAAGCTGTCCTACCCTTGCCAAGAGTTAGTTAAGTGTTTTCAGAAACCAAGACTAAGACCATGGAAACCACCCTGTTAAAGGAACACTTAGAACTTTATGAGAAAAGGCAGGAAAGTGCAGTTTCCATGAATGCATGCTCATACTTCATGAGGTAATTGGCAGCAAACAGTAAATACTGTGTGTGCTCAATATTTATCTAACTATATGATATGGATAGGGATATGATCTATATGCATACAGATAGTAATGGTTAGTGTTGTCAACTAGATAGATTATTGATTCACCTGGGAGACAGGCCTCTGAGCATACCTTTGGAGGATGACATTGATTGTATTAATTGAGTTAGAAGGACTCTGTCACTGAGTACAGCACTATTCCCTGGGTAGGGAATCCTGGACTGTATAAAATGGAGCAAATTAGCTGGACACTAGCATATACAGGCATTCATCCCTCTCTGCTTCCTGCTAGTGTATGGGCTGTGTAACCACACACAACGTAGTCTCTTTTTAATTATTCCTAACAAAACTCCAGTTTCCTTCATTACCTATGTGTCCTTAACAGCACCCCAGCAGTAATGGAGCTAACCAAATGGTTTGATTTCCTCACCATGATGGACAGTAACTTTTCTCTCTTCAGTTGATTTTTTTTGGGGGGGGGGTGGTTCAAGACAGAGTTTCTCTGTGTAGTTTTGGTGCCTATCCTGGATCTTGCTCTTTAGACCAGGCTGACCTCGAACTCACAGAGATCTGCCTGCCTTTGCCTCCCGAATGCTGGGATTAAAGGTGTGTGCCACCGCCACCCGGCTTTCAGTTGCTTTTGCCAGAGTATTTTATCACAGCAACAGGAAAAGAAATATACACACAATAAGAAAGACAGAGAATCTTTGGATTATTTATCAGGAAGAAGAGCTACCAAGTGGTTTTATTTTACAAGTAGTTCCTTTGACCTAATGAATATAGACTGATACATAGAGAAAAATTGGGCTTCCCCAAGTTAAATTCTTTTCCTCCACAAATAATAGGCCTGCTATTAGACTCTTCAGTCTCCACAACTGACTGATGGTCCTTTATTGTGGTTTCACACAATATGATTCTAGGAAGAAGACAGTGGCCCTCACTGTCTACCACTGAATATGTTATCAGGTGAACTTATTACCTGTGTAAGCCTCAGACAAGGCTCCTGAGGCTTCTTGGGGTCAAGTGCTGGTTGTAAGTCAAATAGAAATCAGAGGTAGAAATGGTTGATGTTTATCTCACTAAGAATTTGTGCTTATTATTTGCTGTCAGGGATTTATGAGATGAAACCAAAGCACGTGATGCTCACTCAGATGTGGAACTTCTTGAGTCACAAAAGGAAACAGTGATCCTGGAAGCAAGGGGATAAGATGTTCCTTGGTAAACAAGTAAGTTTGCCCACACTAAAGGCAGGAAAGCAGAATCATATACCTGAAAAGTGCATTGAAATTAAGCTTTGAATGCCCTGAGTCAGAGGTTCAAGGTCTGCCATTTACTGACTTTGGAAGTTGGATAGATTAATTTTTTTGGCTTTCAAGTTTTTGCAAATATTAATTAGATTTATCCTTTTTCAGTGGGAGTAAAGAGGGAGGGGTTGTCCCAGATGATCAGCCATCCTATCTTTCATTTAGTTATATCTCTATCTTTCTCCCTCCCCCTCTTCAGTTTCTTTATTGTTGATCTTGTGCCTTAATCAAACTTTGTATCTGGCAGAACAAGGCTTCCATAGCTTTATAAGCTACCACTCACCAACTGCTCCTGAGTGCCAAAGTTAGACAGCAGTAATACCACAAACCACACTGGCGTTCTGTCTGGGTTTATAAAATGCATCCTTGACAGATTGGGAACTTTCAGAAAAGATAACATATTAGAAGCTGTCTCCATGTGACACGGTGAAGGGGGACACTTGGGATGAGAAAACACGGGCTCAGTTCCAAATGGAGGGTGACACTGGGAATTCACAACGGGACAGTAGTGGAGGCAGACGCCTCATCTGAAAGATAAGCCAGCCAGTCCTATGAAAAGAAATGGACAGTTCTACCCTCAGGACAAGCTCAGCTCTTACATGCCTCAAATTCAATTGCAGATTTTGGTGAGGTGCTAAATCCTCTTTTAGTGGGAGAAGACAGCAGAGACATTCCCCTGGCTCAGAGGGCTAATGGGGAAATTAGTGTATAAAACAGAGATGCCTTGGGGACCTGAGAACAGAGGATAACTACAAGTCAGGGGGCCTGATTTCAACCTGCCATAACTCCAGAGTGAGAGAGAGCCATGGAGGACAGTTCTAAAAGTGGGGATGCTGACAAGACAAAAGTATAGGCAGAAAGAGTTGTAACTCCAGCAGTAAAGCATACAGAGGGAAGTTCTCATCCCTGGTGCTGGGGAGCAAACCACACAAACTGACAATAATTCTAGAGTTTGAGAGTTCTGTGGGTGAGATCAGCAGATAGATCAACCCCTGGAACACCAATCTGTAGTCAATTCACTGCCATGGTGTCAGGGAACTCTGAAATTCCAGTGGACCACTTGACATTCACAGCCATGTTCTTCCAGCAGGGTAATTAAAATTTAGCAGTGTCTGAGAGGACAAAGATAGGCCTATCTGGATATACCTCTGTGTCTACTTTTTCAATACCCCCAGATAAAACATTAGGTGCCCTAGAGGGTCCAACCTAGGAAGTTTCTAACAGAGGCATAGGGAACATACCCTGCCCAGCTCACAAACTGCAGACCTGAGTGTGGCCAGCAGAGCTTCCAGGTACACAAAGAAAAAAAGTTAAAGAAGCCTACGACAGCTCTGGTAGATTGCTGGCCTCTGTTTACTGCAGGCTCAGCACCAGCATAAATCACAGAAAAAGACAAGTATCTCCTTGCTGTGGATATCGCTCTGTATAAATAAAATGCTGATTGGCCAGTAGCCAGGCAGGAAGTATAGATGGGACAAGCAGAGAAGAGAATTCTGGGAACAGGAAGGCTGAGTCAGGAGACGCTGCCAGCCGCTGCCATGAGTACCAACATGTAAAATACTGGTAAGCCACAAGCCATGTGGCAAGGTATAGATTTATAGAAATGGGTTAATTTAAGATGTAAGAACTAGATAGCTAGAAGCCTGAGCCACTGGGCCAAACAGTTTAAATAATACAAGAGTCTGTGTGTTTATTTTATAAGTGGGCTGTGGGACTGCCAGGGCTTGGCGGGAGCTGGAGAGAAAACTCTCCAGCTACACTTCCTGTTCAATTGGGTTGTCTTCTCCAAATTCTTCTGGCAGACTGGAGTTTAGAGTATTCAGACAGAAGCCACTCCCCTAAACCCATCCTTTTTTTGTTCTTCCTTTTTCTATACTTTGTTATTACTATCATCTCAATTCTACTTTTATAATTGTTTGTGTGTATGAGTATGTGGGTATGTGTTCATGTGTGTGGGCATATGTGGCTGAATGTGTACATGTGTGTAGATACCAGAAGTCAACCTTGGGTAACATCCTTCAGGAGCCATCTCCACTGTTTTTTATTTCATTTCTTTTTTAACTAAGCCTTTCATTTAGCCTGAGATCACTGATTAGGTGTGAGTGTTCACTGGCCCAGTGAATCTCAGGGATCTGCCTGCTTTTGCCTCCCCAGCACTGTGAATACAAGCAAGCACCATCATGCCTGGCTTTTTTATGTGGGTTTGGGGGACCAAATCAAGTCCTAAAGTTTGTGCAGCATGCACTTTACTCACTGAACTACATATCTAGACCCAATAATTTAAAATAAAATCTTTGTGAAATTTAAATTTGGTGTGTGTGTGTGTGTGTGTGTGTGCGTGTGTGTGTGTGTGTGTGTGTTGTGTGTGTGTGTGTGTGTTTGTGTGTGTGTGTGTGTGTGTGACAGGGGATGATGTGAGTGCTGGAAGGGCATTACCAGGGAGTATATGAGGAGGTCAGAGGATAGCTATGTGGAGTTGGTTCTTTCCTACCTCTGTGTGCATTCTAGGGATTGAACTCAGATCCTCAGTCTTGCAAAGCAGGTACCTTCTCCACTGAGCCAATGAACTTGAACTTAAAAATGTTCATGTTACACACACACACACACACACACACACACACACACACACACAAAGTGGATTTTGTTTTGTTGTTGCTGTTTTTGAGACAGGGTTTCTCTGTGTAGTCTTGGCGGTCCTGGAATTAACTCTGTAGACCAGACTGGACCAGACTGGCCTTGAACTCACAGAGATCCATCTGCCTCCCCACCACCCCCCAAGTGCCGATACCAAAGGTATGTGCACTGCTGGGCTCATGTTTATATTTCTATCTAGCCTTTATAGTTACTTAATTTTGTTTATGCATTTTTCATTTCACCATCCATTTTCTCTCTCTTTTTCTATTCTTTGAATACTTCTAGTCTTCTTTTTTCCTTTTTACTCTATGCTTAAATAGTATTTTGAATTTTTCTTATTCTTTAAGAAACCTTTCATATTTTTATTTTAAATTTATATATTTTTGTTCACGTGCTGTTATGACTATTGTGTAATCTCTTTCCTCTTTTCTCACTTTCATTTCTTCTTTCTGTTTCTCCCCATAGCATTGTTCTCTACTTTTCCCCCTTTGTTCTTCTCTACTTCCCTTTACCCACTGTTTCCTTCCTGTCACCCATGTGCTAGTTCTACATTTATTTACCCTGCACGGTTTAAGTTTCTGGCACTAGATGGCTGCCAGTTTCAATTCTGTGGTTATTAGTGGTTTATAATGAGGTTTATAGATGTTAAGCCTAGGGCTATGTCTTGTAGGATTTGGTGTCCTGATATGGCAGTGGTTTGTTCTTTCCTCCCAAGAGGTACTGATGACTGAGACCACCAGTGTAGGCTGAATACCAAGATAATCCACAAATACAACTAGAGGAGGTATCCAAACCAACACAATGTGTAATACTAAAGCCTAGGAGGCATGGGAAGTAAGACCGCTCTGCCAGCCCAAAGACCATAACTCCACTGCTAAATTCAAATCAACTGAAACAGTTCAACTGCTGGGAGAACAATTCAAAAGTACTCCTGTAACACTCACCAAAGACCTCAAAGGAAATACAAACAAGTAGATCAATGAAGTAAGAAAATCAGTCCAGGAATTGGAGAAAAAATGCCAACAATCTAGATGAGAAAGTCATACCACAGATGAGAAATTCAGCAAGGAAATTGATATTTGGTAAAAGCACAGTAAACAGAAATGTTGGAAAAGAAAAACCCATTAAATAAAAAAAAAAATGTAGAAAACACACGTCATAGAATAGACCAAGCAGAAAATGACAATCAGGTTTGGAGGACAAGGTTGAGAAAATTCTATACTGGAGCACAGTAAAGAAAAAAGTAAACAAACATGATTACAACTAGTGTATTATGGTATGTGGATACAGAGACCAAACCTAAGATCCCAGGGCAGAGAAGAAAGAACAGAGCCAAAAACTAAAGACAAAATATCTCAATGAAATTGCTGGACATGGTGGCATACATCTTCAATCTCAGGCGAAGACAAAGATGTTCAGATTTCTGTGAATCCCAGACCAACGTGGTCTACATAGCAAATTCCAGGGCAGTTAGGGCCAAAGAGTGTGAATATCTCAACAATTTTTTTCAATGAAATTGTAGCAGAAATTTCTCCACATTTAGGAAAATAAACAGATATCCAAGCATGAGAAGCATTTAGATGCCCAAATAGACATGAGCAGAAAATAAACCTCATCATGACAAATTATAGCCAAGAGACTGAAAGCACAAAACAAGGAAACAATATCAAAATCTGTACAAAAAAAACCCACCAGCTTGCTTACAAAGATAAACATATCAGAATATTAGATCTTTCATCAGAAATCCAAAAGAGCTAGAAACCATAGAATTATGTTTCAAGCCCCCAAAATGAGGAATTACAAACTATGGCTACTGTATCCAGCAAAATCTTCTTAAATTTGTTGAAAAAATAAGTACTTTCAAGATAAGCATAAAGCAGGACAGTATACAAACCTAGTATTCAAAAGATAAGAGAACACTAAACACAGAAGGGGAAAGGAGTAGTTTCGATCAACAGAATGCAGGAAGGTATACATTTCACGAGAAATAAGTTAATGAAGGAGAACTGACAAAATATCATCTATCATGTCTAATGGTACACTAGCAAACCTATGGTAGACAGTGCGAGGATGAAAAGAAGAAAAATTGTATATATATGATAGTCAACCAGGAAAGCAATCAACAAAATTACAATAGTTATCAAGCTTCCTTCAATAATAACTTTAGACATAATTAGGTTTAATTCTCCAATTAAAATATGCAGCTTACTAGATGAAAAATAAGATCTAGGTCTCCTGAGATGGTTCAGCAGATAAAAGGCACTTGCCACATAAACCCGATGACCTGAGTTCCATCCCCAGAATCCACACAAAGTTGGAAGGAGAGACCAAGGCCACATAGCTGAACTTGGAGCTACTCCTTGTGGATGCTATGGCATGCATGACTCTCTCTCTCTCTCTCTCTCTCTCTCTCTCTCTCTATCATATATTATTTATTTTTATATAATATATATATATCTTGTGTGTTGTGTGTGTGTGTGTGTGTACACACTTAAAAAAATTTAACCCCAAAATCTAGTATTTGTAGTCTCCCCAAAGCATATTTCGCTGGTAGTAGATTAAGGGTTGAATCAGAGAAGTCAATTTATCAAGCAAATCAAATGTAAACTGAAAAAGAGCTATTCTAGCATATGATAAGGTAAACTTCAAACCAAAATTAGTTAGAAAATATAGATAACACTTCATATTAACCAAAGGAAAAATTATCAAGATGATGCATTAAATATTGGACTTCTGATTTCACAAAATAAACACAAATGAACTTAACAGGCTATGAATTCAAGAAGGAACAAGGAGAGAGGCAAAGGGGGGTCAAATGAGGAAATGCAAGGGGGAAATGATGTAACTGTATTTTAATTTCAAAAACTGAAAATAATAACTTAAAAAAATTTCCACAATATGTGCTTCACCATTGAACAGGCAGGTGAATATGGAAGATAATCTATGACCACTCCCCATCTCATTCTCCTTGAAAATACAGAGAGGGCCAACTTTCTTGAACTATCTAATCTTGCATGAGTTTCTTATTAGCCACTGCAAGGAAATGGCTAATGCAGGCTAAATCCATGAAGAAAAGAGAGGCTGATCAAGCACATGGTTTGGGAAGCTTGCTGCTGTGGTCCTGGAATCAGCCCAGTCATGGTGAAGGCCTTCTGGTGGCATCCCAAGGTGACATGGGAAGAAATAGGGACAGGTACTGTATCTGCATCTATAACTGGTTTCTATCCCTGATACAAAGTCACCATAAACCTAATTATTTTCCAAAGACAGCAGCTCTAAACACTCTGGTTGGATTCAGTTTTCACATTGTCGGTATCATTAATATACTAATTTGGAAATGAGTTTGGGGTTGATGATGAGCCATAGCAACCTTTGTTATAAGACTACTAAAAGTCTAAATCATGGTAACAAAGGAAAAATTTGGCACTTATTAAGTATTTGCTCATATTTATTCTGATTATCACTATTCTTATTCCCATGGCCTTCATTATCTATGCTGCTCTCCTGCCCTACTTAACCAGGCTGCTGACTACCAACAGTAAATCTACAGCAGCATGACATCTACAGAGATGGTGTCCTAGGGCTACAATAAAACAGAATAAACAGATTTATACATCATCAGAAACTTTACACTTTCTGACTGCATTCATTCAAGTCCTTTCGGACATATACATAGCGTCATGTGCCAGACTGTGGCGGGTTCTAGACATGTAAGAGAAGACTATTTGATTCTTTGCAAGTAGAGACTGGGCTGAGGTGGGGGCAGGGATTTGTGATGTGCCTAGTAATCCTCTCATGTGCTGATGCATAAATGCATAAATGCACACTGAGTCATAATACATTTGAGAGGCTCCAGTAATTGTCTAAGAAGGGAAATAAATAGGCTTGGGGATAAATCTGGTTTTAAAATAATTTAGTTATATAAGCTTTTAATGGATTATATTTTTATAAGTACTAATACTTATAAAATTTTTGCTTTTAGCAAATTATGCATCATTTGAACACACAGGCTAATGCTTAATAAGAATTAGAATTATATTTTGCTTGTTATATAAGTAAGTATCTTGTTACATGCCTGTTTAATGCTTGCAAAAGCATTCCAAACAATCTCTTTAGAATAAGAGTCTAATTACACATTTATCATTAAAATTACAGTGAGCTAATTGCCTTGGAGATATCTTTATCTCTCTTGCAGCTTGCTTAATCCTAATGCATGTTTTCAATAATCATTTGTTATTTAATTAACTAATTAACAAACAATACCTGTCCTATGGAAAATCCTAAATTAAACACTTGAGACGCTTTAATTGAATGCTCAATAACCCAATACAGCCCTTAATATTAGACCTTTAAATATTGCAAGCATTCTATTGAATCGCATATTACTTTGCTCCTGTTATCTTTGGGACTTAATTGGTAGGGGAAAGGGCACTTGATAATACCCAAGGGATAGCCAGCACAGCAAGGTTCTGATGAAAGAGAAAATATCCATTAATAGCTGTTGAGTAACAAAGCAGGCCAGCCATACAGACAGCAACAGAGGCAGACCATTCATTAAGAGTATCAATGTCCTTGTCCCATAAAATTAAGAAGCTCAGTTTGGAAGATAATCAGAAACAGACCCCCAAATTAGCAGTCTGTGACAAAAAGCAGATACCTTTTATGTCCTGGTCCCCACACCACACTGTGCTCGGCATAGCTCTGAACATAGCTGGTACATGGTGTTTCCTCTTGTAGCATCCATTTGATGATGGACTCAAATTGTCTCAAATGCTTTCCTTTCTTGGGTCTAGCCCTCCCTGTTCAGCTTGGGAAATGTTGCTGAGATGGATGCCTTACAATGCAGACCTAATTACTAGCATCCTACCAGTGCACCCCTACCCTTCCTGAGTGTTCTTCTCACCTCTTTGATGTTGGCAGCTTTCAGTATTATCATTGGCTTCCTGATGATATCCTAGATCACTGGCCATCTGTCCCTATATCTCTTGATCTACCAAGTCTTAAATTATCATAACCATCTACTTTATATATTATTTGTCACTTTCTCTCAAAGTCCTACAAACTCTTCAAGGGAACATCCTTCAAAGAATCACCTGCTGAGCCAAGCGGTGGTGGCACATGCCTTTAATCCCAGCACTTGGGAGGCAGAGCCAGGCGGATCTCTGTGAGTTCGAGGCCAGTCTGGGCTACCAAACGAGTTCCAGGAAAGGTGCAAAGCTACACAGAGAAACCCTGTCTCGAAAAAAAAAAAAAAAAATCACCTGCTGTTAAAATTTGTACTGAAACCTAAAGCCATCCTTTTCTCTGTACCCTATATTTCCTCATTTTACAAATATACAATAATTATATTATAATTACATGTCCACCTCCCACCTTAAACTGTAGAAACCAGAATTAAATAGCTCAAAGCACAGACTGCAGTGTTTAGTAAATATAGCTTCAAATTCCTCCTTCACCACATACAAGGATGTGAATTGAGACTCAAATGTTTAATTCATCCTTTCTTCAGTTTCAACATAAGTAAAATGGGTAGAGTAATTAATCGCACTCATTCATGTGGTTATTCTGAGACTTACATGGCATACCACATATACAGTACCAATAAACAATGTCTGACATACAGAAAATTCCAAGTCATTGCAAGTTAATTTTAATATCATTACATATGCTTAATACTACAATATTGTATGTTTTTGTGTAATACAGTTTATGGCTGTTCCTATAATTTTTCCCCTAGAGGAGACATAAACATGTCTGCCCCTTCCTCTTAAGTTCCCAACAACAAATTGAGGTACATTTCCATCAAAGTCTACTCTGAGGAACCAATGAGTTTACTAGTCTTCCTTCAGAGTAATGGCCGAGGGATTATGGGCAGAAGTGAGGGCTGCCTTAAATCAGCCACACTGGAAGGTCTTCACCTAGCATGGATTATGATTCATCCATGGAAGCATAGATGGAGTCCCTTAACTTACTTGTTCCTCACCTCTACACACTATCTTTTCCTGGAGGCCATGTCTAAATAGGGCAGAATTTTATACCACTGGTTGGAAGGAGTATTTGGGTATTCAAATACTCAGGCGAGGGTCCCATGACCCTTCCTATCCATCCTCCTAAGAAGGAATGGTGACAGTCAACGAGCCCAGCTGTAGTGATCTTTTGCAAATGGGTATAGCTGATCTGAAGAAGATGGCAGCAGTTTGGCCCAAAGGATAGTCCCACACATCAATTAAAGTGTGTATATGTGGATTTTGTAAATGTTGCTATACATGGATTTTCTGAATTATTACATGAATAAATCACTGAATAGGTGGCTTGAAATAGGGAAATAAAGAGTTTAGGGGAAATCTGGAACTTCCTTACATATTTAAAAATTATATCCTGTAGCAATGGAATTGGAGCAAATGCCCCACATGGAGATACATGATCAGAAAGCAATAGTGATAGAGAGATCAGTTAAGTATTATTTTTCTAATGATTATATCTAAAATTTAATGTGTTTCTTTTTATTTAATGTATTTAGCATTTAACAATAACATATTTAGGGGTACTATAGTGTTTTAGGACAGGATCATATGACAACAGATGAAGTCTCTATGAATCTGTAGCTTTGTTAAAGGTCCCATGTATATGGTTGGTCTATGTTCTGTGGCATGCATTCACTTACTGGCTATATTATTTAATGCATAGTCTTTTAAGTCATCTCCATGGTGTGCTGAATGACACTTTGAATGATACTGAAGTTATACTTTGCATTATTTGTAGATGAGCAGCGCTTGAGAGAAATCTAGCTTCCTGGATTTGTCTGGAAAGTACAAGAATTGGCACATGTGATTTTAGACCTGTCTTCTTTGCAAACAAGTCTCAGCGTTTTCAAGTTCACATACTGCTGTGCACAATATTGAGTTCTTCCCCCCAGGAAATGAAATACAGATTCTCTTAAGTTTGGGACAATAGCTTGGTAAACTGTTCCATGTTTAAAATGAGTCACTTGGAAATGTCAGGAAATGATGCACAGGATGTATAAATCATGTGCCCACTTCAGCTGCCTCAGAGCAGACAGAGTTGGAGGAAGACTATCCATAAAGGGATCCTCTTGGGAGAACCATGCCCTAACCTGACCCATTCTGCTCTCAAAGCCATCACCCTTCAAAAGGAACACACAGTCAGGAAGTCTCCTTCCTTCCCAACAGTTCAATATGCATTTCTAAAAATGAAGCCTCACGAACAGCTAGAACCTATTCAAACTACTGTTGTACTACAGAGGTTTCTTGCCACTGTTCATAATTTACCTGTCAGGGAGTGTGAAAGACATTACACTCCCAATCAAAGGATTTTCTTTTGCTTGTGTTTAGAATGATTTCTCCTAGTTTCAATAATGTTTTTGTTAAACCACAAAAGGTGGGAAATAATAATAGGATATTGCTTAATTGAATATGTCGCCATGACAGGAGGCACAAAGCTCCATTTTAACATGGGCTTGCTTACTGGCCACCATGATGGATTGATTGCCTTCATTATGTTTGTAGTCTGCATTTCTTTCACCTGCTCCATCCTCTTCACAGCCCTGATCCATTGAGCTGTTGAAATCTTGTGTTTCAAATTACCCATGGACTCACCATTCTTCAGCACTGCTGCACTTGAATTGTTGGTACTATTTCAAATGCCAAGAGACTGGACAGAACTCTGAAAACTTTCATTGAAAGCCATTTAAAAAATAATTTAACATAAGGATCACAGTCTTTTCACCAAGGTAGTAATCAAGTCATCATGGTTACTGGACTTGGGCTGTTTTTTCACCTACACCTTCTAAACAACCTTTCTTTAAAACCTAGCATGAAAGTCAGAATTCACAAAAAGTGAAAACCAGTACCAGAAAAAGAGAGAAATGGTCATTATATAAAATTCATATTCCATTAATATTAAACCTGCAGAAAATAATGAGGCAGGAAATGTAGGCAGGCACCCATATAATTATTGTAAGAAGTTTGGCAAACTTTTTTTCCTACTCAATTGGGGAAAATACACTAGCTTGTACTTTAGGGGCATCTAATTTTTCAGGGTATCTGGAAAGGATTTTCTTTGCCTGTCTTTTAAATCCTTAATTTCCTTTAAGAGCAATGTTTTTTATATACTACATTTCTTCCATATTGCATCTTCCATCTCCCAATCATCTATCCCTATGCCTTTTGTGTGAATGCATCAATCATATTACACAAGAAACTTTCTCTGAGAAACCTGTTTATTATACTGGTGAGTGTTTTCCTCTTTCATCTCAAGGCTGCAGCTTCCATATTAAAGTGAAGCTCTGGGCTTCTAGGCAGCAGACAACACAGGAAATGAGGTGAAGCAGGCCTAGAACTTGGTTCTCATGAATGGGTTACATGCAGACATAGTTTCAAATCTTGACCTGATTTTCACAGGCATCTTCTTACAGTGCAGGCACAAGAATATGGGAAGTTGGACACTGGTTCCAGAGTATATGGCATGATTCAAGGTTTGAGATTTCCAACTTTGCTTAAATGGTTCTATGAAGACTGACATGGGTGGAGCCTGTAGTGCCAGCACTTGAGAGATAATGAACAGATGAAGAAATGATTTGAATCAACAAATTAGTGCTTCTCAAAATTTGAGGAGTACAGGAGTCATCTGAGGGTCCAGAAAAGATTTTGAAAGTCTGGGATAGAGCCTGACACCTTACATTTCTAACACATTCCCTGTTGATATTTTGCTGCTAATCCCTAGACCATATTTGGCTTATCAAAAGTGCAGCTTATCTTTTTGAAAGAAGAGAAACCTTTTGAGGTGACTACAAGAAGGCTTGTGTGGAAATATCATTCATTGGCCCTGTGAGCATGCAAAATCTTCAATCTATGATGCCAAACAAGGTGTGGGCCAGTTGCACTGGGCATCAAGCCAGCCTCCATGTCCAACAGGCATTTTACTCTTTGCCAGCAAGTTCCTTGGCAGAAATGGGAAATGCACATGTTCAGCCAAAATTTCACATGTTTTCCTCCTCATTTTTGTCCCAGTGAATTTCGTACAAGCATCCCTTAATTTGTTCATTGATAAGTTGGTGTTTTAAAATTAGTTGTGGTATAAAGAAACTGTAAGAGACTTCAGCCAGGGAGGCAGGTTGGCTAACTGCAGATCTTCACCCCTCCTTCAGCTCCTCCAAAACCAATCTCCCAGTCTTATCGCCAGTTCTCTAGCAGACCACTTGCTCCTGTCTCCATTCCTATCCTGCCCTCTTCTCCAATGGGTCACATAGCTCTTCCCCTCCAAACTTCCTTTCCCCAACACATTACTTTATCCCAGGCCTCCACTCCAGGCTCTCCATGGGAACGCATAGGCCACTTGGACCAGGAAAAAAAATCAGTCCATTGCAACCTTCACCTGTCCTTCCTCTCCAATCTAATTCACCCTCCCCACCACTACCTTGAATCCAAGAACACATCAAAAAGATCATCTACCATTATTAAGTAGTCTTCATCCCAGAGATGCAAGGGTGGTTCAACATATTGGTAAGTGGATAACTGTAATTCATCATATAAACAAACTTAAAATCCAAAACCCATAAGATCATTTCATTAGATGCAAAAAGGGTCTCTAAAAGAAGTCCAACACCCCTTCATGATAAAAGTCCAGGAGAGATTAGGGATAGGAGGGATATACCTAAGTGTAATAAAGGAAGTTTACAGCAAGCCCATAGCCAGCATTAACTTAAATGGAAAGAAACTCAAAGCTATTCCACTAGAAACAGGAACAGAAACAAGACAAGACTGTTCACTCTCTTAATACCTACTCAATATAGATTCAATATAGTACTTGAAACCTTATTTAGAGCAATAAGTCAACTGAAGGAGATCAAGGGGATACAAGCTACATGTAGAAGAATCCAAATAGAACCATATCTATCACCTTGCACAAAACTCAACTCCAAATGGATCAAAGACCGGAACAGAAAATCAGATACACTGAACCTGATAGAAGAGAAAGTGTGGAATAATCTGGAACTCATTGGCAAGGAAAAGGCTTCCTGAACCATTCATACAGACATTAAGATCAGCCATTAATAAATGGGACCTCATAAAACTGAAAATCTTCCTCATGACAAAGGACACCATCATTTGGACAAAGTGGCAGGTTACAGAATGAGAAAGATTTTTATCAATTAAATATATGATATATGGATAGAGTCCAAAATATATAAAGAACTCAAAAACCAGACATCAAGAAAACAAATAGCATAATTTAAAAAAAAAATGGAGTACAAATCTAAACAGAGAATTCTCAAAAGAAGAAACTAAAATGGCTGAGAAACACTTAAGAAATATTCAATGTTCCTAGTCCTCAGAGAAATGCAAATCAAAACTACTATGAAATTCCACTTTACACCTATAAGAATGGCTAAGATCAATAAAACAAGTGACAACTCATGCTGATGAGGATGTGGAGCAAGGAGACTACTCATCCACTGCTGGTGGGAGTGCAAACTTGTATAGCAACTATGGAAAACAGTGTGGTGGTTACTCAGGAAGATGAGAATCCATCTACCTCGAGATTCAGCTATACTACTCTTGGGCATATACCCTAAAAACACTTCACCCTACCACAGAGACACTTGCTCATCCATGTTCACTGCTACTCTACTCATAATAGCCAGAAACTGGAAACAACCTAGAAGTCCATCAACAGAAGAATGGATAAAGAAATATGTGGTACATTTATACAATGGAATATTACTCAATCTTTTAAATAAATGACATCATGAGATTTGCAGGGAAATGGATGGAACTAGAAAAGAGCATCTTGAGTGAGGTATCCCAGAGCAAAAAGACAAATGTGGTATGTATTCACTTTTATGTGGGTAGCAGGTGAGTCAATGTTAACCAAGCTATAATCTATACAACCACACATTTTAGTTGCATAGAGTAAAGAACTAAGGGAGACAGATAAATCTTTTTAAAATGGGGAAACAGAATAGATAGTTGTGGGTGACTGGGGGCCTAGAGTGGGAGGATCAAGTGGAAATAGGGAAAGGAGAGGGAGAGGAGGAAAGGATATAGGCAGAGACAGCTAAAAGTAAGGGCCATTTTAGGGGTAGTATAGAAACCTAATATAATAAAAGCTTCCTAAATTATATACATATATGAAGGTGATCTAAATGAAATTGCCAAATAATGGGAAAGACAGATCCAACTGGCCATTTCTTGTTGCCAAATGAAGCTTCCAGTACTGGGATTGGATTATATCTAATTGAGTGATTGGCCAAAGCCTCCTATGGGAATTCCTAAATAACCCAGGCTGTTGACAATCCTATAGGTTGCTCCAGACAAACTAATGGCAAAGGCCCCTTGAAGCAGACAACACCTACACAACTCATTGAACACGGGAAAGTCAAGCTGCTGCCTGTGCAGAACCTTCACTCTAGTATATTTGGTATAAGAAGATACTCTGCAGACTACCAAGACAGAATCATAAACACCAAACCAGCCATAAACCTTTTAATCTACAACGGTGTCCTGCCTGAAGAATATGCTAGGGCAATGGAGACACAAAGCTGTGGGAGTAACCAACCAATTATGATTTGATTTAAGGCCCACTCCATGAGATAGAACCTATAACCAGTTTTCTCCTGCCTGTCAGTTCCCTAATAACTTTTCAGAGGCTTTATATTATTTATAAATGTTTGGCCATTAGCTCAGGTTTATTACTATTAACCCATAATTCTTATCTATACTCTGTCATGTGCTTCATGGTGGCTTGTTACCTCATTTTTTTGCACATCTTGTTTCCTCAGGGGCTGGCTGGCTATTGGTTGCCTGACTCCACTTTTCATCATCTCTCTGTGTCTCCATTTGGCTTTCTTGCCCAGCCTTATTCTGTCTGGCTATAGGCAAAAACAACTTTATTATCAACCAATGAGAGAGACATATATTCTCAGCATACACATCCCACAGCAGGAAACCATACTCAACGTTTTTTGGGTGATCAAGAACCTGAGACTAGATAACCAGGGACCTGGGGTAAACCAAATACTACTGTTTTTACCCAAAAAAGTATCAATAAATGATTCCTAATGACATTCTGCTATACTCGCAGATCAGTGACTCTCTCTGCCATCATTAGAGAAGCTAACTCTTGTAGAAGATGAGAACAAATACAGAGACCTACAGCCAGACATTACATAGAGAGTGAGAGAACTTGGCACACTCATCCTTAAAAAGGATGTCTCCATCACACTTCTCCCCTTAGAGCTTCAGGAACCCTGTGGAAAAGGAGACAG
Source organism: Peromyscus leucopus (assembly GCF_004664715.2). Classification (NCBI taxonomy): domain Eukaryota; kingdom Metazoa; phylum Chordata; class Mammalia; order Rodentia; family Cricetidae; genus Peromyscus; species Peromyscus leucopus. The sequence goes on from NC_051063.1 coordinate 8,965,966, forward strand.
AGTATAATTGCCAAGAACACAAAGCCCTCTAAATCAACATGATCAAAGCTCATATGAACTCACAGAGACTGAGGCAGCATGGACAGAGCCTGCACAGGTGTGCATCAAGTCCTCTGAGTATATATCATGGCTTCCAGTTTAGTGTTTTTATGGGATTCCTGTGTGTGTGAACAATTGAGACTCTTTTCCTGCCTTCCTTTGGGCTCTTTTCCTTTTATTCATTTGTTTTGTTCAGTTCTTATGCATTATATCATATTATATTATATTGTTATATTCACTTCGATGTCTGTTATCTAATGAAAAACAGAAATGGAGTGGATCTGGATGGGAGGGGGAATCATAATCAGTATATATTAAGTGAGAAGAAATCTATTTTTAACAAAAGGGGGAAAAGGAAACGATAGTGGTTATTAATACACTTTAAGAGGAAAAACTGCAGCTATAAGAAATAGAAATCTTCTATCCCTGTGTTAGTTTGAGACATCACCCATAATCTTAGGCATTTTAACTTGGTCGCCAGTTTGAAGCAGTGTTCTGGGAGGTTCATGGGATCCAGCCTTGATCAAGGAAATATGTCACTAGGGTGAGCTTTAAAGGCTTAAGGCTTTGCCCTACTCTCAGTTTGCCCTGGATGCTTGTGGTTCAAGATGTGAGCAATCAGCTTCCTGTTCCTGCCACCATGCCTTCATTCCTTAACGTTTTAGCTCTTTACAAATGTGCATGCCTATGTTTGAGGACATTGTTTTTGTTAAGGGAGAGGGATAATGAAGTTCAAGAAAGCAAAGTTTCAAGAGAGGAATATTCTAAGGCTTTTCTAAGGAAATGCCACCTATGTTTACTATGGTTTCCAAATAATCTTATTTAAATATGTAAGCATTAAATTGTAAGTTTCTTGAAAAGTTAAGACAGGATATTTTAATTTAGCACAACTATATAAAACACATGTGAACCTCTTCATATGGACTAAGGGTAAATGTCTACATGGGTTAGACTGGTTGTCATAAACACATGACCTAAATCTGGAAGAGACATTCTCAAACTCTAGATTGGGGGTAAAGGAGACTTTGTTGATAATGTGTGTTTTGTTCTGTTCTGTTTAAGATGCCTTTTATTTGGCACTTTCTTATTCCTGTGTCTGATTACATAACACAGTCATTTTAAATTATGTGAAAAATATTTTTTGCTTAGTAGTGTGAATAATTTACCTGAAATATATCCATTGCAATTGCGTCTGAGTCTGTGGCTCAATGGTACCACAAAAAGTAAATAAAAATTAAAAAAAAAAAACAAGCCAGAAAATATATATATTAGAGTAAGTTCAACATCTTTGTGTTTAATAATAACAACACTCTTTCTGTCATCTAGAAAAAAGAACATGATTTTTTTTAAAGAAAGGGGGCCTAAAATTATGCCTAACTCATAGAAACCCAATGCACTATCTCCAGCATAGTTTCATATGTGACCAAAGTGAACTTTGTATAATGTATGTGGATAAAAAGTAAATATCAAGGATCATCTATGTATGAGTTTTACTGGGTTAGAAAACTGTTTCTTCAAAACAGTGTGCTTGTCATGAACTATCTAGCAAGCTTAATAATTGAGCATTACTTCCAAATATTGTAAGCCATATAAAAGAAACTCAATAAACTACACTCTTCTCTCAAAAAGAAAGAGAGGAAGGGGGAAGGAAGAAATGAAGGAAGGAAGGAAGGAAGGAAGGAAGGAAGGAAGGAAGGAAGGAAGGAAGGAAGGAAGGAAGGAAGGAACTATGACAGAGAGTCTGGGTCTCTTGTCTATGCTATTTTCTAACTGTGCTACACATGAGTACCAATCCTCCTTGGAATCAATCTCTTCAACTGTAAAGTATGGCTGGCACGTGATTTTTGTTCACTGGTGGGTTTATGGATAACTTTTAACTTATGAAAGATAATTAAATAAATAGAAAACCATCAGATTGGCACAGCCATTTCAGAAGATGGAAGCATAGTAACTACTAAAGCTAAATTTTGCCCCATGCCCTCTGCTTGAACAGCTCAAATGCTATGGGTATTCATAAGAAAAATGAGATGCCAGAACTTCCATAGATGTTTTTCATAGTAATTAAACAATAGGACAATTCAATGCTCATCAAGATATGAATGAGAAATTGCTGCATAATCATATAAGCAATACTATCTCAAAGCAAAACAGAATACTGTGATATACAACTTGAGTGAATTTCACTCACATAAGTTTTAAAAAGCTGTGACACAAAGCACATGCTAGCTACCAGCTCTGACTGGACCAAGAGGTGAATGTCTCCTCTCCCAGCCTGAGAGTCCTGTCTCTAGGATCCAGGCCCCATGGGGCAAAACCTGTGCTCCCCTTTCCACACCCATCGCTGCCCCAGGTGCAGGCCAGCAGGGAAGACTCCTGTGGGCAGGCATCCCCACCAATGCCTCCCCATCAGACCAGACCCTGTAATCTACAAGACCCACTCCCAGCCCCAAACCCACCCATACCCCTGAAACCTCAGTATCTCCCTGAGACACAGAATCTGCCAACCCTGAGTGGATCAAGAGCTCTAATTGGATGAAAAGCTCTGATTGGACCAAGAGTGGCTCTTGGAGACAAAGACATCCAGCACAGAGTGGACCAAGAACAGCTCCCTCAGACACAGACACCTCTTGTACCTATTGGAAGAAGAGATGGGTAGATGCCAGTGCAAAAATATATACAACAACATAAAAAGCAATATGGCACCACCAGAACCTAGTGGTTCTACAACAGCAAGACCTGAACATCACAATGTAGAAAAAAACAAAAACAGCAACCTTAAAAATAAGTTTATGAAGATGATAGAGGCCTTTAAAGAGGAAATGAAAAATTCCCTTAAAGAAATTGAGGAAAAGACAAACAAAAAATTGGAAGAAATTAATGAATCCCTTAGAGAAAGCCAACAAAACAAAGAAAAAGCAATTAAACAGGTGAAAAAACAGTTCCAGACCTGAAAATTGAAATAGAAACAATGAAGAAGACACAAACTAAGGGAATGCTGGAAATAGAAAATCTGAGTAAACAAACAGGAATTGCAGATGTAAGCATAACCAACAGAATACAAGATATGCAAGAGAGAATCTCTGGCATGGAGAATATAGTGAAATAGATTTGTCAGTCAAAGAAAACACTAAAGCCAAAAAAGTCATAACACAAAACCTTCAGGAAATCTGGGACACCATGAAAAGGCCAGACCTAAGAATAATAGGGATAGAAGAAGGAGAATATCAACTCAAAGGCATAGAAAATATATTCAACAAACTCATAGAAGAAAACTTCCCCAACTTAAAGAAGGAAATGCCTATGAATATACAAGAAACTTATAGAACACCAGATAGAATAGACCCCCACAAAAAGTCCCCTCACCACATAATAAACCACTAAACATACAGAATAAAGACAGAATTTTAAGAGCAGCAAAGGAAAAGGCCAAGTGACTTATAAAGACAGACCCAACAGAATAACAATGGAGAGTCTGAAATTCGGAAGCTCCTAGACAGATGTAATGCAGACACTAAGAGATCATGGATGCCAGCCCACAAAAGAGCAGTGAAGGAGATATCTTGATAAAAGAGACATCATGGGGATAGGGAGAAACCTGGTGCAAGGGAAGTTCCCAGGAATCCACAGGGATGACCCCAACTTAGTCTACTAGCAGTGGTGGAGGGGGTGCCTGACCTGACCTACCCCAGTGATCAGATTGGTGAATGCTCTGTCATCATAGAGCCTTCATCCAGTAACTGATGGAAACAGATGCAGAGAGTCATGCCCAAGCACAAGGCTGAGCTCAGAAGTCCAGTTGAAGAGAGAGAAGAGGAATTCTATGAGCCATGGGCGTCAAGACCATGATGGGGAAACTTGCAGATACAAGTGAACCAAGCTAGTGGAAACTCATGAACTTTGGACTGAGAGCTATGGAGATTGCATGGGACTGTACTAGGCCCTCTGCATGGACAAGACAGTTGTGTAGCTTGGTCTGTCTGAGGAGCCCCTAACAATGGGAATAGATTCTATCCCTGGTGCTTGAACTGGTTTTTTGGAGCCCATTGCCTATAGTGGGACACCTTGCACACCCTTGATGCAGGGGGAGGGGCTTGGACCTGCCTCAGCTGAAAGTGATGGGCTTTGCTGACTCCCCATGGGAACCCATAGCTTTTCAGAGGAGGGGATAGGGGGTGGGCTGGGGAGGAAGGCTAGGAAGGGAGCAGGATGAGGGGTGAGTGAGGATCTGTGGTGGATATATGGAATGAATAAAAAATTTCTTAATTTAAAAAAAGTGCATGCTATAGGGTTTTATGTGCAGCTGGCCTTTGAAGACCAAGCTAAGTTAAAGAAAGTTACCGCCAATTTGAGTAAACAAGTATTATTAGAGAAGAGCATGAAGTATTCTTCTAGGTGTTAAAAAATGGCTCTATGTCTTGATTTCCACAGTGGTTATAAGAGTGTACAGACATGTAAAGTTACTGAAGTGTGTATTTATGATTTCTTAATGTGTTCCAAGAGCAGAGATTAGCTTCAGGCAATATAGGACCTGGGTAGCAACACAAGTCAAGACTTCTTTTTTGTTCATCATGCTCTCATCATTGTAAACAAAGCCAGTGACATACATATCACTTCTACTGGGAGCAGGCAGCTCCCATTGTCCTACTTTAGGGACATTACTAGGGCCATTTGCTGTGGACATGCAATTTGAACAACATCCAACACAAGAAGGAGGAGGAGGGGGAGGAGGAGAAGAAGAAGGAGAAGAAGAAGAGAGGAGGAGGAGGAGAGGAGGAGGAGGGGGAGGAGGAAAAAAGATCAACCATGAACAACACACTAAAGATGGAGCCAAACTATATGATCCCTCTGATTTGGGGCATGAGGAATCTCACTGAAAAGCAGAATAAACAAAATATCACCAGTTCAGAGATTCATTCACAAGGAGGCATACTGTAGTTATCAAATTTCAAAGTGCATGTAAGTTTTCCAAAAACAAGAACAGTCAAGCTGTACTGGTACTTGACAAATGTTTCCTAGACTGGCCACTATGTGTTGTTTTCTACCTCAAGGACATGCCATAACTGAGGAAGAACTGTCAGGTGACAGATCCTATTCGGGTAATCCCCAGAAAGAGTTAGATTTAAGGAGAAGATCATGCCCCCTTTTATACCTTATCTTTGTTGTATTCAACAGTGCATGGCAGTAGAAGGGGACAGGTGGAAGAGGTACATTCATAGCGACTTGTGATGGCTAATTTTAATTGTCATCTTGACACAACCTGGAATCATCTGCCAAGAGAGTCTCAGTGTGGGATTGTCTACATCGAGTTGGCCTATGGGTATATTGGTGGAAGACTGTTTTGATTGTTTTAACTGTTGTAGAAAGAACACCATCCCCTCCCCCTCCATAACTGTGAGTGGCACCTTCTGGTAGTAGCCCGAATAAAAAAGCATGGAAGAAGCAAAGCTTTTTGCTGCTTTGCTCAAATGTTTTCACTCTTGCTGATGAATTCATCTACCCTGTCACTGCTGTTGTAGGTTCCTTTACTGATATTAGAAAGTGCTCTGTCAAGGACTGAACACCAGCTTGCTGTGGGATGTTCTGTATGTCCTGTGGGAGCCCTTCTTGGGTTCTTTGTGGCGTTACCCAGCAGGTCTGCATAGAGGATGATTAGGACCATGGGCCTGAGTGCAGGTGTCTGAGATGGTCTGCACTTGGCTGTGCTGGGGGATGGTCTGTATGTTAAGTTGCTCTGATTGGTCAATAAATAAAACCTGATTGGTCGTGGCTAGGCAGGATGTATAGGCGGGACTAACAGAGAGGAGAAATAAAAGAACAGGAAGGCAAGAGACACTGCAGCCGCCGCCGCCATGACCAGCAGCATGTGAATATGCCGGTAGGCCACCAGCCATGTGGCAAGGTATAGATTTATGGAAATGGACTAATTTAAGCTATAAAAACAGTTAGCAAGAAGCCTGCCACGGCCATACAGTTTGTAAGCAATGTAAGTCTCTGTGTTTACTTGGTTGGGTCTGAGCGGCTGTGGGACTGGCGGGTGACAAAGATTTGTCCTGACTGTGGGCAAGGCGGAAAACTCTAGCAACACCAGCTGCTCTCCAGGGATCATCTAAGCCTTCAGCATCAGGCTGGGACTGTGGAGGTGCCTAGCCTCGCCTCACAGACTGAGTAACTACCTGGGTCTCAGCCTCTTTGGTGTGAGATAACCATTATTGAATTGTCTCATCCATACTGTGCAAACCAATCTAATAAATACACTTTTAGTATATATTGATTCTATCAGCTCTGTTCCTCTAAAGAACCCTAATTTCACAGTATCATTGAAGAACACATGTAAGAAGAAAAGACCCATCAGGCCACAGCGGGGTGTTTAGGAATGATGATTAGGGGTTTCATTAGAGTTCCCTCATAACCAACTTTAGCTCTTCCTCACAGCTCCCTCTAGCTGTGCAGGCCTGTGTCCAAACATCACCCTAGAGGCATTCCCTGTTCCTCTCCCTCAGCTCATTCTTTACATCCAACACTGCATTTTGAGTAAAAACTCTTTACATTCTTTTTTATTTTTTTATTTTATGTAGAGGAGTATTTTGCTTATGTGTATGTCTGTGTATCATGTGTACCATGGGTGCATGTGTACCATGCAGTGCCCATGGACATGAGAAGATGGCATCAGATCCCTGAAACTGAATTTACAGAGAGTTGTGAGCCACTAAATGGGTGCTGGGAATTGAACCTGGGTCCTCTACAAGAGCAGCCAGTGATCTTAACCACTGAGCTAGCTCTCTAGCCTTTCTTCTTTATATTCTTGAAGACACATATGTTTCAACCTAGAAACTGGAGTAATAGACAGTTGTGAACCACTAAATGGGTGCTGGGAATTGAACCTGGGTCCTCTACAAGTGCAGCCAGTGCTCTTCTTAGCCACTGATCCGGCTCTCCAGCCCTTCTTTATATTCTTGAGGACAACTACATTTCAATCCTACCACCTCTCTTTCCTACCTGCTTCCTCTGGTTGCTTGTCATCTCCACCTCCTTCCCATCCCCCTCCTCCTTAGACCCTAGTTACAGTACATCCTTATTTCTCTTTTCTTCTCACTAAAAGGCTTCCTGGTAGTATCTGGTTCCTTCATTAACTTATTCCTCCAGCGACTCATTAAACAAACATTTATCAAGCATCCACTGTGTGACACCTATCATACACAAGCTTGGGGGAATGAACGGATGCAATCATACAAGACCTCTTGGAATTTGACTGCCATCTTCACTCAGGTGATGTTCTTCAGTGTGCCCAGCCATATCTAGGTCCTCCCTGAACACAGGGTGCCCTTTCACAAAAACCCATTTTCATCCTGCCTTTGTCTTGTAACCTTTTATCAATTCTTTGGGGGCAGAGGTAGGATAGCATGATAGAATTCTGATTCCTTCTACAGTGTTTACACAGCATTCCTGGGGCTTCTTATTGCCTTATTTATTAGGATGCCTTGTAATTATTTGTCTGAGAGTTGGAACAATTTGCCATCTAGAGAATGTCATCTTTTGTTTCCCCCATCACTTTAGGTTGCATTTCTTGATTATGATCACTTTAGGTTGCATTTCTTGATATGATATTTTAAAAGAAGGATGTGGTAAGTGATGCATGCTATGTAAAAAAAATGATAGGGACAGCTTCCTAGGGATTGTGCCAATAGGAGCTAGATACCATTTGGATATGAACACAGGTCCCCTGGAATCCCAGCTGCTTAGGACTCCTTAGGACCAAGAACTGGAGAACATTGCCTAACTTTAACCTAAAGCAGCCCTTCTCTGAGAACATGAAACTTTATCACCCAGAATGGATCATCCTATACACTTAATGTTCATAGTATGAAGTGAGTTGGTTCAGGGACATGAGTAATAATTTAAGTCCATGTCCATGCTCATCAAGCAGGCAACCACAGGGCTCCTGTTTGCTAAGCCAGGCAACACCCATAGAAGAACCAGTGCAGGTGTTCTGAGAAACAACCAGCTTCATCCTCATGCTGGGGAAAATATCATTAAATTTTTAAAAGGAAACAAAACAAATTGAAAAATAGTCTATGCTAGCTAAAGGCTTCTTTTAAAGCACCAACTGTCATTACAAAAATAAATCGCATCAGGTATTCTGGTTTGGGGCATTATTCCAGCCCAGGATGACTGATAATATTGGGAAGAGAGGTAGGCTGGGAATGAAAAGGCTAGCGGGTGAAGGAGAAGGGAGGTGATGGAGAGGGGGATCATTAATTTACCTTCTTTAAGAGCACACGTCCAACCTTCCAGTTCCCTGGCTCTTTCCCACCCATCTCTCTGTGTGCTTGGGGTCGTTTTGGTCTGGTCTCTTATTCTCCACAAATAATAAAAGCTTCCTAAATAGGAATTCAAGTCAGAAAAGTCCCTTTTCACAGGAATCAGAATCTACCACAGCAGGTGTAGGGAAAGATGGAATAAATCTCTGGGGGTCAGGAGAACGTGTGAGAGTAGACGATCCTGAGAGAGGGTGCCTCTGAGTTCCCAGGTACCAAGAAGGAAAGCAGAAACCCCGGTACCCACTTGAGCTTTGCCAAGCTGCCTTGCGGCGTGAAAGAGCAGGAAACCACAGTCAGCCTTCCTAGGTGTATGCCTCTACAACAACTGGCACTCAAACCTTTCTCTTCACCTAATTCCCATTCATCACGTCATGCCCCGGATCACAGCTCCCCAAACGAAAGCACCATGGCCCTGACACCAGGATCTTTGCAGAAGCTGTCCCTGGAGTGCCTGCGTGTGAGTGGGCAACGGAGGGTTTCGGGGCGAGGAAGGGCGCTGGGGTTCAAAAGCAGAGTCATCAAAAGTAATGAGGCAGTTCCGCCCAGCTCTGCCAGCCAGGGGAGCACAGCGCCCTTTCAAATTGGCTGTCCCAGCTCGGCAGCTCAAATAACTGGTCACAGAGCGCTGCAAGCAAATTGCTCTGACAAGGCTGTAACTGTTGTAAGGGTTCAAGGGTGCCGGCCACTAGGTCAGCGACTGCCAATCAAACCGACCGAAAAAGCCGCTCATCGAGCCTGTGATTTCTACCTAGGCCGCAATTATCCCCGACTATTCCGGTACCTCGGCAGCTCCTCTGATTAAACCTGCCTCCCTTTTACATCTCTTTCAGAGCGCGCTTCACACACTAATTAGTTGCCTGCTCTCCACTGAGATGTCAGACCCTCCGTCAATTTATCTCTATTTCAGCCTGCTCAGAGTGACTTCCCCAGTTATCAAAATTTAATCATGCCTTCAAAAATGTTGAAAAGTGGTCATTAGAGGCAAAAGGCCACAGGATACAATATTCATTTTTCTCTATCTTCCAGCCATCCAGCTGGCATCTATAATGGATATCCTGGGGGCTGTGAGAACGCGTTGATTTATGCAACCTCGGCCCTGCTCTGACTGTGCTCCGCCAGGCTGCCTGAGAGAACAGGCTTTAACAAGGTCTGAGGTGGAGGACATTAATCACTGCAGCATTGTGTGTGGAAAGGGTGCCGTGTAGTCAAAGAACCCCCTACAGTAGGGCAGTTAGGGTTTTTTTTTTTTTTCTTTCTTTCTTTCTTTCTTCTTTTTTTTTTTCCTTACCACCTTCTCGGGGATAAAAGAGTTTGACAATTGATTAGACCTTTCTGTAACCTTGCAGTACTGTGAAATGATGAAAGAAAAGAGGGAGAAAGTGATTCTCACACTGGCAGGTTTAAATGTGCAATAACTTTGCGAGTCTTGACTGAAACTGGCTATCAAAATCAGTCCGGACTCAATACCATCTGAAAAGAGAAGATCTTTCTTGGAATAAGAGCCCTCTCGGCCAGTGTGTCAGAGTCAATCATAGGCACCAGGGTCCCGCGGTGACTGCGGCTGCCTCATGGTGGGTTCTGATAAAAATCACATCTGATAAGTTCACCTCTGTCTACCTGCTTGGCTGGAGAGATGATTTTAGTCAAAAATCAACAATGATGAGCTGAAATCTATCGGCAACTAGCGACTGCTTTTAACTCCGTTTTTTTGGAAAGCCTCACTTTGAGACCAAGGCTCCTCCTACCCTCGGACATTATACCCAAGCCAGAGGAAGCCAAGAGAGACACTGGATGCTCCTTCAAATGTCAGAAGTGTACTAGTCCCTTGTCCCTTCTGCCCTGAAACATATAAGCCCAGATAGCCTCAGTACTTTCTTCCCCAACTACTCAAAGCAAAGTACCCTAAGATCTCAGAATAGGCAAGGTGATTTCTGGGATCATATACATATAGGTAACATTTATAAAGACTGATTAGGCAATATTTTGTATTCAGGAATATATATATATATATATGCATGTATATATGCAACAACAATTAAAGTAAAAAAAAGCCATGGATTTGAGAAGAGAGCAAGGTGGGTGCATGGGAGGGCTTGGAGGAAGGGAAAGGAAGAGGGAAATGATATAATTTCAAAAGTATTACAAAAACAATAAAATATGGTAAGACTTTTGTTCTTTCTGTCTTTTTTCTTTTTTTAAATGCATGTGATTGAAGAGCAAACAATCAGAAGACTGTAGACTTCTTATAAACATCCATGACAGAGAAGAGTCATCATGGTATACCTGCAACTATATATATATATATATATATATATATATATATATATATATATATATATATATATATATATAATATATATATATTATATATATACATACACACACACACACACACACACACACACACATATATATAAATAATTAATTAATGCAGCTGGGTGGTGGTGGCACATGCCTTTAATCTCAGCACTCGGAAGGCAGAGCTAGGCAGATTTCTGTGAGTTCAAGGCCAGCCTGGGCTACAGAGTGAGTTCCAGGAAAGGCACAAAGCTACACAGAGAAACTGTCTTGAAAAAAAAATCATTAATGATTGTATTACAAAATGAGTGATACCAAAAACATAAAGTTAGAGGTATAAATACAATGTCTGATTTCTAAATATTTTATAAAGCTTTAGTAATTTAAATCATATGCTAGACAGTTAAAGTGCAAATTAGAGGCACAGAAACAGTTTACTGGAACACAGAGTTGAGAAATACACTCAAACCTGTCGCTTGAGTTTTCCTGCCTTGCCCACAGTCAGGACAAATCTTTGTCACCCGCCAGTCCCACAGCCGCTCAGACCCAACCAAGTAAACACAGAGACTTATATTGCTTACAAACTGTATGGCCGTGGCAGGCTTCTTGCTAACTGTGCTTATAGCTTAAATTAGTCCATTTCCATAAATCTATACCTTGCCACATGGCTGGTGGCCTACCGGCATCTTCACATGCTGCTGGTCATGGCGGCATCTGGCAGTCAGTCCTTCTGCCTTCCTGTCCTTTTATTTCTCCTCTCTGTTAGTCCCGCCTATCCTTCCTGCCTAGCCACAGCCGATCAGGTTTTATTTATTGATCAATCAGAACAACTTGACATACAGACCATCCCCCAGCACAGCCAAGTGCAGACCATCTCAGACACCTGCACTCAGGCCCATGGTCCTAATCATCCTCTATGCGGACCTGCTGGGTAACGCCACAAAGAACCCAAGAAGGGCTCCCACAGGACATACAGAACATCCCACAGCACTTCCCCTTTTCTTTTTTTAAAAAGGAAGGTTTTAACTTTTACACATCTTTAAAGCCAGCTTGGTATATTTGGGAATTTGGGCGTAGCTTCTCTTACTACTTCCTGCTGGAGGGGGGCGCAGTATCTTATGGGGACACAAAGAAAATTTTAGGTTCATGGAGTAGTCCGTGAGACTGTATCGTCTGAGCCAGTTGCCTTGAAACGATTCTGGATGTTGGATCATCTGGGCCATGGTGTCATCGGAGACCTTTCAGGGGGTCTTGGCTGGTCAAACCTGATGTGTCTTAATCTGGAACAAATCCATAGCCTCTGGCTTTCTGTAGAGACAAAAACAGAGCCTCTTTTCCAAAACAACATATCCTTACATCTAAATTTTGAAGTCAAGGTACCTTTAAAATATACATTTTGGCATAACTCAACAGCTTTTGCAATCAAATGTTTTTCTTCAGCTACAAATATCAAAGAGAACATAATCCAGATTCTCTGTGTGATAGCCATCTTTATGTGGCTTATTTTTTATATTACTTTTACTTTCTCTTTAAAGACTTTATTTTTTTAAACTTTCTATTTCTTTATATAACTGTCTATGTTCCTTTTCCTCTCTCTTCCAAGCCTATGTACATTTTTACACACATTGTAAAGCATTTAAAGTCTTGTTCCATCTGAATTTGTCTTATTGTGAATCTGTTGCTTTAAACTGCACCATTTCTAAGACTGAAAAGGTGCCATGGCTGCTTGCTCCGCCCACCTCAGCTTCTCAACATGCCGGTGGTGCCTTTACTGCCAGCTCTGGGAGCTATCGTGAGTCTATGCTTTTATCCAAGCAGCGTGTAGCCCAGAAACCTTTTTTGTTTTGTACTAGCAAAGGCTAAATCCACCACGCAGCTTAATGTTCCATTTGCAGAGGCCTCATTCCCGCCATACTGCAGGTCAAGCGCACACGCCAAGAACCCGCCAGTAACTCAAACTGGCAGCTGCTGCTCATTTGAGAGAGACAATTAGGAAGCTGTTTTTAGCTCTGTTTTAGAATCTTTTTTCTCAGGTTTTAGGTACAAACTCTTGCCCCACGTTGGGCGCCATTTGTCGCTTGAGTTTTCCTGCCTTGCCCACAGTCAGGACAAATCTTTGTCACCCGCCAGTCCCACAGCCGCTCAGACCCAACCAAGTAAACACAGAGACTTATATTGCTTACAAACTGTATGGCCGTGGTAGGCTTCTTGCTAACTGTGCTTATAGCTTAAATTAGTCCATTTCCATAAATCTATACCTTGCCACATGGCTGGTGGCCTACCGGCATCTTCACATGCTGCTGGTCATGGCGGCATCTGGCAGTCAGTCCTTCTGCCTTCCTGTCCTTTTATTTCTCCTCTCTGTTAGTCCCGCCTATCCTTCCTGCCTAGCCACAGCCGATCAGGTTTTATTTATTGATCAATCAGAACAACTTGACATACAGACCATCCCCCAGCACAGCCAAGTGCAGACCATCTCAGACACCTGCACTCAGGCCCATGGTCCTAATCATCCTCTATGCGGACCTGCTGAGTAACGCCACAAAGAACCCAAGAAGGGCTTCCACAGGACATACAGAACATCCCACAGCACAAACCCAACAAATAACGTTAAGAATTTTGAAAAGACTAGCCCTCTCAGCATATGTATCTTAGTTAGGGTTTCTATTGCTGTGAAGAGACACCATGACCACAGCAACTTTTATAAGGAAAACGTTTAATTGGGGTGGCTAGCTTACAAGTTCAGAGGTTCAGTCCACCGTCATCATCATGGCAGGGAGCATGGCAGCACCTGCAACTCTTTCTTTCTTGCCTCGTAATTCAGCTTAGCCTGGAACAGCAAGTGGACTGTCCAACGGAGAATTATGCGAAGGTGTGGCTTGACCACTCATGTCTGGACTTCAGGGCACTGGGGGAGGTGGAGAGCTGCATGACACACAGCTTTGGAGCACACGCTCTGGCTAGACTCCCCAGTCTCGGAGAAGACTGCATTTATAAGCAAGTCTGGCAAGAAGGCAGAGTAGGAAGAGACAGCAGGAAGGTGGCCATGAGGGTTAATGATTTTCTGATTCTCATTCTCTCATCTGTTCCAGTATAGACTGCATTCTGAGAAAAAAAGAAAAGACTATGACCTGCCTCACGATGATTTAGGATATATAAAGTGATAAGAAAGCACTGCATATATCTACTTTACAATGATGCTTCTACCCACAGTGAATCTGTCTCCAGGAACCAATCATGATGAGCCCTGCAAACCTCTAGCCACACCCACTGACACTAGGTATCTGGTTAGGCTTCACTTTCACCCATAAGTGCATGTCCCCGGATTCCTAGCCACACTATCTTAATCCCACATTTGACATGGAACATAGCTCTGGTTTTACCATCATAGACATTCATCCTTACTATACTCTGTTTTGTTGGAGTTCAGAATATTTTCCCAATGCTGGGCAGTGTGGTTACTACTCACTCTGGATGTACCAATGACTTGAGAAAGAGAAAGATGAATATGAAGTTACAAAGTACCAGTTGTGAACTACTGACCCATTAAAAGACCAGGCAAAGCAATAACTCTATCAAAGAGCTATGTCCCCAGCCTTCCATGGAAACATTTCCCAGCAAGGATGCTTAAACTGGGATCTGTAATCTATGCCCCCTTCCCTCACAAGAAGAAGCCACTGCACAATTTTTAAAAGATTTGTTAAGCCGGGCAGTAGTGGCGCACACCTTTAATCCCAGTACTTGGGAGGCAGAGGCAGGTGGATCTCTGTGAGTTCAAGGCCAGCCTGGGCTACAGAGTGAGTTCCAAGAAAGGCACAAAGCTACACAGAGAAACCCTGTCCCAAAAACCAAAAAAAAAAAAAAAAAAAAAGAAAAGAAAAGAAAAGAAAAAGAAAGATTTGTTTTATGTTTAGTTATGTGCAATTATGTGTGTCTGTGTATAGGTATGTGCACATGAGTTCAGGTGCCTATGGAAGTCAAAATAGGGTGTCAGATCCAATGTAAGTGACAGGCAGTCAAGAGCCACCTGATGTAGGTATTGGGAACTGAATTTGGGTCCTCTGCAAGAGCAGTGCCTGCCCTTAACTACTGAGCAAGCCATATCTCCAGCTTTCATTATACAATTTTTTTTATAAATTTCAGAAGACCTAAAAACTTTGATTGTAAAATTATTTCCTTCTTGTTTTTGCTACGCTCTAGCTATAATTCAGCATTTCATTCTATCGCAAATATAGACTAATAAGCACTCTAGCTTCAGCAAGACTTACGACTTTGTCACCAATAGAAATGGCAAATATTGTCATCATATCACATTCATTCCAGAGAGCTCAAAACAGCATTTCAGTTTGTCTCTTTGAAAATATAGCTATTATTAGTTCTGATGCATTTATTAGTCCTGATGCATTTATTACTCAATGCATTTGTGAAAGTGGACACATTGCTGTGTGGCATGTGTCCACATGCTGTGCTGCATTTTACTACTGTCTTTCAACATTATTCATTTCTTTCAAAATAGTGTATATTTATTGTGCACTTTCACAACCCTATTCTAAAAACAATGCTTCATGGGCTCTCTACACTGTTCATAGTGTCCCCGATCCTTGCATACACAGAGGCAATTAAGAATATTGTTGTAAGGCTGGGGATACATCACTGTGGAAGAGTGTTTGCCTAGGATATAGAAGACCTGGATTCAGTCCCTGGCACTGAGAAAAGAAAACCATGATGATTTTTGAAAGAATCCTGCTGGAGGATGTCTTTCTGTATGCTGTGAATATATGTTGTTCCCATTGGTTAATAAATAAGCTGCTTTGGCTTATGGCAAGGCAGCTTAGAAGCAGCAGGAAAGGAGAGAGACAGGAAAGAGAAAGGTGGGGTCTGGTAAGACGTCAGCTGCTGCCAAAGGAACAACAATATGCCAGCAGACCAGTAAGCCAAGGAACACGTGGAAAAACATAGATTAATAGATATGGGTTAATTTAAGATGAAAGAGCTAGCTAGCAAAAGGCCTGCCATAGACCATGCAGTTATTAAGTAATATAAGCCTCTGTGTGTTTACTTGGGACCTAGTGGCTGCAGGACTTGGGTGGGAGGGATTTGTCCCCACTGCAGGGAGGGCCAGGCAGGACTGGAGAAACTTTTGGCTACAGAATCCCGATGTTGTCGTGTCTTCCATTTTATTTGGGCATGATGAGAAAGAAATGGGTTACTGAGAATCTCCCACTTAAGTGTGTTTTTACAAAACTCTGCTTTCTCATTTATTCATGCCTGTCAAATAATCAGAGTGGGTAACATTTTGCATGGTAAGCTTCAGTGCAAAAACTTAAGCAATACATGCACTGTCACCTAGCTTAGGTCTTGAAATGTGTAAGAAATACCATTATGGATTGTTGGGTTTGCTTGAACTAGAAGATTCCAATACAATATAAAAGCTTTCAATGCATTTCAATATCTAATTACATCCTGTCAGACTAGGCATGACATGTGTTTGACTAGATTAATGCCCCCATTCTTCAATGGTGTTAATCAAGAATCATCTCCATCATGAATAATTGGAATGTGGTACACCAGAAAATTACTAACAACATCCAATAAACACTGCATCTGATAAACACTGAGCTTTTAAGATACATGAGCAAGAGTTGTTTTTAAATTGTTCAAAAATTAATATGAGTCAAATTAACTATGAAAAGAAGAAAAGTAAGATTGCAGAGAAAAATTTAGAATTGTATGTGACATTGAGGAACTTGATACCATCAAGGAGCAGTTGTGTTTAGTGGACAGTTATAGAACTGTATTCTAAAGCAACAAAAGAAGCATTCTGTTTAAGTGACTGTAGACTCTACATCTCCACAGGACACACTGAGGACTACAAAATAAACAAATATACAAGAACTGAAACCATTCAAAATTGTATTCTGTGGCCATAAAATAAACAAAGCAGAAATCAATAACAAAAATATAGCAAAAAAAAAACCCCTCCAAACACTCAACAAACAAGACATTTTAAAATAATTTTTAGGTTGACAATGAAGGCACAAAGGCTATTTGAAAAATACATTGAACCCATTGAAAATTACAACACATTTCAAAATTAGTAAAACACTACTATAACACTGAAAAGAAATGGGTAGCAGTAAGTACATGTATTAGCAAACAAGAAAAGTTTCAAATCATAATCTAATCTCCCTTTTCAACATCCTACACAGAAAACAATCCCAGAGCAAGCAGAGAAAATGAAATAATAAAGTAACACTAGAACCAATGCAATAATGCAGAAAGACAATAGAGAAAATGTATGAAACAAAGAGCTGGCTCATTAAAAATGTCAGTAAGACTGACACTCCAGGCAGACTGATGAGGAAATATGGAGACACAAATTAGAGAGCTGTTCCGGCAGAAAGGTAATTGTGTCTGAGACAAATAAAGAAGAGCAGAATCTAAATTAATAGTGTTTTTAAAATCCACAATAATAGTCTTATAAGACTAAAATGTAAGCAAACTTTAATACCATGACAATAAAGATATCAGAGGCAGGAGGAGATTTTCCAGGGTGCATTGTTTTATGGCCTCAAACCCTTTAGATTCCTACATCAGTATGTGCAGTGTCCACCCCTTGACCATAAGTCTAGGAAGGCAGAGCATCAAAGCCGATGAAGCTCAGAATTGCTCTCTTGTTCTATGAGTCCCAAGATACTGCATAAACAAACTGACTGCTTTCTAGCCATCATTCTTGAGAGGCAATATCAAGATCATGAGTCCCTTCTCAGGCCATCACAACCCAGACACTATGCAAGAAAGCAAAGAAGCCATCTGTTTTGGGTCACCTTCAGCCATCCTTGTCATGAAAACTAAAGACTGAAACATCAGAAAATAGAGATAAGCCACCTGTGTCTTGCCTTTTTAAAATTTCTAACTCACAGAATACCTAAACAGAATAATCTGGATGTCATCTAATGACAGTTTATTATACCAAATAGATTGCCAGAACATAGCACTAAGCAACACTTAATGCCCTGAAGCTGTGCAACATTATTTGTGTTGCAATGAGACAGGTCAAGGACATCTTTTACTCTACTATAGGAATGTACAGTTAAATTGCAGATAAAACAGTTCTCATCAAACATTTTACAAATTGTATTTTCTACTCAGGCTTCTGTTCTCAAGATAGCCTCTCTAGAAGTTTCTCAGAAGAAATCTGTGGTCTTTTGGAGAAGTCTCATGAAATTGCCCATTTCCTTTTCTGGCACCACCTCTGTATCTGCCACTATCACTGAGCCCCCATACCGTGGGAGATGCTAATGAGCACGGGTCCTACCGGTGCCATGGAAATGTCCAGTGGCTGATGCATTTTTTTCTAGTTCTTATGGAAATATAAGATCTTGAGATAAGTATTAGATTTCTTTGCAGTCTTCATGTTAGCAAAAGTGAAAGGTTGGCTTATTGACGCTGATTTCTGTTCCTGCCTCTGTTTGGTTTTGTGACCCAGAAGAAAATCACTTCAAATTAAGTCAGTGATATGGAATGGAGAATTTTGCAACTAACAGATATGAACCTGCCTGATCCATCAGTCAGTATAAAACACAGCTTCTTTATTATTATGGTTGTTGTTATTATTATTATTATTATTATTATTATTATATTTTTAGACTTTTCAAAATTGATTCTCTGTAGATTTCATATCATGCACTCCAATCTCATTCATCTCCCTGTCCATTCTTATCTGCCTGCTGCCCTTGCAACCTTCCCCAAAACAAAACAAAATTGAAAAGAAAAACAGAAAGACAAAAAACAAAACCAAAAACATACAAAAAGAAAGAGAAAGAAGAGGAAGGAAGGAAGGAAGGAAGGAAGGAGGAAGGGAAGGGAGGGAGGAAGGAAGGAAGGAAGGAAGGAAGGAAGGAAGGAAGGAAAGGAAGGAAGGAAGGAAGGAAGGAAGGAAGGAAGAAAAGAAAAGAAAAGAAAAGCATTGCCCTGGCTAGCTCACCCACTGCAGCAGGGAGCAAGGAATGAAGCCAGTTCTCCTGCTCTCATGGCCTTGTGCCAACTCAACTGAACCCACACCACCATGGCTACCTCTACTGTTTTGCCCAAGAGAGATGTGGGGCCTGCTCTCCCAGTGCTGCAGTTGGTGAGGTGCAGGGCTAGCTCTCCCACTCTGGTACCTCCCAGGCCAGCTCTCCCACCTGCCACAGGTGACAGGATGGGATTATCTTTCCCTCACCCATGCCACCATTTGACAGACCAGCAGGTCTCCAGCTCTCATGCGCTCTGGTCCAGCTCACCTGTGCACCCCCTTCCCACCAACAGGGTCAGAAAACCTAGCTTCTTAAACTGGAGGTCGCAACTGCCATATGGGGTCAGATAACTAGATGTCATATTAATGTAGGAAGTTTAAGAGGTTTCTAAATGTACAACAACCAAAACTCAGTTCAAAATCAAATGTGTGGTAAACCCACAGTGTTGCTGATACTGCTTAGCCATTTGATCATGTGAGTCACTACAGCCTCAGTCTTGAATATACTAAACACACTCTGCTCTGTTCATGACATCACACCATGCCACTCCAACATACCGCCTAAAGCAGCTTGCTTAAGATTTGAAACTACTGATGTGGTGATTTTCAGAGGTTGTATCACACATAAAATGGTTTATGCCCTGGAAACATAATGGTTTCATTATGGAAAATCAAGACTTTAATATTTCCTTAGCATGCATATATCAAACTAGTATGTCTCTGAATTGCATTTTGTTAGAATGTTTGATTTATAAAATTACTCTTGAATTTTTGACTTGAGTTTCATGAAAATTGTTGAATAAATGTTAGCATGGAGTTATGACAGAATTTCTAAATGGTCCTACATACACTTCTGTTATTTTGTACCATGTATTTCTGCAAAGCAGGATTCTCAGCATTAATGATTATAAAATCAGAATATCAACTAACTGAAATGTTGAGGATTTAATTCTTTATGTAAAAATAAACAAGCACAGCATCTCATTAGCTGATAAATTTTCTTTTGTCTTTAACAAGTGGAAAAATTATATGTATACCAAATACTTTAAAAATAAATCTCATTATGATTTTTTAGCTCTAAATATTTGGTTCATACCAAATATTTAGTACCTTTTTGTATGCTGATACATACATGAGCCTGTAAAAAAGTCTCAGATGAAAATGAATCAGAAGTTGAAAAAGTTTAAGAAGCCTTGATGAACACCATAAAATAAAGCGATTGCATGTGTCCATCACTAATACACATGGGATTTTAAACATCAATAGAAACAAGTTTACCTTTCTGAATAATGTGGATTCCAATCTCTAAACAAAAAACACCGCAAAATGCAGCTTGGTACTTATATATAAAGGCATTTTTTTCTCCCCTTCTACTACTAATCACCCTTCTCCTCTACAGCCTCTTTTCCATAAGTACGGATGTATAAGAAAGCTGTAATTTCCCTTAAAAGACTCATGCAGATTTATATATGTAGCTTGAGTTTTCCTGCCTTGTCTACAGTCAGGACAAATCTTTGTCACCCGCCAATCCCACAGCCGCTCAGACCCAACCAAGTAAACACAGAGACTTATATTGCTTACAAACTGTATGGCCGTGGCAGGCTTCTTGCTAACTGCTCTTATAGCTTAAATTAATCCATTTCCATAAATCTATACCTTGCCACGTGGCTAGTGGCTTACTGGCATCTTCACATGCTGCTGGTCACGGCGGTGGCTGCAGGGTCTCTCTGCCTCCGACTTCTGCTTCCCAGAATTCTCCTCACTCCTTGTCCCACCTACTTCCTGCCTGGCCACTGGCCAACCAGTGTTTTATTTATTGACCAATCAGAGCAATTTGACATATAGACCGTCCCACAGCACACACACACACACACACACACACACACACACACACACACACATATATATATATATATATATATATATATATCAAAAACTATATAGATTACAGAACTGAAGAGCAAACAGGAAACCCTTGAAATAGAGCTCATGCCACATATGTATCTAGTTTCTAGATCAGTGTGAGCAAGGTAAGAAAGGGCAATGCTCATTTGATCTGCCTGAAAGAAATGTACTCCAATCAAGAATAGGTTTCATCCCTCCATTACACCCTGTCCTCAAAGCAACAGCAACACAGATTCAAACTCAGTCATCTACTATCCACTAAAGACAAGGCTTAGGTGGGGTTTGGAAACATCAAGTAAAAAAAGAGAATGACCATTTGATTGAATTACATTATTTAAGAATCTGCAACTCAGTATAACAGAATATTGAAGAGTCTCCCTGCCTTGGTCTCATCTAAAGCATGAAAATACTAGCAGATGCCAGCAGGAGCCGTGAGGGTGTGAGGGACTTCACACGCAGAGATGGGACCTGGTGGATGCTTCCTTCACCTCTCACCCAGGAAAATAAGCATTGTCAGAATCATACAGAGTTTGATTGGTGTGGTAAAGGATGAACTCAATGAGTGAATGTTAAAATAGGGTTTGGTTTAATTTTCAGATACTAATAGAGTCAGGAAAATGCAAGACTCTCTTTATGGACAAGATAAATTAAGGGTTGACTACAGCAGTACTGGATTTTCTCAGGTTCAGCACAAACGGGCTATATACAGGGTACCTTAAAGAGTGAAAAATCAAAAATTTCTGGTTGTGTGTGTGTGTGTTTGCTTTGTTTTCAAGACAGGGTTCTCTCTGTGTAGCCCTGGCAGTCTGGGAACTCTCTCTGTGGACCAGACTGGCCTCAAATTTAGAGATATGCCTGTCTCTGCCTCCTAGTGTGGAAATTGAAGGCAGGCATGTGTCACCATGCTTGACCCCCAAAATTTCTAAGTTGTATTTAGAAGGACAAAGAAACCAAAAAATCTGACAGGATAAATATAGAACAAGAAAACATTAATCACTCATACTGTGTTTCCCAAGGCATTCATGAAAACACCCATAAAGGGAAAAAATACCATTGCTGTCTGAGGATGTGTCTTAGCACATTTCATGTTGCCATTGCAAAATACTTGGGACTGGGCACTTTATTCAGAGGCTTATTCGATTTGTTATGCTGGTGGCTGGAAAGTGTAAACATCATGATGCAGCATCCTAATGAGAGCCTCCTGACTGCACTGAAACATAACTAAGAATGAGAGACTGACTGCCACATTCAGAAGAGCCAAGCAAGTGGGATAAACTCACTTCCCAAAGCCTACTCTTCAAAGCACTTAGTCTGTGAGACTTGACCTACTCTCTGGAAACAACATACATCCACTCATGAAGGTGGTGCCTTATGACCCAATATACTTGCACTAGCCCTAACTCAAGGGTCCTGTCACGTCAGTGACACCATACATGGAGCTAAACTTTCATAACCTGGACCTTTGTGGGACAAACAACATGTGAATAAGAACAGAGTATAAGCAATATTACAAAGTCCCAGTAATGCTTTCAAATCCCTCCCTCCTTTGAAAGCCATACCCTATGGCCTCTTACTAGTTTTCTGACCTTTATAGGAGCTCTGGTTGGAGCACACATACCTAAAGATTCAAAGTTAGTGTCCACATACGAGAGGAGACATGCAACATTTGTCTTTTTGAAACTGAATGACCTCACTCTGAATGATTATTTACTGTTGAATTCACCTGAAAATTTCATAATTTCACTTTCTTAACATCTAAAAAGTATTCCATTGTGGAAATATACCTTATTATCTATTCATCAGTTGATGGACATCTAGGCTGTTTCCATTACTAAAGAGCAAATAAAGTATATGTAATGCATGCTATAGAGTCCTGTGGTGATATTTGTAATCTGAGAAATAAAGCTTGCTTGAAGATAAGAGGGCAGAGCCAGCCACAGAGTTAAACATAGACATCAGGTAGTGGTGGCATACACCTTTAATCCTAGTACTTGGGAGGTGGAGATCCATCTGGATCTCTGTGAGTTCAAGGCCACACTGGGCTACATTAGATTGATCCAGTCTAGGAGAGAAACAGAGCCAGGCAGTAGTGGCACACACCTTTAACCCCAGTATTTGGGAAGCAAACATGCTGTTAATCCCAGCAATAGGAGGGTTGAGGTAGGAAGTAAAATGGCTGGGTGGAGAAAGGTATATAAGGCATGAGGAGACAGGAACTAAAGAGCCCTTTTGGCTGAGGACTCAGGGGCATTCAGGCTGAGGATTCCTGGGGACAGGATCAGCTGAGGAGTTAGCAATTGAGAAGTAGCTGTGGCTTGTTACTTTGTCTCTCTGATCTTTCAGCATTTACCCCAATATCTGGCTCTGTGTTTTATTATAAGACCATTTAGGATTGATGAAAAAGAGTCCTTTGGGTATATGCTCAAGAATGACAGAGACTGATCACACATTTCACCTATTTCTAGCTTCTTGAGGAATTTTCCCACTGATTTCTATAGTGGTTACACCAGTTTGTACTCTCAACAATAAGTAAATGTTCCATACCAGCATTTATTTGTTTTGATTTTATGTTAGTCATTCTGACTGGAGTGAGATGAAATCTAAAAATAGTTGTAATTTTCTCTTCCCGATAGGCAAAGGATGTTGAAATTTTTTTTTAAATATTCTCTAGTCATTCAGTTTTCTTCTTTTGAGAATGCCATTCAGTTCCATGAAGAAAATTTTAATTGGATTGTGTCTTAGTTAGGGTTACTATTGCTGTGATGAAATATCATGACCAAAAGTGACCTAGGAAGGAAAGGATTTGGGGGCTTGCATATCCTGAGCTGAAGTCCACTGAGAAGCCTAGGTAGGAATTCAAACAGAACAGGAACCTGAAGACAGGAGCTGATGCAGAAGCCATGGAAGGGTCATGGCTTGCTCACCCTGCTTCTCATAGAACCCAGGGCCACCAGCCCAGAATGGTACCACCAAGAATGGGCTGGACCCTCCCCCATCAATCATTAGTAAAGAAAATACAGTACAGACTGGCCTATAACTGATCTTATAGAGGAATTTTCTCAATTGAGATTTCCTCCCCTCAGATGACTATAGCTTGTGCCAAGTTGACATAAAACTAGCCAGCATGGGTTTTTTGTTTTCATGATATTTAGTTTTTTTGGTTCTTTTTATATCCCACACACTAGCCCTCTGTTAGACATACTTCCCACTTTGTAGGCCACCTCTTCATTCAAATGATGATGTACTTTGCTGTACAGAAGCCTTTTCACTTTTCATGAAGTTCCAATCCATCAATTATGAGGAGAAAAGGTGGGGAGACATGGGGGTAGGTGTCTAAGCAGGACCAACACGGGAAAAGAAAGCACCCAGGGGCTTACAAAATCCTCAAGCCAGCATCAGTTTAACAGACTTCCCTTCTTAGGCTTCTCCCATCTGGAATGTATAAAATTGTTACTTTTCTTTTCTCCATATCTTGAAGTTGTGGAATATTATTTTAAGATGTGTTACTTTCATTTATGCTGTGGAATATTTGATTAATGATGCAAAGATATGTTATATTCTTTTATGTTGCATTTGTCTAACTGTGTAAAGCTGTGTTACTTTGCCTGCCTGCAACACCTGATTGGTCTAATAAAGAGCTGAACGGCCAATAGCTAGGCAGCAGAAAGGATAGGTGGGGCTGGTGGGCAGAGAGAATAAATAGGAGGAGAAATCTAGGAAAGAACCAGGAGTGAGAAAAGAAGGAGAGGATACTAGGGTAAGAAGAAAAGAAAGATATTTAGAATAAAGAAAAGTAAAAGCCCAGAAGCAAACTGTAGATAAAGAGAAACAGGATGATTTAAATTAAAAAAGTAAGAATAAGTCTCCATGTATTTATTTGGGAGCTGGGTGGCAGGCCCCAAAAATAGGAAAAAAACAAACAAACAAACAAACTACAGTTTGGCCTTCTATTTTTCTTAATTATTTTAGGCCAGGAAACAAACTCAGTATTTTCCTAGATAAATGTATGGGGTGGTTTTGTGTGTCATCTTGACACAAGCTAGAGTCATCAAAGGAAGGAGCCTCAGCTGAGGAAATGCCTCCTTAAGATCCAGTTGCAAGCTGGGTGGTGGTGGCACATGCCTTTAATCCCAGCACTTGGGAGGCAGAGCCAGGAGGATCTCTGTGAGTTCGAGGCCAGCCCAGGCTTCAGAGTGAGTTCCAGCAAAGGTGCAAAGCTACACAGAGAAATCCTGTCTAAAAAATAAAAAAAAAAATGTTCAGAAACAGAGGACTGAAGACTCTTAAGACACCAAAATACATCCAAACAGAGCTCAAGTTTATCCACAAATGCACAAAATATATATATTTAAAACTTTGTGTGATTGTGTTGCTAATTTTATTATTATTGTCAGTTTTACATGTGGCTGTATAGTGGAAGGGTGTGGTCATGTTTATGTGGATGTCTCTGTGCATTTATGTGTATGTATATGTGGAGGTCTAAGCATCTTCCACTTTAAGTTTTGAGCCTGATGATGCTATACTTGTTGGCCAATTAGCCAGTGATCCGTGTGTCTAAGCCTCTTCAGCATTGGGAGCACAAGTGTTTGCCCCATCTCAGTTCTTTAAGTGCACAAGGGGAATCCATTTTAGGTTTTCATCTTGGGCAATAAATACTTTTCCAAATGAGAAAAAAAAAAAAGATCCAGTTGCAAAGCATTCTCTCATTTAGTGATCAACGGGGCCCAGTCCATAGTCTTATCCCTCAGCTGCTGGTCCTTGGTTCTATAAGAAGGTGGGCTGAGCAAGCCAGGGGAAGCAAGCCAGTAAGCAGCTTCTCTCTCTGGCCTCTGTATCAGCTCCTGTCTCTAGGATCCGACCCTGTTTGAGTTCCTGTCCTGTTTTCCTTCAGTCATGAACAACAATGCTGAAGTGTAAGCCTAATAAACCCTTCCTCCCCAACTTGCTTTTTGGTCATGGTGTTTCATCACAGCAATAGAAACCCTAACTAAGAAAATAACCATCAGCACCCCTATGTCAGAGTTTTATGTAAGGTGAAGGTGTGGATCTACTTTCTTTATTATACATGCAATTATCCAGTCTGATGATTACCTTTTGCTGTGAATATCCCCTCTCTCCAATGTGTATTGTTGACATCGTTGTCAAAACTCAGGTGGCTTTGTATGTGTGGATTTAAATCTAGGTCCCCAATTCTATTCCATTGATCTACAATTTTTTTCAGTGTCAGTACCATGTTGTTATTATTACTATGGGTCTGTGATATACTATGAAATCAGATATAGTGGTAACTTGCACAATATTCTTTTTTGTTTATGATTGCTTTGGCCGTACTTTTGTGCTTCCATACAAATTTTAAGATTAGTGTTCTATGTCTGGGAGGAATGACTCTGGAAATTTTATTGGGGTTACATTGAATGGAATTTGTAGACTGATTTTTATAGGATGGTCATCTTCACAATATAGATCATTCCAATTGACGAGCATGAGAGGTCTTTATATTTTCTGGTGTTCCTTCTCAGTATGCTTGTTGTTGATATATAGGAAGATTACTGATTTATGTGTGTTAATTTTGTAGATTGATACCTTGATGAATATATTTATGAACTGCAGAATTTTCTAATGGAGTCTTTAGGGTCTCTTATAGATAAAATCATATCACTTGCAAATAGAGATAATTTGACTCCTTCCTTTCCTATATGTATTCCCCCACTCCTTCACTTACCTTATTGCTCTAAGACTTCAAGCAATTTTTAGAATGCTTTAAGTTTTTAACCATTTGACATATTTGGCTATGGGCTTGCTGTATATTACCTTCATTGTGTTAAGATATGTCCCCTGTATCTATGGATTCTCCAGGACTTTTATTATAAAGGCATTTTGGATTTTTTTCCCCCACAGGTTTTCTTCTATATATAATCAGATAAATCATTTGGTGGTTTCTGCCCTTGAGTCTCTTTATATAGTGAACTAATTTACATGTGTCAAATCATTCCTATATCTCTGGGATGAAGCTGATTTGATTGTAGCAAGTGATCATTTTAAGGTGGTTTTGAATTAGGTTCACAAATACTTTATTGAGAAGTTTTCCATCTACTTTCTCCCAAGAGCTGGGCCTATAGTTTTCTTTATTTTTGAGGTCTTTGTTTGGTTTTGGTATCAGGAAAACACTAGCTTTGTAAAAAGAACTTGGAATTGTTTCTTTCTTTCCTACTATAAAGAATAATTTGAGGAGTATTGGCTTTATTTCTTCTTTGAAGGCCTGGTTGAATTCTGCACAGAATCCATTTGACTCTGGGCACTTTTTAGATGACAGATTTTAATTACTACTTTTATCTCATTAGTTTAAACTGGTTTGTTTATATTAATTATTTCATCTTTGATTTGATGTTGATAGGTACTATATGTCAAGAAATTGATGTATTTTTGTTTAGATTTTCCAGCTTAGTGGAATGTAGACTTTTTTTAAAAGTATGTCCTTATAATCTTGTAAAGTCCCCCAGTGTCTGTTGTAATCTCTCCTGATGCAAAGGACTGATGAAATGAAGAACTGGTTCTTTGAAAATATTTTATCAGTATTTTAATAAACCCATCATCTATATGTGCATTTATAGTGAGTGGGATGTCAAGTTTTGAAGGAAATATGGAGGACATAAAGACTGTCTGTTGTATTCATGTTGCTTCTCTTGTTACTAAATATCATTGTTTATATGATCATATGTATCATCATATAAGAACAATGTACTGATATGCAGTGCCATTCATTGCTCTGGTGGTGATTGTGTCATTCACTCATACATTCTTCACAGATTAACTGGTCCATGCTAAGAACCATCAGGATACATTGTAAAGAGATTAGCTTAAACTGCTAAATATCATTGTCAGAGTTTGGAATAAGAACAATACTGCTATAAAAAAATCAGAATCCATGCAAGTGTGTTTTGATTTTTGTACTGATTTTTTGTAAATTCTGTGGTGTTTTCTTAAAATAAAAGTAATTTTCTCTGAGTAGCAAGAATTATATCTATTGATATATCTTGTTTGTAAACAGAATCTGTTTGACTTTATATATAATATACTGACAGACTAAAGTTACCATTTTAGCTACAGAAAACTAAGTTAATTATAGTGCTATGTAATTCCTTAGTGCTAATATTCCTTTATTATTTATTGTACTATCTAAATGATACAACTTATTTGAAGCAGCTTGAACTCCCTGGTCAAATGTGATGACTCTTAGTTTTGATAAACGCATCTTAACAGCTATATATCGGCAGAAAATACCATACTAACTTAACAATAGCTCCAATGGTTGTATTCCTGCAATCCAATGCCCTCTCCTCTTCCACCATAAGAGATGCAATCTGATACACAGACTTACATGTATTACTCTATGGTGGGATCCACACGGCAGGTATTTGTGACTGTTTCTGAACTGTGAAGTACACTGTACTACAGCACAAACTCTATCAACAGTGAAACTATGTGCATACTACATAGTGAGCAAGTTTATGTGCACAATTACTATTTGTTTATGTTGTAAAATGGCTCTATGTAAGCTTTTTTTTATCAAACTGTTCATTTTCTGATGCATTTTTTTTTCACAGACAGCAATTTGAGAGAACATCATGAGTAGAACTATCCTACAGTTTGCTAAAGATACACTAAAGCCTAGGTGAATGAAAATATGGACACCCCTGTTTAGAAACCTGAAACATCCATGCCATGGAGCCAATTTACATATGTTGAAGGTTTGTTTTGAAATGTATCAATAAACCTCCTTAAATGAGTCAAATTGTGTGCATGATGTGTGCACTGAGGTTGCAAAAGAACGCTTGTTACTTGGGCTGAATCCAATTAAAAAGTTGTGTTTTGGTTTGGGATGAGACTTGGAGCTGAGCAATGTGAAATCAACAGAGCCCTCTTTGGCTATATCTCATTTCACACTCTCTTGTAACGGGCCCACTTCCTTCTGTGCAAACAGAAATAGGAAGCTGCAACTGCAGTCCCTCCCTCACTCCCAAGTGAAGAAAGGGTAAACTTGAGTCATGATAGAAAGATAACACCATCAACTACAACAAAGGCGACTCTCAAGGAAGATAAAATAAGCCATGTGTTCTGAAGTAACCCACGTACAGTAAAATTATGACCCTTCTATCTTTATACACTTGGGTACAGTTTTCATGCACTATTATAGTCTCGTATTATATATCCTTAAATCATCTGGCAAAAGTTCCTGCCTCTGCCTAATGCTGGCTCTAATTTAGGATGAACAACTACTCTCATAAAGAAAAACTGCTGCTGTGGCTGTTTATTAGGCTGCAGAAAGGTCTTACTGACTAATGTCTCAGGATTAAATGAATGTGGAATAATAAGAGCTGATTTATTTGTGCTCTGCTAGGAGAAAGCTGCCACGGATTTTACAAGAAACTATTCATCTGAGGCCACTATAGCTAGTAAATTGTGGCTGTTGCTGAAATTAGTCTCCAGGCCTTCATGTAATCTGCAGTGTGAAGGAGCAGAGTGGTAATAAAGCCATTGTGGGCACTTGGTTTATTTAAAAGTCCCCCTCCCGCCATCCCCATCTTCAGGGATTCTAAAAAATCAACCTTCTGAGATCTCTTTTAGAAATTTACCACCCCTTGTCCTTGAGTTACATTTCTAACTGAAGACTTTAGGGTTGGAATCAAAAGGATATAGCCCCCAATAACTAAACATCGAAGAAGCCACATCTGTCATCTATTTTTTGACCCAACTCATAGGAAAAGCATGTTCTCAGTGATTGTCAGAATGAAGCAGTCACAGAACAAAAAGAATTGTAAGAGAGAATGAGGATTTTATCTCTAAATGGTGTCTTCACAAGACTTCTAGGCCCATCATATCCAAAGGTATTGAATTTTTTTTTAAAGAGCTTTGGTCTAGGAATTTTCACTAGATGAAATGTTAAAACAAACCAATGGAAAAGCCAACTCAATGGAAATCAATAAAAGTGAGTACAGTTCTGAAAACCAAGACCCCACTCACTATGGTGGTACCAGAGAATGCTGGGGACAATAGAAATCACCCCAAAGCCTTAGAGAACAGAAGCCTTCCAGAAACTAGAATCCTAATTTAGAAACCATTCCTTAGTTTATTCTGTCTCACTATAGTTATTCAATTGATGAACAACAACAAAAAACACACATATACTAACAAGAACCAATGAAAATTGCAATTGCTTCTCTAGGGAATGGTTTCCTCCATGTTGTCATTAACAGTACTATCAGAAATCATTGGAAGCTGATCTTTATTTCATCTGGTCTAGTTTGCCAGATTGTCTATGGGAGCATGATAGTGTTCACTGGTTTATGACCAAAATGATGAGAAGAGCAACAACAGTTTGCATGATGCTTACTGTATACCTGCCAGCATTAAAAACATCCAACACAGTACCATCTCATTGGAGCTCAGATTAATCTTAGTAGGAAGGCACAATTTACCCCATTTTATAATAAAGATATTAGAGGGAAAAAAGACAATATGTGTCTAATTTCAAGTAGGGGGAAAGGTGCATGTACCCCTTCCTGGGTTTCTGATTGTTTCTTTACTTTACCAAAGTTCATAAAACTTGGCCATCTGTGTGGGATATCACCAGAATGTGAAAATGAGCTTATGTCAGTGCTCATCCTAGTAATGTAAGTGTGATTTACTTAATTTTGTTTTCTATAATTCTACTTTCTCTGATTGATTAGTTTGTTACCCAAGTCTCCCTCCAAGTTTCTTTTTCACACACTATAATTATAAATAGATCCCATATTGGGCATAGAAAGTCAGACCTGCAATCCCAACACTTGTGAGGCTGAGGCAGGAGGATCTAAAGTTTGAGGATAACTTAGCCACATAACAAGATCTTGTTTAAATGGACAAACAAACAGAAATATAACCCTTGCCTTCCCTGCTTTCCCAACCATGTTCCCCAAGGCTGCATCTTCTTACAGTTGCTCGTTTGGTTCCACAATTTAGGACCAGTAGGAGGCGGTCATGCCTGAGTCCTAAGAAGGATCTAGTCCAGTTGTGTGATGAATGACCTAACTGAGAAAAAAAGAGGAGGTGGAGAACACCCAGAATCCCAAGGCCTGTAGATGATCAGATATCCTTTACCAATTCTAACTTCTCAACTCAAGACAAAAAGGCCATCTGAGATCTTTTTTGCCTACAGAACACTCCCTAGCTAGCCTAGAATGGACATAGACTTCAATGTGGTTTTGTTCCATGTATATAATAAAACTATCCTCACTCTTCGTGAGTGAAATAATCTGATGATAGCTTAGTCTGGTTTGTGTTAAAGCTACCATTTCACTGTAAACTTTGATAGGATGCAGTCGGGGAGTAGATAAAATCCATTGAGCATTGTTAAGAATGTCACCCTGGGACTCATCTATAACAGTTAGAGGCATAAAGTGTTTATTGTGCTTCATGATTCCCTTCCTCTCTAACACCAGGCCAGAATTCTACAGGAAATGCTTCCTTCTCCATTATGAAACTTGTTGCTTTACTTTAACAACCGTGTCAAAGCTAGAGGTGAGTAGGAGTTTGTGTCCATTGTCCTGCTTTCCTTTTTATCATTGAATCTGCCCTTCACCTACTCATAAACAAAGGCTGTTTCCAGCATCTACTTTCCTTACTATTATTTTCGTAAGTGTTTCATTTTGTTTTTATGTGAGAGCTATTGCACTGGTCTTTGGTACTCAAAATGTTGCACTCATATTAAGTATCATTGACATCACCAGGAAGTGCCTTTAATCTATACCTCATGTGACACTTATGGAATCAGGATATGAAATGTAATAAGAATTTTCAGGGATTCATGTACACACTGGAGTTCTGGGAACACAGTGAAGGTAAAGGGAAGCATGAGAGCTCTAACAAGAGGAAATTCAACCTCACGTCGTTCCTTGGCCCTCCATCTTGTTTCCTGAGATATTCTCTCTGTGGCCTAGTGCTCACCAATGGTGCTGGCTGGCTGGCCATCAGGCTTCAGGGGTCCAGGTCCACCTGTTTCAGACTTCATAAGCTGGGATTACAAGCATGAGCTACTTTGTAAGATTTCTGGGCATGGAACTTGGATCTTCATGCTTATATAGCAAGCCTCTACACAAAGTTAGTGAAGACCAGCAGTTAAAAGACTCCTTTATCTTTTTCCCTTACAGCAGTGTACCCATAGCTCTTGTACAGCTCCAGTGACCACTGAATTAAAGACAGAACAGCCAGGTTTTCTGACCACTCAGTCTGCCCTGGAGGCTTTTAAGAGTTTCCAGAACGGTCACTTCAGCATCAGAAACCTTCATGGATCCACAACATTCTCTCGTTCCAGGACTAAGCATGCTTCCTTATATTTCTATAGGAAATAATTTTAAACTTTGGCTGTGTCTTGATTTTCAATTTGATGATTTCTATTTTAATAAATATTTAAGACATATACGTACTAATTATACTTATAGTTACAGTGTGATGCTTCAATACATGTATGAATATTTTTTTTTCTAAAGTTATTTCAAGTTAGGAAGGCTCCCAGGTTTCTCACTTGGCTGTGCCCAACTTTCCAGTTAGCCTTCCTAAAGTTATTGTGTGAGGAAAAATGCTACTATTTTAAAAAGTCATAAAATACTTGTATGGTTTAAACTGACAGTAGAACGAATGTTGGATACTTTCTTTGAGTAGAACTTTATGGCCTAATCAGTGAGTCACAGATTATTACACTCACTATTGAAGTATCTTGAAGCCCACACATGATAAAATCTTGATAGGAACACTTATCTATCAAGGTTTTCATGACCACTCCAGAAAACCAGTCAACAGATAATACAAGGTCCTGGTGTGGGCAAAGTTCAACTAATCTCCAAAAGGTTTTCTGAGTGCTTCCCAAGTGAGTGGATTATCACTTATTTAATGGTTAATAAGAAAGCATAATGGTCAACAGA
Source organism: Peromyscus leucopus (assembly GCF_004664715.2). NCBI lineage: Eukaryota > Metazoa > Chordata > Mammalia > Rodentia > Cricetidae > Peromyscus > Peromyscus leucopus. The sequence goes on from NC_051063.1 coordinate 8,998,500, forward strand.
GCATCCTTTCTAGTAAGACAGACCCACCCTTTCTAACCAAACCTAACAGCCCACTAGCTCCTTGACTCTGGCCACCTAGAAAAAAATCTTAAGTTGATATGATTGAAATTGTGGGTTGGTCAGCCAAATCAAGTTTTTATCAAAGTAGAAAATATTTTTAAATTGTATCTTAAATGTTTTCTCCCAATTTATTTTAAATATGCAAATTTGGTCTCCAATCTGTATTGTTTAATAGTCTTTTCTTGGAGTAGAGCATACCAATTAGAGTTCCTCATTGATTTTCTTGTAGAATCCTTATCCATAATGCATTGTCTATGGTTTTCAATTTCTGAACATGATAAAGAACTTAACATTTAGCAATCAAGCTGAGTGTGGGAAATTTCTATATTTTATCTCTTCCAAAGTTTTAATATATTTTGCCTACATTTAATATAGCAATGTGATAGCTATTTATATAGAAAGAACCTTCAATGTTCCCAGTATAATTTTCATAGAAATAATGATTGTGCCTTTGCATGCTAATAATATATAACTTTATATGATATGCAACTTAATAGCAATAACTGGTTCCACTAGACATAGGAACAAGGACCTCTGTTTAGGTCTATGATTTCAAAGCCCAAATTTGGGTGCTGGTTCTGCCATTCAACATATCCATCTAGAGTCGACATGCTCCATTTTACCCATGATCCTAATACAAGGAACCTGAAATTCCATGACAAAATAGCCACCAATATAAGGAAGGTTTGGAAATGTGGGTTAAGGGTATTCACATATCTCATGAGACCCCTTACTATATCTGATATATTAGCGGTTGGAAGACAGAGCAGGGTTTCAGATCAAGAGCTGTATGCTTGTGAGAATAAAATACTTCTCTGTTAACACAAACTGCCTAGAACACCAAATATTTTGAGAAATAGAAATTTGAACATGAATTTCCTAATTGCTGCCATGATTTATGTATCCAATAAGGAGGACAAGACATATTATTTTCATAAGTATCTTTTTATATGGTTAATTATACTTTCAACTATTTAGATGCAAAGGATATGGACTTGCATTTGTAGTCTTGTCCAAGGCCCACTAACAGAAGGTTAGGCCTGGTAAAAAATTTTAAGTATTCAGAGCTCACTGATGGTAAGCCTATAATCTAGTTATTGGGAGCTGTGGTATCTATAGAATACATTGGACCTACTTCAGGGAAGCAGGGTGGACACCCTACAGATTGAATGGAAACTATTAAGTAATCTCAAAAGACAGTGAAATGTAAGTTGATAAAATGAGTTTTTCTGTGCTTTTCACTATGCTCAATTCTGAATCTAATAGAAGAAGATAATCACATAGAACTCACCTGGTTATAATATTAACAGTAATGTTAGTGAGTCACACAACATTTTCCATGTGCCATTGGGCACCCTCTCATCACCCCAGTTTAACAGTTTGGGACATTCGGCAACAGAGCTGAAAATGGCAGAGCCATTTTAAGTTACACATCCTGACTCCAGTGTACTTTGATGAGTCCATTCTTATTTCTTTCATATATATATATATATATATAATATATATAATATATATATATGTACTTCTTTATTTTTCTACCTTCTTGAAATAGTATTGTATCTTACAGAGCTTATAAGGCAAGCATCTTATATGGATGGATCATTTACAGGATACAACCATTTTATAAATGCCCAAGCCTTACAACCTACATGATAAAAAAATAAAAGATATTTTCTAAACTCTTCCTATAACTTAATTTTCCCCGAGTCACATAACATATGAATGATGACATTTAACTCCCAAGCCATGATGACTCCAGAAATATTCCTGGCCACTGTCTTTAAGTACATCAGTTATTTTGTAATTATGCTATAAGTATGCATTTCAGTTTTGATTCCTAAGCAAGCAATTCTACTTCTGTCATTGGAACATTAACTTGTTCATTTGATCTAGAGTTTCACATTTATTTTGGAAAACTTTAAATCTTTTACTACTGTAGTGGGTAGCCATTCCAGCTTTGGTCTGGAAGTTCCAGCCCCCACTGAGGCTTCAGTAACTATCAGGCCTAAGAGGCGGGGCCAAGGGAGGGCCCTGAAGACCAGAGATCAGAATGCGTCATGCTCTCTTCCTGCTGGGAGCCTGGACTGAGAAGAGTTCTCCAGAGAACATCGCCAGACTGTGCTGCATCTTTCCCAGAACTCTCAACCTACCTATCCCTTCATTTGTAAGTTACGCCATTAAAAAAATCTCCCTTTTAACTATGTGGAGTGGCCTTAATAATTTCACCAATATACTACTCTCACTTACATCAAGGTTATCAAGGGATTTATAGGGCACTTTACTATTCCCAAATGTAGTACCTATGAGAATTACAAGCATATCAAATTCACTCGTTCTAATATATAATTTTACAAATATAACTCCAAACTATACCTGAAATAAGATGATCATGAAGAAACATTCATCTCACTTAAAAAGAATTAAAAAAACCCAAAACCATGGTGAATTTTTCATTATAAAAATCTAGTTCTAAGATTTTAAACTTGTGACCCTAAGTTAAATTCAGTACAGAAAACTTAATGGCCCACAGTAGTTTAAATTGCTTATATGAGTTGTCAACATGCAAAAGTCAAATTTGTATAAAACCTCACAGTTCCAATTTTGATTGAAAATTGTCAAATGCGTTCATCCAATTTTCACCTGGCAACCACTAGAATTGAGTGGTCTCAAGGATTTTCTTGTCCCTCACAGTCACTGCCATCCCATTATTCATACCTTCTTGTTCAGTTACTTAGCTTTCTAGCTAGACATAGCCAATGCTTGAGTCTAAAACTTATAATCCACATAGCTTAGTTTACAAATGAGTTTACACTTAATGATTCAAGGAAGTCTTTATACCACTTACAGGTGTGTCTTGCCAAGACTTATTGATAATCAGGTTATATGAGTTAAAACAAAGAGTTTTACTGAATTTATAGTAAATGTAGACCAACTTCATTCCATTTTTATCCTGTTTAAGTCATGGGGTTTTTCTACTAGATCATAGCAAGAAGCTACAATAATCTGACAAGATTTATTCTTTACATTGATCATTATAATACAACTCATTCCTGTGGAATTCCCCAGCCCATTACTCTACTTTTCCAATTCAGTAAGCAAAGATGATGTGTGATGACTTTTAGAGTTGCTCAGAGCTGCCACGGTGAACATGCAATCCTAGCAATTCAAATGAGTTACTCCCATCATTATTTCAGCATTTGAAACAGATTTTACACAGGTGAGCAAAACTCAAGTAAATCTGCAGTGAAGGTACCACATCATGACCAAGTTTATTTGCATTGTACTTAATTTCAGCAACTATGGCCTCTTAACAATTGGAACTTGTGGCTTTCTGATAGTAATAAATAGGAAAAGAGTAAAACCTGGTGTTTTCTGCTATCTCCACTAACCATACTCATAAATTAACTTGTAATGTGTTCTTTGGGTCACTAGATTTTAATCCCAGCCCCAAAATTATTTTTAAATCGCATAGCATAACAATATTCTTCAGAGAATTCTTTGAGAAGAATTCTAGCCTGTGCAATACAGTGCTCCTATAAATATATGCTGAAATATGATGCAAGAAATTGTTTGGGTCAAAAAGTTAAAATATTGTAACAGAATGAGACAAAATTCTTTAAGAAGGCATTTTAAGATTTTAATCCTCTCACCAGGCTTCTTAGATAAAAGACGTTTCTAGGCCCAGTGTTATGGCTTTCACTAAATCATTTAGATGGACCACTTATCACTAATTCTTCTTGCAGCTTGCCAAAATGCAGAGCAATACATGTTCCAATAATATGCTTTTAGTTTTCAAGATGCCAAAACAACCATGCATTCAGTTCTCACTGTCAGTTGGCTTTATCCAAGCAGCTGTCAACAGAATCCAGCTTGACCTTCTGGGGAAATAGAGAGAAGACATGAAAGAAAAAAAAAGATGCTGGGTGTGATGAGACAGGGAAGCCAGGCCTGAAATAGGTCTTATTCACCCATTAGAAAGTGGGTGTGGCAGAGAAAAGGAAAAAACAGATTTCTACTTAATTTCAAGATGCTAAATGAACTATATAATGAATGGGGACCAGAGGAGCAGATAAAAATCTCAGCTTCCCCCAGTGAACATCCAATGAACATCAGCTGTCACCACTTTCTTTTAGCTACAGTTTGCTTTAGCTCTCCATTGTGCAAAAATCCACCAACTCTATAGAGTACAAGCTCCTTAGAATAGGTCCATTTGTCTTGAGAATGTGCCAGAAGCACAGTTTTTGAAAAGTGCAAACCTTAACACTAGGCTTATATTCAACTATGAAGTAGAGCCAAATGAAGAAAATAGGGCTTTAAAGAAACCAGTTGGGCTTATTTTCATACATAAATATATCTCTAAAATTCTTATAACACACAAGGATATTAAGCTCTGGGAGTCTTTTCCTTGCATTCTAGAATGTTGGTCATACAGAATCCCATTTTTCACAAAGCAAAACAACTTTCATGGTTGGATAAAATAGGCTCATGGCACAAGGTTGGCTATTGGTTTGGAGAAACAGGTCTGCAATCCAAAGCCCCATATGTTCAGTATAGCTTGATAACTTCAGGAGAGTATTTGCACAAAATTAGAGCCCTGAATCTCACCATCAGCAAGGGCTTGTCCATTTTCTTCAACATAGAGGAGGATAAAATCTGTCAATACATGTTGTTGAAAATAAAGCTAAGCCTGGAGTGATAGTTGTTCTTTTTTTGTCAACTTGATTACATCTTGGATTAATAACAACCAAAAATTGGAGAGTACATATGTGAGGGATTTTTGTCTAATTTGAAGTGGAAAAAGACACAACTTTAATCCAGATCTTGAGGTAGGAAGACACAACTTTAATCCTAATCATTTAAGCTGCTGAGAAAACCCACCTCTAATCTGGGCCACACCTTCTGCTGGAAGCCTATATAAGCACATGGAAGAAGGAAGCTTTTGCTCTTTGCCTTACTCTCACCTTGCCAACAAGTCTAGTTCTTCATTAGCATCACAGTCTATGTCTCCGGAATTCCAGCATATACTAAATGCCAGCTGAGACATCCAACCTTCTGGACTGAGCAACTAAATTCTTGTTTGGACAGTCATTGTTGGATTCACTGTACTACAGCTTGCAAGTCATTCTAACAAACCCCCTTTATATACATATATAAAAGATAGATAGATAGATAGATAGATAGATAGATAGATAGATAGATAGAGATTCATTCTATAAGTTCTGTTATTTAAAGAACCCTGATTAATATACCTGGAAGAAGAGAGTAAAATTAAAAGTCACTGGGTATGTGCTGTGACTCAGTTTCAGTTTGAATGTGCCTCTTAAAGGTTCATGTGCTAGTGTTGGGAAGAACCCTAGGGCCCAGGAGAAGCTCAATGAAGTACCCTCACAAATGGATACACTGCCTTACAGGAATTGCCCTCACAGATATATTGGGAACTTCACTAGTTATAAATAGGTTCTGTTATCTCAGTTCACTCTCTCTGGCTTTATGACTTAGCATATATGTTCTCTGTTCCACATACTCACACTGTAACTCCAGTTGACATGTTCTGATACAACCATAGGCTCTCTCAACAGAGCCAGGAAGATGCAGGGACATGTTGTTATATCTCAAGAACTGTCAGCAAATTAAATTTTTTTCTTTATTAATTAACTATCCTCTGGTATTTTCTAATAAAAACAGAAAACAGACTAAAATGGTATGATAACAAAAAGTCTTATTTCTTTCTTGTACAGCAGTCCAGAAATAGGCAGGTGGTAAACAGCAGTGAGTCATCCTCAAGTGCCTTTTTTGTGCCCATGGGTACAAATCGATTTTACCTCTGTAACCCAGCAAGGTAGAAAGCAAAGAAGGTGAAAGTCACTTTGTCACTAACAATATAACTCAGAAGTTGTATACATGGAGACAGTACACATTTTGAACTAAAGGAATTAGCCAAAGATGAGGAGCAGAGAGAATTCAAATCAGTTTTCAAAACTATGTGGTTAACAAGCCTTTTAGGAAGTAGAAGGTAAACAGAAGTGAGAAAAATAAGTTAAGCAAAGTATTACTCTCACAAGGACTTCAGAATAGCTTAACAGGCCTAGAACACAACAGAGTTGGTCATGAGAAAATATACTAAGACATTAAGTCAACATAGCTTGTTCTAAGAATAATAGTAAGGGCATTACTCTAATGAAAGGGAGGCACACACATGCATCAATAACCACTAAGGTGCAATATAACTTTTACCTCATATAATAATACAAGTCACACCCAACATAGAGATCTGACACTCGGAAATGCGTGACATAAGAAGAAGCATGTAGGAGATGGATCAGGAGTGATGGAGATGGAGCAGGTGTGGTGGAGATGGAGCAGGCATGCCTGCAGATCCACTTCCATGTGCAATGATGACAAGAAAGCAGGCCCTGTCCACCAGAGTGACACACATATTTGTTTCCCAATCTTTCATCTAATGCAGCTTGAGATTTCCCCTCCTACATATCTGTCCCCTTATGTTTTAGTGTAAGAACAAAGCATCTTGTGTAGGACAAAGTGTTAAATGGTCTTGTTAATAAAACCTGGATCCAAATATTGGGGTAAAAAACTGAGAGATCAGAAAAGCAGAAAGAAGCCAGCCACATTCTTACCACTTGGAGATCCTCCAGCAAAGAGATATACGTCCTGTATACCCATGCCTATATGCTTTTCTGTTCTACATTTCACTTCCTCTCTCCACCCAGCTATATCACTTCCTCTTTCTGCCTAGCTCTGTCACTTCCTGTCTGTCTGTACAGACCTCCAGACCTTTATGGTTAACTGGTGTTGGAATTTAAGGTGTGTGCTACCATACCTAACTCTGTTCTCAGTGTGGCCTTGAACTCACAGAGACCAGACAGATCCCTGCCTCCCAAGTGATAGGATTAAAGGCATGTGCTACCATTGCCTAACTTCTGTGTCTAATATAGTGGCTGACTTTTTCCTCTGATCCTCAGATAAATTTTATTGGGCAACACAGATAAAATATCACCACAGTATTGTGCTCTACCTAGCCACCTGACAGAAAGCATATGAGCAAATGGTTGAGTAATGCTATACCTTCTGCTTACAGTCCATAATTCTAGGCATACATCACAGAGACTTCCAAGAGAGACTGGCAATAATCACTGTCCATCAAATATCTATATCCAAAAAATGTTTTCTAAGGAAGGAGGACCTGCATCAGCCTGGGTAGGAAAGTTTTGCTTCTAGAGAAACCAGGGTAGGATGGGGGTATTCTTAAGTTAAAAGTTGGCATTAAAGCAGCTACTAGGGAGTAATTAACAGTTTTGCTCTATTAATCTAGACTCAGACAGTTCAGTCCCTTCTTCAAATCCCTAAAGCCATTCATGTTAGTAAGCATGTGTCAGATAATTTCCAAAAAAGGAAAAATAAACCAAGTACACAGTCAATTCACTTTCTGTTTTTTTCTCAAATAAATTTTCTCTACTAAGCAATAGATATGCTAAATTTGTCATGTCCTGTTCTATCAAAAGTTTATAATTGGTCATAATGTGACAGCAGTTCTAGAGTGCCAACCTCCAGTCAAATCATATCTTAGAGAGGGAAATTTCAGATAGCTGCTCCTCCCTTGTATCTTTGTATGTTCCATCCCCCTCTACCTCTTCCCAGGACAGAAGGAAATATGAAGCCAAGAATCATGGTCTTCCTTATCACTCACACTAAACTAAAATGAAGCCATTGGTCCATTTTATGGAAACAAAGTTTGCTTCTTGTGTGCCATTTTAAAGAAAAACTTTTTAAAAAAATCTCCTGAAACAGTAAAAATACAGAAGAAGAGAGAAATGATTATATATCACAATGACAAGGCAAGGGTTGAAAAGCAGCACTTTAAAAGGCAGAATAGACATAAGCCATCAGCAAAACCCACTCAATAGATGTAGGCACCATTAGTGCTGTTTGCCAAATGTTCTGGATTCCTGTGAGCAAAAAAATAGAGGTAGCAATCAGCTCTTTATGAACCAGGAGAAGCCACACAACTAGTTCTGGCCAGTCAGTTCCAAAGAGAAAGAACATTCATCATTTCTGGACACATTTAACTTTAATGATGAAGATTTCCAGAATATTCCTTTATGCCACCACAATTTCCAAATGATGACCAGCTAGTGGACTTGGGAAACAGACTGGGGACAATGTTGGCTTGATAGTTGACCTACATGAAATACAGTAGAGAAAGAAACCTTTGGTGTTTAATCCACTGAGACATGGGGCTTGCACATGACCTACCTATGCTGACTGACATAAACCCTTCTTCACTAAATCCATTTCTGGATTTAAGGTACAAGTAATGGTCACCCATTGTATGCCTGGTACTCTGCTCATTTCATCTTCTTACTAACTTGCTATTTTACAGAAGTGGTAAGTGAGACAAAGTTTCGGTTCATGTCAGTGCTATAGATTCAAAGTATAAACACCAAGCCCAGGCTAAGTGGTGCATGCCTGCAATCTTAGCACTTAGGAGTATGAGAAAGTGGGGTCAGGAATTGCGGTCATTCTAGGCTACATAGAAAGTTGGGGGCTAGTTTGCATTTTATGGGACTCTGTCCCAAAAGAAAGAAGAAGAGAGCTAGAGATGATAGATGGTAGATGGATGGATAGATAGATGATAGATGATAGATAGATAGATAGATAGATAGATAGATAGATAGATAGATAGATAGATAGATAGATGATAGACAGACAGAGAGGAAGAGGGAGAGAGAGGGGAAGGGAGAGAGAGAGAGAGATGAATTCTGACTTCACCTCTAGCTCTCATTCAATTACACCCAGGACTCCATTTATTCATCAAATCTTTTCTAATCCATTTTAGACCACTACTTTTAGCCTCCCCAAAAGTTTATAGTTCCCAGTATTCCTGTGCATTAGAGATATTTTCTTCTTGAAATTGGCATGTACTGGTAAAATCTAACCTTTAAAAATCACTGTCTTCAGAGAGCACAGGAAGAGCTCAGAAGTGAGAGTTAAAAGAACAATTTTCCTTTTAGTAATGTCTTCCCTCCAGACAAGGGGACAAAGGCAGCAATGTGAATGATCAGCTCTCCTGGACTCCTTATTAGCTGTCCCCAGCGATGGCAAGGCACGGGCTTTGCGCCACACTGCCACCTCCCCATTTTGTGGCTGAGCAGGTGCTGGATGCAAAGCTGGACGGTGACCCAGTTTACTGCACTGCTGAAACAGAACAACACCCCAGCTGGGGAGAAGACATTCCAGCTTCACTCCTTTCAAAGATATTTGTATAGATAAATGGAAGTTTATGTGAGCACAGAGGATATATTGTCCTCCAGATGCACATGTGTAACTTCGATTCAGCCAGCAGTCATCATTATAATAACTGAGGTTTATAGATGGTTCTTTTTCTAGAAGGATCCCAAAGAGCTTCACAAAACCCTCACAAATTACTGGCAAAAGCCTTCTTTCGAATCCACATGGAGAATCTCTGTGCTGATATTATGCTTTCCCAGAACAACACGTCCAGATGTCAATGAGAGATTACCCACGAGTCAGGAGAATAGAATATTGGAGTCAAAACTGACCATGGGGCCAGGACAAGTGGAATTTTGCCCCAAATACATATAATAGTTATGTCTCTGCTCACCTATGGCATTGTATAGGACAGCTGCTTACAGCTACCCACTAGCAAGGCACACTAGCTCAATAGTGACAGTAAAAAGAAATGACAATGCTGTACTCTCCTGAAAACTTCATGGGGGTTAGATGTGGAGAATTGCCCTTTGGCCTTTTCTTCTTGCCACGTGTGACACAGGCTCACTTGTTCCAAGTTTAATAATATGGATAAAAACCATCAATTCAAACGCAAACTATTCCTAAAACAAAACAGCTCCGGTATAACCAAATTGTTGTTTCTACTCGGTAAGTTATGGTTTGGCTTGGGACAATCAGGACTTGAATTGGAATGTTGCTGGAGGGCTTCTCTCCAGGTTCCCCAAGCCCCGCAGTCCCACAATCCACTTATAAAATAATCACTCAGACGCTTATATCACTTATAAACTGTATGGCCGTGGCAGGCTTCTTGCTAACTGTTCTTTTATCTTAAATTAACCCATTTTTATAAATCTATAGCTTGCCACGTGGCTGGTGGCTTACCGGCGTCTCTACATGCTCTTCTCCTGGCGGTGGCTACAGTCTCTCTCCTCCTTCTTCCTGTTTCCCCAATTCTCCTCTCTCTTTGTCCCGCCTATACTTCCTGCCTGGTCATTGGCCATCAGTGTTTTATTTACATAGAGTGATATCCACAGCACTTCCCCTTTCTTCTTTTTTTAAAAAGGAAGGTTTTAACTTTAACATGGTAAAATTACATATAACAAAACAATTACCGAGCAAGAATTATAGTTACAATATTAAAGAAGATGTCCTATCTATCTTATATTTGTGAGTTTAAGGTTTTATAGCTAACTTATCTTTTATCATAACTGAGGAAATTACGACTATCTAGTCTTCAACCACATCAAAGACCTGAGAAGGAACAGAAATGGTAGATGGATGCAAGCAACTTTCGGGAATCTTGCAAGAGTAGACCAAGACAGCTGGCAGCCTGGACAGTCACCTAATGTTTCTCAGCATTGTTGGTGCATTCAAATTGGCTACAGGCCTAGAGTATCTGACAGACCATTTTTAGAAGCAGGAATTTTAAGAGACCATCTTACCCTGTCTTGGCAGAGTACAGTGGTCGCTTTCCTTGTGTCCCACTTGTCCAGAAAGGACAGCATTGCATTTGTACTGTCAGCCATCAAGGCAAGGGCAGTTCTTTGCCCAGTAGGCCATTTTGTGCCAAAAGACAAACTTCCAAATGGAAATGTCTTAGAAGCCCAACATTCTCTCGGATCAATTGGTGCAGCCAGGAGCAATTGTGTCTCACGTCAACAGAATTCTAAGTTATTTAAATGCCATATTCTCTAGGTCTATGAAGTGTTTGAAGATTACCTATCTATCTGAAATATATCTATGTATACCTAGAAGACTTAACTAACATGGCTACAAATATGATTATCATAGATGACTAATTATTAATCTATTTTTTAATTATCCATTACAATTTTAAATGAGTTATATAAACATAATACCTCAAACAAGAATAGAAATATATATATATATATATATATATATATACAGTATAACAAAATTAACTTCAAGTTTGTATCAATGAACTAAAATTTATACCAATGTAAAACATTTTAAACATAAACTAAAATCTATACCAATGTAAAACATTTTAAACATAAACTAAAATCTATACCAATGTAAAACATTTTAAACAAGTTGTTCTTTAAAAGTAGGTTCATTAATCTACCCTTTTATCTTATCATCTCCATATCCTATATATCCATATCATATCCCCTTTTCTTTTTAGAAAGAGATCACATTTATAATCAACCTGTTTTAAATAAAAATATTGGTTTTTCTCTGTCCCACACCAGAGGGCTCTTCTGATTTGGGACACAAGAATCACTTAACCATTTTTTTTTTTTAAAGCAATATGTCTGGGTTTAGAGGGGGAGTGAGCCAATTCCACCTCTAAAGCCAGCTTGGTATATTTGGGAATTTGGGCGTAGCATCTCTTACTACTTCCTGCTGGAGGGGGCGCTGTATCTTATGGGATGCAAAGAAAATTTTAGACTTATGGGTAGTCCGTGAGGCTGTATTGTGTGAACCAGTTGCCTTGAAACCGATCTGGATGTTGGATCATCTGGGCCATGGTGTCATCGGAGTCCTTTCAGGGGTCTTGGCTGGTGAAACCTGATGTATCTTAATCTGGAACAAGTCCACAGCCTCTGGCTTTCTGTGGAAACAAAAGCAGAACCTCTTTTCCAAAGTAACATATCCTTATATCCAAATTTTGAAGTCAAGGTACCTTTAAAATATACATTTTGGCATAACTCAACAGGTTTTGTAATCAAATGTTTTTCTTTAGTTATGAATATCAAAGAGAACATAATCCAGATTCTCTGTGTGGTAGCCATCTTTATGTGGCTTATGTTTTATATTACCTTGAGCCTTGAGCCTATTGCTTTAAACTGTACCATTGTAAGCCTGAAACGGCGCTGTGGCTGCTGGCTCCGCCCACTTCAGCTTCCCAACATGCAGTGGTACGTTTTTCTGTCAGCTCTGGGAGTCATCAAGTCTCAGAAATAGTGGGTCTAAGCTTTTATCAAAGCAGCGTGTAGCCCAGAAACCTCTTTTTTTTTTTTTTTTTTTTTAAATACTAGTAAAGACTAAATCTACCACACAGCTTAATTTGCCGCTGGCAGATGCCTCATTTCCGCCATACTGCCGGTCAAACGCACCCGCCAGGAACCCGCCAGTGTCCAAACTTGCGTTTTGCCGCATCTAGCTGCCCGTATGAGACAAGAAGCAGGAACCTGGTTTTGGCTCTGTTTAGAATTGGTTATTAAATATTCTCAGGTTAAGGTGGAAACTCGAGCCGTTGGGTGCCATTTGTTGCTGGAGGGCTTCTCTCCAGGTTCCCCAAGCCCCGCAGTCCCACAATCCACTTATAAAATAATCACTCAGACGCTTATATCACTTATAAACTGTATGGCCGTGGCAGGCTTCTTGCTAACTGTTCTTTTATCTTAAATTAACCCATTTTTATAAATCTATAGCTTGCCACGTGGCTGGTGGCTTACCGGCGTCTCTACATGCTCTTCTCCTGGCGGTGGCTACAGTCTCTCTCCTCCTTCTTCCTGTTTCCCCAATTCTCCTCTCTCTTTGTCCCGCCTATACTTCCTGCCTGGTCATTGGCCATCAGTGTTTTATTTACATAGAGTGATATCCACAGCATTGGAAGGGGGTTTAAATTAAATCTTTCAGTTCTTTCCAGACAATTGAATCATTTTTCTTTGATGTATCTCATCTGCATTCAGACTGACCCACTCATACTCTAGGTAAGAGGCAGATTTGATATTCATATTCAGTTCTTTAATTCAAGGCCCAAGTCAAACTTGAATATTCTAGCAAAAAAAATAGTTATATTTACATTTTCTATGTGTCTTTCAATAAAAAGCTATACACTTAAAATATTTTGTTTCTTTTAAGCCAACCAGATCATTGATGCCAAACTATACTTCGCTTAGGCACATATTAGAAATCACCCCACATTTTCTCAATATAATGAGTCTCCCTGTTCAACTAAATAAGATGTTCTGAGATGCAAATCCATTGTAATGGAAGTCTTAAGATTATATGAGGGGAGTGGAGAGATGGCTCAGTGGTTAAGAGCACTTATTGCTCCTCTAGAGGACCTGAGTTTGAAATGTACTTACTGCTCTTCCAGTACACATAAGGTGGTTCACAACTACCTGCAACTTCAAGGTATTTGGTGTCCTCCTCTGGCCTCCATGGGTACCCATACCCTCCTGATGTATACCCTCATAGACACACACATATGTGTATGTAAATGAGGCATCAAAAATAAATCTTAAAACAATATAAGGAATGTTTAAAAAACATGTATGCTCCACATTAAATAGTATAAAAACTGAGCAGGTTCAAATTATATCTTAAAGTCCATATGAAAAGTTAAGTTAGGAAGATAAAAAGGAAAATAGTCCCATATTTGGTTATTTGGAAGATTTAGTAACAAACATAACATAGAAAAGTTAGGGGGCAAACTGGACTTGGGACTTGAAAAATGAGAAATGCTGGAGTTACCTGGAGCTGGCTGTGGACTGGCAGGCAGTTGTGAACCTCCTGATGGATGATGGAAACCAAACTTGGGTCCTCTGGACGAGCAGTAAGTGCTCTTCACCACTGAGCAACTTCTTCCAGCATTATCGGATTTCTAGACTCTTATTACTATTTAGTCATATCAAGAATGAGCACATCCATGTGTCTCTTGTTGCCTCCTTCTTCTGCCAGCTAGTCCACTTCATTCCTGCATTGAAGGCCAACAAACATGGGTGCCAGCAGGAGCCATTTCTAAGTAGCACAAAGGTGTGTGACTCCTTTTGCTCATTTAAGAGCGAATGATTCAAACACATAGGATACTTCATTAGGATCAGGAACAGACTGCCACCTGAGGATTTTTGCTGAGGTACTTGTTTACCTGTCATGAGTGGTCCCTGAAAAGACCAGAGACATGAGTAACAGATGGTCACCTGCTTCCATTTTTAAGCCCATAAAGTTCACACAAGTGTGAACTGGAGTAAGGCTTTGTAAGCACAGCACTGGTGGACATACATGCAAAGCACCAATAGATTGCATATGGAAGACAGACTTCACACACCCAGAAGAGAGAATAAAAGTTAATTAAATTATGAATAAGACTGAAGACAAAGAACAATAATAGTTACCTAAGAGGTGACAGCATAAGGGCAATATATGAGGCTTTATAAACCCTTAAGAAAATATCTCATTATATAACAAGAAACCAAAGTGCTAAAAATGTTAGTTCTCAGGCTGAGGATGGGGGCCAGCACCAGAACAGCTGCCGAGCTCACAATTAGCTTCATCCCAAGCATTGGAAAAAAGGAAAGTTACATCTGATTAACAGTCAAAAATGATTATTAAGATAATGCATTGCTATTTATTGGTTGTCATGCTGGTTTTTGAAAGTAATGCTGTGAAAACCATGCTGCTGTATGAAATACATATGATTACAAATTTTCTGCATTGGTATTTGGAAGTAAGGAATGTTTTCATGCAATTTGATCCAAGAATTTTATTTTTATGAGTTTATCATAAAGAAATAACCAAGAGTGAACAAACTATCTACTCAAAATACATTCACCAAAACACTTTTTATAACAATTCACAATTAGAAGCAATTCTAACATCCCAATCAGTCGAAAAACTGATAAAGTAAATAACAGAGAGTTGAGAAAACAGTACCATGTAGTCTTTTAACAAAGTATTGCCATATTCTCCTTTTGTTTGTTTACGGTTGGTTGGTTTTAAGATAGGGTTTTATGTAGCTCAGGTTGGCCTCAAACTCACTAAGTAGCTAAGGATGTCCTTGAACTGATGTTCCTTTATTTCCTGGGTGCTGAAATTACAAATGCTTTGTAGTATTCTATCTCTAATATATAAAAATATGATATTCAATTCGTAAACATAGCATGATCCCACCTAGCTTTCTAAACATCATACACCAAAGTAGAGCAAAAAATGTTATAAATTTCTATAATTAACACGTGTTCCTTTTGTAACATGTGGTTAAGGTTTTTTTTTTTTTAAAAAAAGGCACTGACTTATACAACTTTCTTAGAAGTAAATGAACATCTCACTATAATTTCATTCTGTTCAGAAACACAGAAATGTTTTGAGTCTTATGCTTCCAAAAGTGTAAGTCTGAGTCTCCAAAGTAAATGCTTAGAGAAAACAATCCAAACGACAGCAAATCAGGTCAATGACCAGCACTGTTTCTTCACCCAAGCCTGCTTGTGCCATCCAGTGCATCATCGAGGAGTGGTAATTCTTCAGGCCCTCAACATCACAGACTCTTAGGAAACTTGAATACACAGTTGTTGAACTATGGCTATAAAACAACTGATGTCCTTTTGGCAGGCTTTGAGTATCCTGACATTCCTGCAAGACTGAAAATCTCCATTCCTGGCATCCCGACACTCCTCACTACTTCAGAGATACAATCCTCTCTCCAGTGTCTGCTCACTTGTTTTACCACAGGACATCCATTCCTGCCACACTGTGATAGTTTATGCACATCATTGCAGAAGTGCTTGTACTCTTAATTATGTACTGAATATTTGTGGTGCCCCTGGAAATTCATATGCTGAAGACCTAACATCTCCGGTGTGGATGTATTTGGAGATGAGGCTGAGACGGTGGGCTTCTGATAGGCTTTTGATACCTTGACACAACCTAGAGTTGCCTGGGAAGAGGGACCACAATGGAGGGATTTCACCCATAATGGACATTTATGTTGGGCATTTTCTTGATCAATGACCAATACAGGCGGCAGCCTACCATGGACAGTGCATTTCTAGGCAAGTGGTCTGGACTATATAAAAAAGTAGCTTAGTGAGTCAGAGAGAGCGAGCCAGTAAACAGCATTCTTTTGTGGTCTCTGCCTTGAGGTTCCTCTGTGGTTCCTGCCTTGAGTTCTGCCCTAACTTCCCTCAGTGATGGACTGTTACCTGAAGTGTAAGATCTAACAAACCTCTTCCCTGCCCCAAATTGCTTTTGGCCAATGTGTCATCATAGTAACAGACAAGCAAACTAGAAGAAGAGTGAAGATTTTACTTTCTTTGGGAGGAGAGAACAAAGCAGAGTGTGTGGTGGCTATTTTTGGTGTGCTTGTCAGTTTGTCCCAGGCACTGCTCTGTGAGCTCTCAGGAGTGCTAGATTCCGATTAGCTTACCACTGAAGCCTTTGAGGCATGAACCATTCTCCACATTCTACATCACTCCTCTACTTGTAGCATCCCAATTCAATTACTAGTAGACTCAGGAGCATCAAGCGCCAGCCTCTTTGCTGCCAGGTGGCATAAATCTGCACTAGTAATCTCAGCTCCGGACTTTTATGTGGGATTGGCTGAGGCTTTGATAGGTAAGGCAACTCAGTGCAAGTTTTCCCATCTCAATTCTCCTTTAAAAAATAAAAGCTAAGCTACAAGTGCTAGTCCCAAAAGTATGCTCCTTGAACCTTGTAAATACATATCCATCTTAGACTATTTCTTATGAAAACTAACCTGAGACAGTAATCAGCCCATTGTTACTGGTATAAACTGGTATGTTTATATATATATACTCTAAAATTGAGTTACACAATTCTTTGTCTGCTAAATAGCCTGTTGATCAAGAACTTCATTCAATGTCTAGTATACCCACACAGTTCAGAGTTCAACTTCAGTTCTTCATGGCTGACTGTGGCCAGCTGAACTTGTAGGAGACTCTTAAGTAACCTCTGTAGACTGTAGTACACTGCCTCAATTTGCCTTACCAATGCACATTCCTTTTAAAATATACCACTAGTCCATGTGGAACTGTGTTTCTACTCAACATCTACTTGTGCAAAAGTAGTTAAAAATATCATGATTACTATATATTATGGAAGTGCCAAAAATCATGATTCATAACTTGGAGTAATTTTCCTAGGAAATAAAATAAAAACAGGAAACATTCAATAAATGTCAATCTAGGTGAGGATCCAAGTTAGATGCTATGTGAATGACTGTGGAGTCTAAGACAAAGTATACTTTTAGAGATTGTCTGGGAAGCAGAGGGATACAAAAGGCAGTCATGTGCAAGTGTTTAAGTGTAGTTGACAAGTAGAACAGCCTGAAAGAGGAGGTCAGAATAGCTGGCCTGGGAAAGTCTTCAGCAGTAAGATATCATCTCTGTGAGTGGCTAGTGCTCAAAAGAAACACTTCAAGAATAATTTTCAGCCATATTCTCTTATCACAGGAAAAGTCTCTGTTTTAACTCCACACAAAAGTAGCATGTACTTCAGGCACTGAATGTAAACTGTGTCCATAATGAAGATGTAAGCCTAGGTCCAGGAGACTTCTCATATGTGCCAGTCTTATGAAGTAAATGTTGGTCTGTGCAGTTGACTTGTTAATTTCTTTGGCTTAAAATATTTTTAATCATAATTCTGGTAAGCCTTGAAGTAAATAATTTCCATAGTTGGATTTATTATTCTGATCATTTTTAACATACATGTATATCCAGCAAACAGTTTGAAAAATCTTTATCTAAAAATCTGAGACAAAAAGCAAGCTCAAACTGCACATTTCATCAATATATCAAATGGGCTATGGATATCTGCACCACACAGCAGGCAAATTTCTCATGATACCCATTACCAAGCAAAATAAACACAATAGGTGCCCTCTCCATTAAAATTCTGCTAGGAAACACCTGCTGGTTCTTCCTAGAAATTTAGGAATTACCACTGTCTTGTTTGGAAGGATCCTGTGTCAGCCAATGAACATTTTGCCTCAGGCAAGAAGCATACCAGACAATGGTGAATTTTTTATGAGTCAGAGTTTGGATTGATTCCTAATTTAAATAATCTCGTACATTTCTACAAAAGTGAAAATGAGATGTGACAATTTAATTTTCTCTGCCATTTGAATAAAAGAAAAATGTTTTAAAGTATGTTCCATCACTTGGGACTAGCCTAAAATTACTCAGGAATGATGTCAACCTTTCTGAAGATCAGCATTTGGGTTGGAACCACTGTAAGAATGTGAGTTCAACTTTTGAGCCATTCTGGGAGAATTCTCACTGGGGTTCCTACAACTATTTCTTCCACCTATGATCCATGAGCATCTCTATCCTTGTGCCCCTGATGATCAGGTTAAGCTTCTCTGTCACAGCTATCATATCACTGGTGACTGCTAACATACACCACACCTCCTTCTCCATGGAAAGTTGGCTTTTCACTCATTGCTGAGTGTATTAGTCACTTTGCAGTCACTGTGATAAAAACAGCACAGTGAAGACAATTTAGAGAAGACAGCATTTATTTTGGTGTAGGCACCCACAGGGGTAAAGTCCCTAATGAGGGAGACAGCGTAGCATCAGGTAGTAGGCATGGTGGCTGGGAAAAGAAGCTTGGAGTTTGCATCTCAACAACAAGCACAAAGCAGTGAGAGCAAATGGAAAAGGCATAAGTCTTTTTCCTTAAAAGTTCACCCTAGCAATGTATTTCCTCCCATATGGGAGTACATCCTCCCCAAACAGTTCCACCATCTGGGGAATAAGTGTTCAAATACCTGAGACTATGGGAAACATTTCTCATTCAAATCTCTACACTGAGTGTTTGCATTTTAGCTTCCTACTGAAATTCTTGCTTTCCTGTTGATGGGAATATCTGAAACCACATTCCAAATACTTCATGGACTGTCTGAAACCCCATTTCTTATATTCAGTTCCCTTAAAGAAAATAATATCCACATAAGCATATAATACATGCAGGCAGGAATGCCCTTGAGCTTCAGAATGTATGTGGGGGTATAGATGTACATGCACATGTGTGTGTATGGAGGCAGGGGTTGCACACTTCTGGAGCCCAGAAAAGGACAACCTCCATTAATCTCTGATTTAATTCCTTCACATCAGGGTCTCTCAGTATTTTTCTACTAAACTGGTTGCCAACAAGCACCAGTGATTCTATTACCTCCATTCCCACCCCAGGACATGCAGAGATGCTTGGCTTTTAACATGGATACTGGGAATCTGAACTCAGGTCCCCGTGCTTATGTGGGAAGTGTTAATTCTCAAATCCTGGGACAAATGGCTGAGGTGCCTATTTAACATATCAAAGCAAACCTGGCCACCAGGTTCTCTCAGCATCCCTTAGTACCTATCTGTTACAGGGTATGACTGGCATACTCCTGCCCTCTACCCTGAGCTCTCCCACCCAGAGGCTAACCTGCCCTTCCCCCAAAGGCTCTTCCCTATAGAAACCCAGCCATTTTGCTTACCTGTGCTTTTTTACCTTTTGACCTCTTGACTGCTACACCTGGTTCGCCTCTCTCCCTCCACCCTTTTTCTCCCTGCTTCTCACATGGCTCAGGGTCACATCCATTATGGACTCTCCCATATGTCTCTGCCTCTGGTTATGCTCTCCCTTTTATCTACAATAAACTTTCTCCTCCACCATATGTAGGAGCAGTCATGTCCTTCCTTTTATTTTATTTTATTTATATTTTATTTTTCATTCAGGAAGCACTCTTGTCCACCACACAGTCTTCCCTGGCTCCAAGCACAAGAATCTTGACTTCAGTGTTTAGATGTGCTCACATTGGATCATGTCTAGCATATAGCTGGCTAGATTAGTTATTGTACTAGTCAGTGTTTCTCCAGTGGAACAGAACCAATGGGTTAGATTAGATAGATAGATAGATAGATAGATAGATAGATAGATAGATAGATAGATGACAGATGTGTAGATGAATTTATTAAATCAGCTTTGAAATAGTAACAACAATAGTGAAAACTGAGAACCTGGCAGTTACTCAGTCCTTGAGGCTGGGTACCTTAGCAGTCAGAATAGTCCACTATGACAGTCTCTCAGTGGAGGGTCAATAGTCACTCAGTCTACTAGGCTGGTTGCCTCCACAATCCCCATCTGACCCTGTAAACTGGGGAGGTTCCTGAAGAGCCCCGAGTCCCTAGTCCATCATGGAAGACTCTAAATGCTGGTTCTGATAACAGTGAAAGAATCAGCAGCAGCAATAGGATAAATTAACTCACAGCAACGAGGAGAGTCAAGGATCGAAAGGCAAGTTTATCTTCCTTCTGCCATGCCTCTTTAATCTGAACTGCTACCAGATGGTGCCGCCCACAGTCACATTGGGTGGGTCTTCCTATATCAATCAAGACAATTAGAACACTTCTTCAGGGGAGGCTCCCCACAGGGGCAATCCTAATTTGTGGAAATTTGACCTTAAACCAACCATAACCATTATCTTAAGCACAGAAACTTTGGGCTTATCTTCCACGGGTATTAGCAGTTGTACTTCCACATCTGGAAATTCAAAAGCATCATTAGACAGAGTTAAGGAGGTCTGAATTTGCTGACTGTGATTTCCTTCTATGGGGCCCTGTAGCTGTCATTTCAGGGAATGCCATTGATTCAGGCTTCCATTTGTCAATAATCCTGAATATAAGTGCGAAATATTATCTGCTTTGTTCTTGTGACATTATTAATATTTTCAATCTGCTAACATGCATTGCCATTTAATATGGAAAACTACACAAGTAGTCTTTCCTTTGATGGTACTCTGTGAAATACCTGTTAAGCCAATTCATTACCATGAAGCAGCTTATACTTAATGTAGGGTACCACAGTAAGACAGGAGGCAGATTCTAAATAGACTTGTCCACCTTTCAAAATCTTCCTCACCATGCCAAAATGTTCTAGCCATAACCCGATGCAGCACAGAATGAGTATCCCGTGGCATTTGGAAGTGAGAAGGAGAGGAGTAGGCTAACCATTTTAAGCCTAATTAGAGCTGCACAAGGGTTGTGCAATCCAGAAAGGAATCACACCTGCTGGAGTCTGATCTTGCAGACCTAGAGAGTACAGAACCCCAAAGCTCTCCTCTTCTCAAAAAGTGTTTTTAAAGTACCTACAGCAGGGATGAAAACATATTAATAATCTCTCTGTCTCTCTGTCTCTGTCTGTGTGTGTGTCCATCTTTCTTTCTCTCTCTCTCCTCTTCTCTCTTTCCAAGGAAGAAGATGATAACATATGTAATTATGACACAACTCAGTGACCGTTTCTTTGAAGTAGAGATACCATCGTGCATGGCAAAATGACATTTTAATTAACAGCAGACCTTACATTGGATGGTGGCCCCAAAAGATTATAATGGAATTGAAAAATTCCTATGGCCTAATGACTGGACAGCTGTGATGATGCAGTAGTGCCATGCATTCATTTTGCATGTTTGGGATGTTGATGGTGCAAACAAACCTACTGACCTTCCACAGACTGAGTGGTGTTAGGGTATATACACACAACACTCCTCTATAATACACAGGATTTGATAATGACAATAAATGACTATGTCCCGGTTTGTGCATTTACTATGATTTTTACTGTGTTTTAGTGTATATTCTTAGTTTTTAAAAGTTCACTGTGAAACAGCACACTGTGTCATACTGACAGCATCCTCATACATTCCATTTTACCAAGTTTCTTGATTACATCAAGAAATCACATCAAATGCTCAACATACATTATTCAAATTGTGTACATACACTCAGTGATATTTACATACAGGCAAAATTGACCCATTTCTCTGTATTTATCTCTTTATTAAGGGACACATGGTCATATTTGCAAAGTTTGACCACTTCACAAAAGGCACAGAGGGAGTTGGTGGCAGCACGGGGGTAAGGAAGGTCTTTGCATTGTGCATTGCTGTGTCCTCAACAGCACTGAGAGGGCATCCCAGAGCCTTACATTGTGTGATGGATGCCACACATGCATAGCTCAGGTTCCTGGAACATCTAGAAATGCTGAGAAGTACTGAGAGAAGAGCAACATGTGCTCCAACAGCCACATCAGATGCTCCCAAGGCAAGATGAAGTCACAGTCTCTAGAGAGTACCCACTTTAACCCATCTTGCCTGGGGCTATCGTAACCATGGATGTGAACAATGTGCTTGACATACGGTATGATAGCAACAGACGATAAGATAGCGGTAGGGTGAGGGTAGTTCTGGCCTTCCTCCCTTGGCTACAAAGTACCTATTTTATTATTCTCTACTAAAAATGCATATATTACATTTATGTGACCAAGTTAATTAAGGGCAACCTCTGTACAGCATATTGCCCACAGCACGTGCTCTTACATCAAGCTAAAACATTTTATTTCTATGAAGTGCATGTACCATCAACATCCTAGACAAATGATAATATATGTGTCATGAGCTAAGACAAAGAAATATACCATATCAGTCATTTAGAAGTGTCCCATTTTGCTTTCCTCTACCCCTTAATTTCTATTATTTATAATATTATAAAATATTTACAATATTTTGTATTATTTTCTGAACACAATTTTCAAATTTCTTGCAGCTACTGAAGAAAAAACTGTATAATTTGTAATACTGGTAAAATTACCATCACTGGTCTGGTACATTCTATGTAAAATATAGGCCAAGAAGACATTTTAGAACAAGAGGTCTTCTGACATTGTATCCTTCTGAGGACCACCATTAAGATAAACTTTTCTCACCCATTAAACCACACTGCCCAATGACACAAGACCCAGCAAATACCGTGGAAAGTTTGGGATCTTAGTTCTTGTTCAGTTACTCACTAGTATTTTGTAAATCTCTACACTGCCCAATCAGTCTTAGAAGTATGAGAAATTATTTGTAGTTGTATTTGCTCACTATTAATAAATGAAAATTATTAGTTCATTGAATACCATAGCTCTAAAATATCAGCAACAAAATATTATTCCTCCATTTAAGGCCAAAGAAAATAATGTGATGCCAAATAGGGAAGGAATTCTTAAAGGGCATAAAATCTAAACTTTGCAAAATAAAATTGTAGCTATAAAGTATGTGTAGTATGTTCATGTATGTATAAACTTACAGATGATTAAATTATTTAAGCTCTTCTAATTGTATATAAACCAACAAAAGATTACAATGTAAACATTGGGAAATAATTTCAACATATTTAAAGCAGGAAAATATAATGCCTCAATGGCATAGAGTAATCCTAAAAATAATAAGAAAGGAAAGGGCTAAAATAATAAAAGAAAAAGAACATATATATACTCTCAAAATAGAGGAAAAGATATTCAAATCATGAAGGAAATATCTTTCAAAGTCTCACAGACTCACCAACTAGAAGTGAATTCAGTAACAATAACTGAACAAGTACACTTGAGCATTGTCAATCAGCCTTGCAGAATCTGCAGCGCCAGGCAGTCAGTAAAGAGGAAGTGAGGGCAGGTTCTGATGAATGGGTTATACAATTAATAGTATAAGTGTTCCCAAAACAGTGTGCACACATAACCAAAGAAATATGGTCTTGAAAAGGTCCATTCTCCACAAGGAAAAAAATAAATCTGTAAAGCACGTTTATTGTGATATTATTTGTAATTGCTATGAAACTACAAAGTAACCGAAAGTTCATTATTAAGGAAAGTCCTGCTGAGTTAGACAGAGTGCAACAATTAAGCAAGTAATTTATCTATACATTACAAGATAGATACGTCTCAAAGCATGTCCAGCAGAAAGTGAAATTACAGATTAGGTGTAATACCATTATGCTGACATTTACAACCCCAAAATTCTACACTATGATAATAGTCCATACTGTTTTTGCTTCAGAACAAATCACTCCAAAATTTAGGTTACTTAAAATAATAAGGGTAATATATTGAATTATGTCTTCTCGATGTCCTTGTTGAAGCCTTGAGCCCCAATGTGATTACATGACAGAATTAGGGATAAGAACCGAGTTGGGGCTAAATGAAGTCATAGGGTGGGGCCCTGATCTAACATGATTAATATTTCTATAAGAGAAATACAGGAGAGAGACCTAGTCCTCCCCCCCTCCTCCTCTCCACCATTCCCCTCCCTTTCCTCCTGCTTCCCCCTCCCTCTCCTCTTTCTCTACCTCCTTGTTTCTCACATTCTCACAATCACCTTCCTTGTCTCCCTACAACAAAAAGTCAGAACAAGAAGGAAACTGACTGCAAGGTAGGAAAGGTGCTCAGCAGCATCCAACCATGCTGGTACCCTGTCCTAATACTTGAGCATGGCACACCTGTGTGAAAATATATTTGGGTGGAGGAGTATCAATAAAATGAGTCCTAATGACATTGTACTATACTCATAGATCAGTGCCTTATTCAGCCATCATCAGAGAAGCTTCCTCCTGAAGCAGATGGGAACAGATGCAGAGACCTACAGTCAGACATTACATACCCAGAGAGAGAGGGGGATAGAATCCTTGGAGCACACATCCCTAAATGGAATGTTTCCATCAAATGCCTCCCCTCAGAGCTCAGGGAGCCCCTCAGAAGAGGAGGCAGGCACAGTGTAAGAGCCAGAGGGGATGGAGGACACCAGGAGAACAAGGCCCTCTGAATCAACTGAGCAAGGCTCATATGAACTCACAGAGACTGAAGCAGCATGCACAGGGCCTGCATGCATCTGCACCATATTATAGCATCCAGCTTAGTATTTTTATGCGACTCCTGAGTGTGTGAACAAGTGGGTCTCTGATTCTTGTGCCTGCTTTTGGGCTCTTTTCCTTCTCTTGCCTTGTTTAGCCTTGATGTGATGGTTTTTGTTTTATCTTACTATATTTTATTTTGTTGTATTTAGTTGTTATCTCTTGGAAGCCTGTAATTTTCTTTTTCTTTTTTTTCTTTTTTCTTTTGGTTTTTCGAGACAGGGTTTCTCTGCGTAGCTTTGCGCCTTTCCTGGAGCTCACTTGGTAGCCCAGGCTGGCCTCGAACTCACAGAGATCCTCCTGGCTCTGCCTCCCGAGTGCTGGGATTAAAGGTGTGCACCACCACCGCCCGGAAAGCCTGTAATTTTCTAATGAGAAACAGAAAGCGAATGGATTTGGAGAGGAGGGGAGGAGGGGAGTAACTGGAAGGAGTAGAGGGAAGGGAAGCTGTAATCAGAATATATTGCGTGAGAAAAGAATATATTTTCAATAAAAGGTGGGGGATACATTTGTATTATCTAAGCCACTAGTCCATGGTATGTTGTAGCAGGCTGAGTTGGCAAACACAGAGCTCACCACTCAGGTTGCGCATGCTTCGAAGGGCAATCTCATCTCTATTCCATTCAGTCAGCTGGGGTAGCTATAATCGACTGAGGCTTGATCACTTTTCCCTCTGCACCTGGGGACTGGAAGACCTGGGTCCCTCAGCATTCCCCTGTGCAGAAGTGGGCTCTTCAGCATGGTAGCTCAGCTGAACTTCTTATGTGTTGACTCAGTCCCCAAGACGAACATCCCAACAAGAAGAAAGCCAGACAAGAGGATATGGTTCCTGTGATGATATAGCCTTGGATGTCATGAGATGTTCTGCTGTACTCTAATTGTTAGCAAGGAACTGCAAGGCAGTCTACATTCAAGTATAGGGACTATTAGATACCATCTCATGATTGGAGGCAAAATTTACAACAAAGTTTTCAGAGAATTTTCAGAAATATTTAAAACCACCATTATATGTGTATGCGTGTTAATGTGGGTATGGATGTAGATAGAACTTAATAGGGGTTAACCAAGCAATTAGCCTACCTTATAAAATATTCCTGACCTCTTGTATGTATGTGAACATTTATCATATTACTCTCAATCAAAATATAAAAATAATATAAAAAATAAATATGAGGGGATTTAGACCTTTCTGATAGGTCCCATTCACTACAACCAGGACAGTTGCAATTAAGAATCTGGCATGTGCTTATTATATTTAAAAATAGTTTATCATAAATTTGTTTTGGTGTATATGTGTTCATGTACACACAGGTGTGCAAACACATTCATAAGTACATGCATGCTGTGAAAGCCATAGGTTGATGTTCAATGCCTTTCTCAATTGTTTACCTTAGTTTTACAGACAAGCTCCCTCACTGGCCCTGGAGTTGACAATTCAGCTAGACTGAATGGCCAGCCAACCCACAGAATCTTCCTGTCTCTGCCCACCCACCCGCAATATAAAAACCAGTTTCATAAGTATAGTACACACACACACACACACACACACACACACACACACACGCATGTGCATGCATGCTTTTAAAAGCACCATTCTATGTATATATAGTTTAGTCAATAGAAAGTAAAGAGTCTATAATTACTGTCAGTTCTGTATTTAGTTTCAGGAAATCATGTCCACTTGTCTCTCACTTTTGGATGCTTGCCTCCACCATAGAAACAATCCTGAATTGGTTTACTAGAGGATGAGAGGCCATGTAGAGCAACGCTGAGGGGGTCTCAGCTGCAACCATCATACTGGCCTGTTCTTTCACTTGCCAGGCTGATTCGCCAGCTGATCACAGATATATGAGCAAGCCCAGACTGGATAAGCATCAGAGCTCCCCATGGATCTCTGCACCCCTAAGAAATAACACCTGATTAGTGCTCTAAGCCAGTGAATATTGAGCTGATATGTTCCACAGCAACAATAAGTGATTCAAAGTTCTTATTATATTATTCCCTAAGGTGTCTATATTTTCACAATTATTTAAGACAAGCAAGAATAAGTATGAATGAAAGTGGAACAAGAAGAAAAATTAAAGCCATATTGATAAAAGTATCAAAACCTAAAGGGTCCAATACTTTGGTCTCTTATTTTGAATGCCGTGAATAATAAAATTCTAAGGTTATTTGCTAACTCTGTACTCGCAAGGAGGTTATACATCATGACCCAAATATCACTTTAAAATAACAAAACGGGCTGGAGTGATGGCTCGGTGATTGGGAGCACTGGCTTCTCTTCTAGGGGTTCCATGATCAATTTCCAGCACTCACACAGCAGCTCACAACTGTCAGTAACTCCAGTCCCAAGGGATCTGGTGGCCTCTTACTGCCTAGGTGAGCACCAGGCATGCATATGGTCCCCAGACATACATGCAGAAGAAAATTAATTGTTAAGAGAGGCAGTCATTATGATCCTGTCCTGTTGGAGCAATGCACATAAAGACAATGGTGAGAAATCAGTGTCACAAGGTCAAGGGCACTTGACAGTTCAGAACCAATAAATGCTCTTCAATCATATTTACACAGGACACATCTCTTTAAGAGAAAGTGATTTCCACAGCCATAATCTCTACTCATGTGAAAATCTCAAGGCTTTTGTGGAAGTTCCTATCCAGTACATATTTCTGCTGTCAGACTACTTCTGTCACCGCATTTAAACCATGAAGAGCATTCACTGCTGATTCGACTATTATGGCAGGAAAATGACCTGTAACATTCTTTGGAGGAGCTTGGCACTTTGCATATATTAGAGGAATACAACAGGAAAAATATGTTAGCAACGAAGTTTATGGAAAGTCATGCAACTACACTTTACATTTCATAGAATACAGAGACTGCCTGATTTGTGAGACTAAGGAAGGAGGATCTGTCAAGGCAGGAAAAAAATCTACATATTCTCATATTTTCAAGGGCAGTTGTCAACTATTTTCTACCTACAAAATCTTGATGGCAAGTGACAAAATGAAAAATGTACCAAAATGTATCATTTGACCTTTTTTCCCCATAGCTGTGATGTTCAAAGAACTTAATAGATGGGTACATGGGAACATATGTTTTACTAGGTATGGGGAGGGGCGGAACATTTTGAGAGCAATCTGATTGAAATCGATGACAAAAGCCTAGATTTTTATGAGTGCTTTAAAAGAAGTGACCTTGGTTTCACATGAGGGGGGCTAAAATTGAATCTCTCAGAAGTAATGTGGAACATCTCTGTTTAATTTGTAGCAACTGAATAGATCTGAGAGACAAATTTACTGGGTCTGCACCACACCCTAGTACAAAGTGAGCATTCGTCATGAGCATCTCTCATCGCTCATAATGGGAGAGGAAGAAGCCAGCTCTGGGCACAGGGCACTGTTTACACCAAGAGGATTCACTAGACTCACTGCCCTAGAGAACCTCAGACCTTCCCAGGGGATTTCCAGAGGAGTTGGGAGAAATAAGAGAAAATTAACCATTTCACTGCTATCCAGAGAGAACTGGTCCATTCAAAGGCTTCTTTCACCCAGTTCACTGGTCAGGTATTAAAGCACGCTCTTGCTTCCTGGCCCAGGATGGAATTTTATTCCTTAATCATATCCTCCTAGCTGCTTCACTGACTAGCTCCAGTGAGAGAGCAGCCCATTATTTACTAGAATTAAGGAGCTTGGGGAGCCCAGGTGGAGGGAGACAGAGGGCATTTTTATCATAGTAGCACTCTCCAGCATCAATACAGCTAAAGGTCAGCCGGCATTTCCATCAAAACCTCCCGATTTCCAGTCATTTATAACTTGGCTATAAAAATCACTCTTGGCTGCAATTCGGTAAGTGGTGCCTCAGCTGAGCGGAAAATTGTCTGCTCTCGGTGGCTGTTGGTTTGTTTTGGTTTGCCTTTTGTTTTTGTGATTTGAGAAAAACAGTTATTTGAAAGACACCATTTAAACCCTTCTGAAGGAGAAACGCGAACAATTTAAAGCATTCATTTGTATTTTCACCTCCAGTGGCTTCCGCTCCACAGTGAAGGGTGTCCTGCTTCCACTGAGTTTAGGCATTTCCAAAAGCCAAGATGAGAGGCCTTGTCCTTCAAAGGCGGTTAGCCGAAAGCGCTGTCTGTGAGGTTTGTATTGCAGGTGTGGATGACCAACTGTGGAGTGCTGACTGCGAACTAATTTCCTCCAGTTGAGGCTGAGCCCTTATGTTGCCTGGAGCCCTCTGTTTTAATTTCCACAAGGTTCTCTGGGCAATCTAGGGGTGAAAGCAGGAGGGCCCAATAAGAAACTTGCTGGTCCTCTGGATAAACCCAATCTTTCCATCTCAGGGCTCCATGATTTCCCTCGGTTCTTGCACAAGACTGATTACCAGGCCTGGGTCTGGCACTAGGTTTCCCTCTCTCTTGCACTTGGTGGAACCCTGGCAGTCCACAGAGATCGAAAATACCCGGAGGTTGAGAGTCAGAACAGTGTGAATGGAACCCAGCCCACTGTGTAAGCCAGAGGAAGAGAAAGGTGCCATGCAGAGGCTCCCTGGTTGCAAAGAGCCACTGACCTTCCAGATGGGCATCCCTAGACCCCAGGAAAGGAAGTTCTGGGTTGGTTCCTGGACCAGCTCTCGTTTGGAATCTGGAGATAGGTCTTCTGTTGCCTGGCACTCCGTCCGTGTGTCTCCACTTCCAGTGTGTCTAGGAGAAAAGGCCACTTTCATTTTATAGACAAAGGAAGCACAAATAGGCCTATGAGGTTAGTAGAAAGGCCTATGAGGTTCTGAAAAATAATAAATAGTCTCATGGTATCTCTGTTTGGGATTTTAGTCTGCCCTGTCTGGGACTAGGGGTTAGGAACTGGTTGAAGAGATAATACCTTTTAAATGTTCCCTGAGTTTTTATAAAGGAAAAGAGGATGTTCTCACTCTTTTCTCTTGGAGCAGGACACCAAAAGCTGGGGCCACAGAGGCTGCGAGGCCAAGAGGACTTGGGTCTTCTCCACTGTCTCTTAGTCCCCTACTCCACCCTTGGAACCATGAATGGAACAGCTCTAGAGCCTTGAATCCCTTACGGGATGGATGGATTATCCTCCAGCTGCACTGAAGCACACTCACCTGGGCTGCCTATGGCTCACTAGACCAGGAGGCCTGAGGAGGACAGAGAATGAAAAAGTGGTTGTTTGGGATATTGCTGAAGCTTGAACATTCAGCCTGGAGGCTTTGCACACGTGAGGACAAAGAGGGATGAAGGTCCAGCAGGATGGCCAGGGGGCAGCTCTCTGCAGTTGCTGTTTAACCATATATCCAAGGGCTCTACATTTGAACCAGCTCCTCAAGTATGCTATAAAAACATTTTTGCACATAATGGAGACTAGCAGATGTCAGTCTGTGGGGATGCTGTCTTTTGAGTATTTAGAGACTATTTACAACCTTGATGTAGGTTCTTTGAAGCATGGAGGTTGGCTTCTTGCAAAACCACTATTAGGAGAAGGTCAGTTGTATCCAGAGCCACCATTAGGATAAGCTCAGGATGCCCAGAGCATTGTGATCACACGTGTAGTATAATTTTATCTCATCCGTTTCCACTGCTAAGATCAACAATCTGTTTTACAGTTGCCCAGAAGTCTGCAGCCACCTTAGGTCACATTTGCAAAGACTGGAGTTGTTCTAGTTCCTTCTCTGCTTGGTTTGGTTTAGCTCCAATTTACACCCACTGTGCTCTCTCTTGCTCACCTGGTAAGTCTAATATTATTCTCAGGTTTTCTAATGGTTAGTTTTCTCGTTATACATGTTATAATAAAATTTTATCCTATTAGTATGTCAAAATTAATAATTAGTCATAACTGCAGACTGAAAAAAGCCTTTGGAAGGTACACTTGCTTATTACTCTTGTTGCTCTCGGGCCTGTTTCCAAATTCAAGACTTCATTAAGCTCATTTAGTTTGGGGCTGTTAGTGACTTTTAATTGCTGTATTTCTTTCAACCCAAGAATCCTTAATTTAAACTCATAAAAATCCCTTGTATAAAGCCAAAACTAGTTTCTTAATCTTTGTCAAATACAAAAGCAAATTCCATTTGGATTAAATATTAAGTTCATTATGAAATCCATTTAGAACTATTTGACATATTCTGGAAACATTTGGTGGAGTTCTAGAAAAGGGGAAAGTGACTGAGCTATAAGGAGTGAACACTACATGTTGATTAAGAACAGGGTAAACCCTGTGTCTTTCTTAGGGTCCTCTTTACTAGGTAGCCTCCCTGGAGTTGTGAGTTGCAGTCTGGTTATCCTTTCCTTTACATCTAGTATCCACTTATGAGTGAGTACATACCATGTTTGTCTTTCTGAATCTGGGTTACCTCACTCAGGATGATTTTTTTCTAGTTCCATCCATTTGCCCGCAAACCTCATGATGTCACTGTTTTTCTTTGCTGATTAGTACTCCATTGTGTATATGTACCACATTTTCTTTATCTATTCTTCAGTTGAAGAGCATCTAGGTTGTTTCCAGGTTCTGGCTATTACAAATAATGCTGCTATGAATATAGTTAAGCATGTTTCCTTGGGGTATGATTGAGCATTCTTTGGGTATATGCCCAAGAGTGGAATAAGTGGGTCTTGAGGGAAGTTGATTCCCAATTTTCCAAGAAAGTGCCATATTGATTTCCAAAGTGGCTGTACAAGCTTGCATTCCCACCAACAGTGGAGGAGAGTTCCCCTTGATCCCCATCTCATTGTATGAGCGAGAGATGTTGACCATGGTTCGAGGAAGCACAGGAACAAATAGCCAAACTAGTGGAAGTGCATGAACTGTGAACCAGTAGCTGAGGAGCCCCCATGGAACTGGACCAGGCCTCTGGATAAGTGAGACAGTTGATTAGCTTGAACTGTTTGGGAGGCCCCAGGCAGTGGAACCAGGACCTGTCCTTGGTGCATGGGCTGACTTTTTGGAGCCTGGGGCCTATGCTGAGACACTTTGCTCAGCCTTGGTGTAGGGAGGAGAGAACTGGAACTGCCTTGACTGAGTCTACCAGGCTGGGCTGACTCCCTAGGGGAGACCTTGCCTTGAAGGAGGTGGGAGTGGGGGGTGGATGGGGGGAAGGGCTGGGGAGTGGGAGGAGGGAGGACGGTGGAATCCGTGGCTGATATGTGAAATTAAGTTAATTATAAAACAAAAATATTAAAACAAAAAAACAGGGTAATATGAAGTTTAGATGGACAGCTGTGGAACCTGCATGGGACCAGACTAGGCCCTCTGCATATGGGAAACAGTTGTGTACCTTGGTCTGTTTGAGTGATCCCTGGCAGTGGGATCAGGATCTATCCCTGGTGCATGAGCTGGCTATCTGGAGCCCATTCCCTATGATGGGATGCCTTGCTCAGCCTTGATGCAGCAGGGAGGGGCTTGGTTCTGCCTCATCTGAATGCTGAATGTTCCAGGCTTTGCTGACTCCCCATGGGAGGCCCTACCCTTTGGAGGAGGGGTTGGAGGATGGGTGAGGTGGGGAAGGCTGGCAGGGGGAGTAGGAGGAGGCATGAAAGGAGCATCTGTGGTTGGTATGTAAAATGAACAAAAAAAAAATCTTAAATAAAAAAAATGTAAAAACCAAACCAAAACAAAAAAAGAACAGGGTAATAGTTAGGCCTCAGGACAGACACAGAAGCAGAGGCGGGCTAGAAAGCTGGATGTCTGGAGACAGGAATCATTCCAAACATGAAGTGAGAGGAAAGCAGAAGACAGCTAGATAAGGAGGGACAGCAATTGCTGCTGTGAATCTACGCTAATCATGGAGTCCAAACCAGGACAGTGCAGTGCCTAATACTGGCACAGAGCGGAAGTCCCTTATATCCCCTCAGTATTTAGCAGATTACAAAGCACTTTTCATGTCATGTGAGATTTAATGCTTCTCACAAAGGGCAAGCCAAGTACTATCACTGCCTACTTACATATAAAAAGAAAATGAAGTAGAAGTTTTCTCAGTTCATTTGGGTATAAGGATGAAGTAGGTAAAAGCAGTTTGGGGGCCTAGGGTCCTTTAATACTTAATCTAAATCCATGCTCTACACAAAACAGAGATTTCCTGTTACTGCTGCCAGTAGGTTTTGTTGTGTTTGTATGGTCTTGGTATTTGAACCCCAAGCCTTTGTAATCAGGAACACGATCACTGAGCTATATACCAAGCCTACGCCACATTTTTTAACACAGCACAGGTGGGAAATGATGACAGTTCTCACCTGAAACGATGATGCTCAGAATTTCTGGGTTCCACCTTGTTCTCTGCGGCATCTGAGGTAGGAGATACAAGCTTTAACTATTTCTAGTTGTCATTTCTTGAACAGCCATTTATGGGCATTCCATGAATCTGACCCCTGGCAGTGTCCCAGATACATTAAACCAGCAGTGGATTTGACAGTCCTAATCACTGTCATACTATCTGCGAACCTGTACAGTGCACAGACATCAGGAAATATGTCTGTCTGTAAATACAATACAGGAAACTTAGCTACTGTAGCAGTCAGGAGCAGGAAAGGATATTGCTCTCAGGGCCCCAAATGAAAAAAAAAAAGATGATATATAATGTTTGGTAAGATATTAATCTTCCTTGACACTTTTGGATAATCAACTGGAGTTATCCTTGGGAACAATTGCTTTTCAAGGATAAAAGTGAATAAAACAAACAGGAATGGGCTTATCCAATCCGACAGTATACCATAGTGAGACACTGACTGGCTTGAGTTTATTAAAGGCCGATTGGCAATTAGACTTAAGCATTTCCTGACAATGCAGTGGTTGTATGATGTTTTGTGTTTCATTTATCTCATCCACCCTGAGTCATCTCAGTGGAAGTGCCAAGGCTGTGTGTAGGACACCCATAACAGGTCAAGGCTATTATCCTTCAGATTCACAACATCATGAAGCACTTTCTGTATCTCCAGGAGAACTGGCATCATTTGCAAGTCTCTAGGCCAGCTGAGGCACAAAGAGATGCTGATTCTGTGTAGAGATAGATGCAGGATGACTGATAAACCATGGGAAACAAGCCCCAGGTGGGAACCTGATACCAAGCCGGATAGCATAAGAGATGTGCTCTTCAGTACTGAGTAATGACTCAAATTAACTGCAAGGCAAGAGAAGATAGCAGTTCTCTCCACTAGAGCACAAGGGACTAAAGAAAAGGATTGCATGGAAGTCACTTAAGAAAGATAAGGTATTAAATCCAATCTTTTCATAACAAAACTGTATTAGGGAGTGACAAGTTGAGAAGTCTGCTGCAACATGGGGTATTCATGATCTTACTAGTATGATTCCAAGTGTAACAATAAAACTACAGTCAATTATGATAGCAAACTCCTCCACTGGCCGTAATCACAACAGGAAAGACATTCTAGTATGCCAATATGTTGGATATGAACCAAGCATTTAAATATGACATTGAGACTTTTATTCATTATTTCCTTTATTAAAACTCTGTTTTCTGATTTTATATTTATTTTTAACAAAACAGCCTATAACTGTCTATTCCCCTAAGTGCTTCTGTCACACTGCTTTTCACATCTTTGTGCTTGTTTTGTACCAATCTCTGCTCAAAAAAAAAAATAAAAATGTGACAACAAAAAGATTAAGATGACTTTCTTGAAATATCTAGAGCTGGAGAATGAAAGACGATATGGAAATGGCTAACAGTGATACAACAAGAGGCAAGTGTGGGTCTGTACAAAATAGCATGTCAGCACAGGCAGATCACATGCTGTTTTTGTGTCAGAGAGGAGGGAACAGAGCATGGCTCCTGACCCAAGTCTGGAATGCTTTCCATTGAACCCAAAACACTTTCATAATCAGTCACATGCTAATCAGTCATTTTCTCCATTAATTTAAAGATCTCAAAAGTTGTTAAATGTTCTCTTTTGCACCTGTGAGAGCAGTTTTCCACTTACACCTACATAGTGGTTTCTAATCTTTAGTCTTTAAAATCCCAGGAGCCTTTTCTGTATCTCAGATTCATCACAATCAACAGACTGGGAAAACCATTCCTTTCCTCATGCTCGCTCCCAGCTTCTGTAAACTGTAGTCTGTGAACTCTATCAGGTGCAACTCTTCTTGAACAAGCATATCACAGCTTAGACACAGGAACACAGAGTCTCCTCGAAGGCAATCACCATGAAAGAGGTTACAGATTTATTCTAATGATGCTGCGATTGCTCAAAGTCATGTCCCATTAGGAACTTCCCTTTAGCAACTACATTTGACATGTGCAATTTCTTCAGTTTTGAATTGCTAAAAATGGTGGTAATACTGCACTCTTTTGAGGCTGGCTTTGATTTTTAGAAACAGCCAAAAAACTATCAAGTGATGGTTTGCATCTAAAACAAGCCCTTAATTTACTGACATCTCACAATAGCTCATAAACTGATTAATTGAGTAATTCAAATATATTTGAGCACAGTTATTAGGAAAACAGTAAAAAGACACTTTCCTGTGGTGACCTCTTTAATGAAATATAGAACTCTATTCTTACTAGTTGATAGAGAAAGATATTTTCCTCTGAGTGAAGACATAATATTTATACACCTTTTATAGGATATATTACAGTAGTTTGATATGTTTATACCATGTGTAGTAATTCATTCCTTCAAATATTAGCTTTTGAAAACTCAGAGTTTAACAGACTGAAATATTCAATTTTTTGACCCATAGTTATCCTAATGTGCCAGAACACCTGAATTCCTCTTTCCTCTATGTATTTTGTACAACTTTATTTAGATTTTTGCTTTTCCCTTCATTTCTCAGTCTCCAGTGACCACTATCCCATTAATTTTCTCCAAGGTCAACTACTTTGTTTCCACAAGTGAGTGAGAACATGTGGTAGTTGTCTTTCTCGGTCTGGCTTATTTCACTCAGTGATCTTCTTATGCAGCTGGGCTTTTGCTGTTATGGAAGGTGCCTACAGGAAACACAGGAGTATTAGGGCCTTTTTGTGTGGGATATTATTTCTGCTGGATACAGAGGTGAGATCACTGAATCATGTTGACATTTTGGTTTCAGTTTTCTGAGAAACTGTAGCAAGCTTTCTTATTGGACTGTCTTTGAACTGTCAGCCTGCAAATAATGACCTAGAGACTTATTATTAAATATTATGAAAGTTTGGCTTTAGCTTTGGCTTTTTTCCCAACTAGCTCTTATAATTTAATTAACTCATATTGTTTAAGTCTACATTCTGACACATGCTTCAGTTACCTCTTCTTAGTATAGCACATTCAACTTACTCCAAGTCTGCTGGTGAAATTGTGCATCTGGATTCTTCTTCTCAGTTTCTCTTTCTCTGTGTGGAAGTCCCAGCTAGACCTCTTGTCTAGCTATTGGCCATTCAGCTTTTTATTACACCAATCACAGCAATACATCTTCACCCAGTGTAAAAATGTCCCAAAACATTTCCTTTTTTTGTCTAAATATAAAGGAAAGGTTTTTAATTCTAACATGGTAAAATATACAATAAGAACAATTACCTGTTAAGAATTACACTCATAATGTCCAGTCCATTTGCATTTGGCAAATTCAGAAAAAGTACTATATTATCTATCCTATTTTAATGAGTCCAAAGTTTTATACCTAAGTCACTTTCTATAACTTTTATTCCACCCTAAAAATATCTTTTTAGAACTTAAAACATATTCTTAGATAACAACTTAAGCTTTTATATCTCTTAACCATACTTACTATACATCACTTTTGTGAGTTTCTTTTCTGAATTTAGTAACAAGAGAAACTGTAACCATAGCTATCTAGTCTTCAACACCATCAAAGACCTAAGAAGGATATAATATTACTTAAGTAAACAGAAAGTGCAGAGCAAACAACTTCCAAAACTATAGAAATGACAGAGACAACTGGCTGCTTGAACTGTCACCCAAGGTTCTTTTGTAAGAACCTTATTTCACTCAGTGATCTTCTTATGCAGCTGGGCTTTTGCTGTTATGATGAGGCATCCATCTTTGGCCTACAGGCCTAGAATATTTGAGAGACTTTTCTGTGAAGCAGGAATTTTGAAGGACTGACCTGCCTTGTCTTGCCAAAGTTCAGCAGTTACTTTCTATTGTATCTTGCTTGCCCAATTTGGACAACATACTGTCAGCAGTTAAGGCAAGGGCAGTTTCTTGTCCAGGGACTAACTTTGCCACAATGAAAGCAAACTCCATACAGAGGTTCTTTGATGCCCATTATCTGAAGTTGATTGGTGTTGCCAGGAGCATATATGTCTCACTGTCATAAAAAGACTTATTAAAACATCTTAAATGCCGTATTCCATAAGTCTCATGTGTTTGAAGACCACCTATATCTCTGCTTGATCTTAAATGCATATCTAACATGACTACAAGTTTGATTGCTATAGATGACTGTTAACCTGCATTTTTAATTAACTTAAATAGTTTGTAATAATAGTTTTCAAGGACTAGAAATTTACATTACATTATTAAATGAGTTGTATAGGTACAATACCTTAAACAAAACTAGAAACATATATACAATATGACAAAAATAACTAAGTTTGTATTATATAAAAAAACCCATACCAATGTAAAATATTTAAGACTAGTAGATTTTTTAGCTTAAAAGTAGATTCAATAATTTACCCTTTTGTCCAATCATTTCCATATTCCCCTTTACTTTTCAGAACAAGATTCCTGAATCTAATCTCCTGTGTTCAGCTTTCTTCCTGACCATGACCAACAACAACTTGTAACCAAACACCCTAAATGAAGATAAACATGCATAATATGCTGCATGACCAAAAACCACCCACCCCACCTCTTGGGAATGTGGGTATCATGTTCTCTAGACTGCTTCCTGATATCTGGGAGTCATGGCATCTCTAGTGGACCTTGAGAAAGTTGGGATGAGGTAAAGACCTGGGAGAGGTAGCTATATTATGTTTCGTTTAGTCTCTGTGTGATGGGAAAGTGTAGAGCTTATCTGAAGTCATGACTGGGTAGCCTGTGAGGCTGGACCATCTCAGCTAGCAGTTTTGAAGTTGTTCTAGATGCAGAATTTTGAGGAAACTGCAACAGAAGCATTTTGTGAGGCTGAATCACCTGGGTTACTTGTTTTCATTGGTGTCTGGTCCTTTATATTTTCTGAAAGCACACAAACTTTTAAAAATGACATATATGTATATGTGTGTGTATTAATACAAGTATAGAATGTGAAGTGTTCTGATGATTTTTTTCGTTCTATGTGTGAGCAGGTAGAAGGCATCTGTTAGCTTTATAAGTTTGTTTGGACCATATAACCAAATTGTCATGAGGACTCTGTAGCCAACAAGATTTAGCATGTCTCATCCAGTCTCAGAGTTCTTCCCATGTATAGGGATCAGTGTATATGTCACCTGTCTTGTAGTTTTTCTTCATTTTTTTTCTTCATGTCTATAGCAAAGATTTTCAGGAGATCTCCCCTGATCAAATCTTGAATTTATTAATTTTGAAGAAATCTGTAGCTTTTTGCTTACTGTGTAAATAAAAGCAAAATCTCTCCCCAAACACAACTTATTTTCTGACTTTCATTCTGAAGTTAAGACATTCTTAAAATATATAGGTTGGTTTAATTTAGCAGTTTCCATAAGCCAATGTCTCTTAGCAGCTATTGTTTTTTCATTAGCACTTAAAAAATTCAAAGTCAATAAAGCACCATATAGGATCCAGACACCCTGTGCATTTCCCATCTTTATGTGGCTTTTTCCTTTTATATTACTTTACTCTCTTTTTAAAAGACTTTATTATTATTAAACTATTTAATTTTCTATGATTGTCTATACCCATTTTTTTCTTTCTTCAGCATCTAAGTGCCTTTTTAAGCACATTGTAACCAGTTAAGAGGTTGTCTCAGTGTGAACCTTGCTTTCTGCACATCTCTAGCCTCCTCTGACCATGTGAACCAAATCTTAAACTGTTCGACTGCTGCTGCGAAGCTCAGCTTAGCAGACAGTGCACTAGCAGCTGGCTCTGCCCACCTTGGTTCTGTGAGAGCCTAGCCTCAGGCTGGTGAGTTCTGCCCTGGAGTCCCATTTACCTGCCCCATCTGTGGGAAATTGTGTCTGCACTGAGGCAGGCATTTCTACTTAGTCTCCTGTCCCAGTAGCCCACAGGCTACTCAAGTACTCAGCTAGCTGTATTAAAGGGGCAGTACTTCTGTATGCTGCACCATAAACCTCAGTCACCAGGAAGATGTGTTGGAACTTGTTTTTTTAGCTTTCTCAGGTCCTATGTGGATTTACATGCCCCACGTTGGGCACCAAATGTAGCAAGCTTGCTTGTTTCACTATCTTTGGACTGCTAACCTGCTAATAATGAGCTAGAGACTTATTATTAATTATAAAAGCTTGGCATTAGCTTAGGCTTTCTCCCAACCAGCTCTTATAACTTAATTAACCTGTTTTTTTAATCTATATTCTGTTATGTGACTCAGTTATTTCTTCTTAGAATGACACATCTGACTTGCTCCAAGTCTGCTGGCAAAATTGTGCAACTATATTCCTCCTCCCAGTTTCTCTTTCTCTGCCCAGAAGTCCTGGCTATACCTCCTGCCTAGCTATTGGCTGTTCAGCTTTTTATTACACCAATCACAGCAATACATCTTCACACAGTGTACAAATATTCCATAACAGGGAACCTCCATGTGTGCTTCCACTCCAGCTGTTCTAATTTGCATTTCTACCAAGCATGGAGTGTTCCTCTTCCCCTACCCCTGCACTGGCACTTACTATGTTTTGTTTCTACAAATGGGGATTGATGCCTGGTTTCTCCATTCTGTTCCAGTGGTCTGTGTCTATTTTTTGTAGGTACCATGCTGTTTTGGTTACCATAGTTTTTTTATTATGTTTTGAAGTCGGATATTATGAAGCATCCTAACCTACATCCACATGCCTTAGGATCACTTTGGCTGTTCTGGATCTTTTATGATTCTGTATGAATCTTAACAAATCCTTTCTCTGTAAAGTCACTGGTGTTTAAGGGACTTCCATTAGGTGGACAGATAGATCACTTTGTATAATTTGTTGTTTTTAATAATATGCCTCTTTCTGATCTATGAACACATGATTTCATTCCAAATTTTTGGTACAAATATATTTTATTGGTGTTTTATTGTTTGTTATTTATTCTTTATTCTTCTCTCATATATTACATCCTGGCTTCAGTTTCTTCTCCTTCTACTCCTCCCAGTCCTCTACACATACCTCTCCCCCAAATCTACTCCTCCTCCATTTTCCTTCACAAAAGAGAAAGCCTCCCAATGATATCAACCAACCACAGAATAACACATTACAATAAGACTAGGCACAAACTCTCATATCAAAGCTGGATAAGGTAACCTAGTAGGAGTAAAAGGGTCCAAACAGTAGGCAAAAGAGCCAAAAACACCCCCTACTCCCACTGTTAGGCATCCCACAAGAACATCAAGCTACAAAACCATAACAAACATGCAGAAGACCTAGCCCAGACCTATACAAGCCCCTTGGTTATAAGTTCAGTCTCTGTGAGCCCTTTTGAGCCCTGCTTAGTTAATTCTGTGGTTTGTACACTTGTGGTGTCCTTGACCCCTCTGGCTCTATAGTCCTTCCTCCCCTTCTTTCTCAAGGTTCCCCAAGCTCTGCCTAATGTTTGGCTGTGGGTCTCTGTATCTGCTCCTTCCAGTTGCTGGATGAAGCCTCTCTGATGATGACTGGGCTAGACTTCAATCTATGAATATAGCAGAATATCATTATGATTCATTTCATTGACTTTATTTATTTATTTATTTTTGGCCAGTCATATTTGGTTCTATCACGGTCTCTGTGCTATCTAGCCTCTGGCTCTTGGTCATTCTGGCAGTGTCAGGCATGAGCTCTCCTGACAAGGGCCTCAAGTTGGACTACTCATTGGATGGCCTTTCCCACTAGTTCTGTACCTCTATTACCCCAGCACATCTTGCAGGCAGGACAAACTGTAGGTCAAAGGTTTTGTGGCTGGGTTGATGTCCCAGTCCTACCACTATATGTCTTACCTAGTT
Source organism: Peromyscus leucopus (assembly GCF_004664715.2). Classification (NCBI taxonomy): domain Eukaryota; kingdom Metazoa; phylum Chordata; class Mammalia; order Rodentia; family Cricetidae; genus Peromyscus; species Peromyscus leucopus. The sequence continues at coordinate 9,039,280 of NC_051063.1, forward strand.
ACAGAAGATGGCTGGTCCATCATCTCTCCCACTGGTCTCTCCCTCTACTGCCCCCACCTGATCCCTCCAATTCCAATCTCCACCAGCCCCCAGTATACCTGTGATATATATTCTATTTCCTTTTCTCAGGGAGATCAATGTGTCTGCCCCTTTAGTCCTTCTTGTTACTTAGCCTCTCTGGGTCTATGAATTATAGAATGATTACCCTTTACTTAACAGCTAATATCCACTTACAAGTGAGTACATACCATTTTTGTCTTTCTGTGTCTGTGTTACCTCACTCAGAATGATTTTTTCTAGTTCCATCCATTTGCCTTCAAATTTCATAATGTCATTGTTTTTATCATGTGAGTACATATGTGAATGTATGTGTACCACATTTTCTTTATCCATTCTTCAGCTGAGGGACATCTAAGTTGTTTCTGATTTCTGGCTATTATAAATAAAGCTGATGTGAACATAGTTGAGCAAGTGTCCTTGTGATAAGATGGAGCACTATTTTTGTATATTCAAATAGTGATATAGTTGGGTCTTGAGGTAGATCAATTCCCAGTTCTCTGAGAAACAGCCATACTGATTTCCACAGTGGCTGTATAGGTTTGCATTCCCACCAGCAATGGAGTAGTGTTCCCCTTGCTTCATATCGTCTCAGCATGAGCTGTCACTTGTATTTTTTATCTTAGCCATTCTGACAGGTATAAGAAAGAATCTCATAGTCATTTTGATTTGCATTTCCTTGATGGCTAATGATATTGAACCTTTTTAATGTATTTTTTAGCCATTTGATATTCCTCTATTGAGAATTCTCTGTTTAGATGTGTTATGTCTAGTTTCTTGAGCATACATTTTAATTTCTATGCTCCTATTCGTGTTATTCTAATACAGTTTTAATTCATTATGGTCTAAGACATGTTATGACTTAAACTTTTAAAATTAATGTTTGATTTGTGGTCAAATACATGCTTTCTAGAGAATATTACATGCTTTGGAAAAAGGATTGTATACCATGCAATTGGAGAAATGCTCTATGAATATTTCTAAGTTTATTTGCCTTAGATAGTAGTTCAAGATTTGTTTACTGATTTTCTTTTTGTATAATTTGCCTTCTATGGAAAATGGGATATTAAAGTCCCTTTAAGAATCTATTTTCTCACCTTTAATCCCAGCACACCTTTAATCCCAGCACTCAGGAGGCAGAGGCAGGTGGATCTTCGTGAGTTTGAGGCTAGCCTTGTCTACAGAGTGAGATCCAGGAAAGGTGCAAACCTACACAGAGAAATCCTGTCTCAAAAAAAAAATCTATTTTCTCTCCAGATAAATAATATTTGCTTTGTACATATGTATTTATTTTTTATCATTAATTACTTTTGTTCTTTGGGAATTTCATTTGTCTATTTAATACATTCTGGCTACTCTCACCTCCAATTCTCTCTTAATCTCCTTCCTACTACATATCAGTCCCCCATCTATTTCTTGGCAAACCCTTTTCTCACATTCATGTTGTGTTGTTTTGGCTTGGTTTGGTTGTTTTATTTTGTGACTCACTGAATTCAAGAAGTTCCAGTTATGTACCCAAGGATTTGGAACTGTCTATTGTAACCTAGTAGGCTCATCATTTCACATAACTGAAGACAATTACCACCATTCTCTCAAAATCAACTGCTAGCTAATATTACATCAGGGAGAGGTAATGCCCTTTGAGCCCTACTGTGATCCATGATGAACTAATGAAAGTCCTAGCCTTATGCATGCCCAGTAGTAGCAACCTCAGATGATGCTGACTCATGCTTGCAATGGATGTACCATGCCCAAAAGGCAGCACTATTTTATAGCCCTTCTCCCTATCATCCTGCTCTTATTCTCCTTACATCCCCTCTTTTACCATTTCCCTGGGCCTTATAAGTGACAATATAAATTACCTATTATGGCTAAGTATTCAACTATAAACTCAAGAGACTCAAGGCACTACAGATACTGAGAACAGTTGTATATTTTTTGCTGAGTTGATCCTTTATCAATATATAGTGAATTTTGTTTCTCTCACCAGTTTTTATTTAAAGTCTGCTTTCTCTGATATGACTATAGCTTATCATATTCACTCTTGACTCATATACACCTTTCCCTTTTTTAAACCTTTCATTTTAGCCTATGTATAGTTTTACCAGCCACATGAGTTTCTTATAAGTAGTATATAAATAGATATTCTTTTTAAAATAACATAATTTAGACAAGCTGTGTCTCTTGACTGGTAAATATAATCCACTTACATTCAAGGTTACTATTTTTAATTTTTACTTTTAATTAGCATACCAAGTATTATGTTTCATTATAACATTTTAATACAGTTTTTTAATGACCCTCCCCATCTCTCTCCCCTTGATACCCTTCTATTCCTAGTAGCCCCCTTTCTGCTTTTTTATCACATGTTTCCCATTTTCCTTCCTGTCTTCCGTGACACATCTTTTCCCTTCTCATGTTCATGTCTCTGGTTTCAAGGTTGTTGTTGACAGGTAGGAACTTCCTCCCATCATTTTTTTTTGTATTCTGCTTGTTTTATAAGTTATGTATTCCTTTCTCCCTCTCTGTTTATGTCTGTGATGTGGTGGGTTTACGTCATACTACAGTTTGATCTTCTCTTTTTCCTACCTTTTCTTGCATTATGCTTTGTACGCCCATATGTTATCATAGCATATCAAGCATGATCACGTTTATCAACATTTGTTTCTAGTATAATACTCCACTTCATGATTAGATAGTCTATGATGATTCCTTTCAGCTCTATTAATTTGAGAAAGATATTTATTTCTCTATCATCCCTAAAAATTTTTGATTGTTTTTGTTTTTGCTTGGTATAGTATCCTTAACTAGCAGTTTTGTTTTACTCAAGATCTTTGAATAAGCCACACATTCTCTTTCTAGCCATTAAGGTTTCTGCCCAGAAACCTGCTGTAAGTCTAATTCCCTTATATCTGACTTGATGCATGTTCCTTGATGGTTTTTAGAATTCTATCTGGAGTCCTTGACAGTTGAAAACTATGTAATGTTCATTGGGTGATAGTATTTTGGGGTTAAATTTAGTTGTGGTCCTTTGAGCTTCTTATATCTGGATATCAATTTTTTTAAATAAAATTTTGGATGTATTTTTTCAGCTCTGATTTTATAAAATAGGTTTTCCAAGCATATGTTCTTTTCTTCTTCCCCTGGGATTCTATTCAGGGAAACATTTCTTTGCTTAATGGAGTCTTATAAACCTCATGGGCTTTCTTCATTTTTTTTTTCCTTTTTGAACTGTGCTAACTCAAAAGTTCTGTCCTCATCCACAAATTCAAAGCTTCTTTCTTCCACCTTTTCTGCTATGTGGTGTAAGCTTTTTCATTTCCTTGATTAAGATTCTAACTTCATGATTTCACATTGGTTTCTTTTTATGATTTCTGCCTTTTGGGTGAATTTCTCATTTATTTCTTGAATTAATTTATATCGTTCATCTGTTTTCTTTTGCATGTTTTTGAGATTCCCTTGGATTTAGTTGGAATTCCTTTTCATGCATTCCATAGGTGTCCTTCAAACTAGGCTGTACTTAGAAATAATTATCTTTTCTTTGAGAAATATCACATTTCTTAAGTGTCCATAAGGATGTCTGTGTAAGAACAGTCACCTCTTCAACCTTTGTGGAGTAGCTTTTGTAAGATATTTTTAGATGAGGTTTAAAGCATCAAGTGCTTTGACTTTGAATATAGGTGAGCTCAGAAGTATCTTTTGATTCCTTCCATTTTGGTCCACATCAGCAGTGTTTATGAGTTGTGTAATGTCTGCTACAATTCATGGAACTAACTAGATGACTTTGCAGTTTCCAAAGACACATTCTCCAGGACCCACATATGAAGCTCTGAAGGTACTGTGCTTATGGCAACAATTGTCAGTCTGACTCAAAGCTGCCTTGCTACAGGCCAATGTAGCTTTATTTATCAACCATTTATCAAAGCAACATATATTCACAGCATATAGAAAGAAATCCCACAGCACTGTTCATAGGTGATTTCAAGGATTACTAAGGAGCAGCTATAGTCCTCAACCCATGGTATGTAAATGAGACCATCACCAGACCCCTCATGATGAATGTGAGTGATGCCTATGCCTGTTGTCTCATCAATTCTGGAACTACAAAATAAGATGGAATTTTACCGACACACAAGACAAGCAAAGTTACTTTGGTTTCTGTGACACCTGTAACCATAGCCATAAAGTGAGGAGTGTGAAGAGGATCTTTGCCCAGGTCCTATGGGGTAATTTTAGGCGATACATGGACTTATAACATTGGTTTCAACTCTTCCAAATTTTAGGACTATACATGGTGCTATATCCAGATCCAAGGAATACCATAAGTAATACCAAGGACTTTTACACCAACAGATGTGGTACTCAGTACATGTGCTATGAAGAAGATTCCCAAAACTCCCTGAGGTATATATAGGCAACACTAAGCTGTAACATGAGTATACATATTCCTGTGACTGTCGTTCCATGTGATTGTCACCTTGCCTAGGTCTCATGGGTTGAATATGGTGACACTGGAGCTTTTACCTTCTATATCTGAAGTTGTAGGACATGAATGACAATGTTAGTTCATGAGAGACAAGTGGTGATGAAGACAAGGCTCTTAGTATTGGTAATCATGCCTCTGGAACTGCAAGACATAAATAAGATTTTATCTTGGTAACACTTTATGTACCAGAATCATAGGCCTAAGGCCTTGAGCTGTGGCTAAGACCTTCCCTGGTTATTGTGGGGCAAGTGAAGCAAGTGCTAGATTTCAAGCACTGATAGTTTACACCCTGGAGCTGAAGGGTTCCATGAAATTTTTCACAGATCTGACACAGTTGATGCTGTAACTTTTTGTACCAGTGGATGTGGTCCAACATGCCTGGGAAAAAGAACTTCCCTAGGTCCTACAGATCTGGTGGCTGGTAATAGCTTCCCTACCTGATACCTAGTAAGCACATTTGTTTCAGGGCTTAGAAAACTGATAGTTGTGTTTCTGGATCTATAGGGTGTGCTTGGAACATGCCTCAGTTTCCAAGCACAGGTGTGGATGGTGCTGGAATTTTATAACCAGCTGCCATGGTCCTGAGGTTGTGAGCTAGGGAGTAGAGCTTCCCTTCTTCTAGCAAGGCAAGTGTTAATGGGACTCATGGTATTCTGCTTATGTCTATGGCAGTCTTTGGATTTAAACCTGTATGACCTTGAGGGGTATTTCTCTCCCCCATGGGACAAGCACATGGTCAAGGCTTCTAGCAACACAGGGGCCCATGCTTGTTCCAGAGCAGAATGGTACCTAGCAGAGGCTATTGTTTCAGGTTGGCTTTGGGGCATGAGTTCCTTGTTTTGAGCAAAGCAATTTTTCTTCAACTTAAACAGCTACCTACATTGGATTTGCAAAACCTGTGAGGACTGTGTAATTCTCCTACAGTTGGAGCTGCAGGTGGGCTGCTATGATTGAGGTCACTGCCACTTTCCCATTCTCCTTCTGCTCCTCACCCACCCCACCTCTAACCAGTAAGGGAACAAGAGATGAGGTTGCAACTGACATTTACCATGCTTAATTTGGGTTACTAAAATTTATGCTGACTTCCAGACTTTTCTCTCAATCTTTCTCCTTGTAGTACTGTGTTCCTTGCCCTTACTATAGCAGAATCGTGCACTGAGCACCTCTATTCAGCCCTCCTCTTCCTAAGCTATTTTCTTTTTTTGCTTTTATTTGGATTTTTCTTTTCTTTCTTTCCTTTTTTCCCTTTCTGGTATTGATGAATCATACTCAGGGCCTCAAGAATACTAGGGAAGTGTTCTGCCACTGAGATACATCCTTAATCCATTCAAAAGTGAATGTTTTCAGTAATAGAAAAGGTCCTGAAAGAAGTATGTTAGCCATCAAAATAACTTCAGCAGACAGCCCCTGTATAACTAAAGTAATTGGGTTCCAAATCTTGGTGAAAGTAAAGCCAATAAGCGCAGTGAGTAGGTGAATGTGGAATGAGGTTTCTGACTCATAACAAGTAGGAAGTGCATGGAGTTATTACAAAGCTATAGTATTCCTGAAGAAAGAGTGCATGGAATTGTATCACGGTGTCTACACATATTATAGGTAAGTACATGTAGGGCTGGACAATTCTAAACATGCTCAATTTAAAGGTGGTAGACAAAAGCTGGGCATACTCACATCAGTATTATAATGAGCTCTGTTTACTATCAGTCACATGAAAGAATAGTCAGTGACTCGATGGCCTGGGCTGGTTCATTATAGGTTTCTGCAAAGAGTTTCCACTGAGACAGGAACAGTTTTGAAGATGCCATCACCGTCTTTTAAAGGATTGTCTTCTTCAACCCCCATGTTTATAAAAATTTGTCCCTAAAGATGCCCACCTAACTGAGTACAAAGCTACATGGACATACAAATTTGATGTCTATCTACCAAGAATGTAGTATCTAAGTTAAGTGTAGTCACATGGCTTCTGACACTCGCAGAGCCCTGAAGAGCCTTTCAAAAACAAAAAGGGTAGAAATGTGGGCATTTCAAAATTAATATAGGATTTGATATTCTTCTTAGAAATGTAGGATTCTTAAAAAGAAAAGAAAATGTGTTAAAATTTTATTATCTTTGAGGGATAAACAAAGTTCTAAAAGTATACTTAAGCAACAATTTCCAAAGAGTACCCAGTCTGGTCTCAGCTTCCTTCAGCTCTTACTCAGTACTCATGCCTCCTGGATCTGGTACTTCTACAAGTAATATAACATAGTACCCTAGAGCTTATGGCAATCATGGAGTCTTTCTGGTTTTGTACAGTTATTCTCTCTAATCATTACTTAGTAAGGCAAGGGAGGAATGGAGGAATTTAATGTCAGGTACATGCCACACAGCTCTCTTAGGCATGATGCAAAAGAGTTATATTAGTTTTTGTTCTTGTTGTTTTTGAGTGTTTATTGTTCATTTATGTCAATTCTCTGAAAGTAAGAGAAACAAAAAAAAAATGTATCCACATCCAAATCACAGGGTAGGTAACTGTAGCCCACTCAAATCCCCCTCAGATGAGTGTAAAATGGTCAGGCCATGGTGGAAACAATCTAGCGGCTGTTGAGAATGTTGTAAATAGAACTACCACAGGACCCAGAAGCTGCACTCCCGAGTATACATACTGTATTAGTTTCATTTCTGTTGCTGTGATAACTTACCCGGACACAAACAACTTTGAGGAAGAAGTGGTGTATTTGGCCTATAACTCTAGATTAGAACCCATCACTGAAAGAGAATCAGGGAGGAACTTGAAGCAATGAGCCATATCCACAGTAAAGAGAAGACAGAAATGAATACATGTGTGCCCATACTTAGCTTGTTGTTTTGACTTTTTCTTTTCTTACACAGTCCAGGATCCAAACCATGGAGTAGTGCTGCCCATAGTTGGCAGCCTTTTCATTGAGGTAATTAAGAAATCCCTCATCGACGTGCACAAAGGCCAATCTGATCTAAACTGTGACTCCCTTCCCCGGAAATTCTAGATTGTGTCAAGTTGACAATTAAAATGATCACACATACTCAAGGAAACTGGAAATGTATGTCACACAAAACAAATGTACATGGATCCCATAGCATCATTATTCACAATAAATGAAAGGTACAAACATAGTCAGGTGTGGTAGTGCATGCCTTTAATCCCAGCACTCAGAAGACAGAGAGGCATGTAGATCTCTGAGTTTCAGGGCAGCCAGAGCTACATAATAAGATCCTGTCTTTAAAAAATGTGTAGCCATTTCTCCGTGTCTTTCTTGGGGTCCCGTTTTCCAGGTAGCCTCACTGGTGATGTGATGTGAGTAGCAGTCCAGTCATCCTTGTTCCACATCTAGCATCTTCCTATGAGTGAGTACATACCATATTTGTCTTTCTGAGTCTGGGTTACCTCACTCAGGATGATTTTTTCTAGATCCATCCATTTGCCTGCAAACCTCATGATGTCATTGTTTTTCTCTGCTGAGTATGAGTGGGACCAATGAAGGGTGACGGTAGAGGGAAAGATAGCAAGAGATCCTAGCTGGATCAAGAAAAGAGAGGGAGAACAAGGAATAGGAGACCATGGTAAATGAAGACCACATGAGAAGAGGAGGAAGCAGAGAGCTAGGGAGGCCCACGGAGATCCACAAAGATACCCCCACAAAAGACTGTTGGCAATGGTCGAGAGATGGCCGGGACTGACCTACTCTGGTGATGGGATGGCCAAACACCCTAATAGTTGTGCCATAAACCCCATCCAAGGACTGAGGAATCTGGATGCAGACATCCACGGCTGGGCCCCTGGTGGAGCGCTGGGAGTTCTAATTAGTGAGAAAGAGGAGGGTTTATATGAGCGAGAATTGTTGAAACCAAAGTTGGATAAAGCACAGGGACAAATAACCAAATGAATGGAAGCACATGAACTATGAACCAAAGGCTGAGGGGCCCCCAACTGGGTCAGGCCCTCTGAATGGGTGAGACAGTCATTTGGCTTGATCTGTTTGGGAGGCAGCTGGGTGGTGGTGCTGGGTCCTGGGCTCGTTGCATGAGTTGGCTGTTTGAATCCTGCGACTTATGCAGGGACGCTTGGCTCGGTCTGAGAGGGGGGGACTGGACCTGCCTGGACTGAGTCTATCAGGTCGATCCCGGTCCTCAGGGGAGACCTTGATCTGGAGGAGGTGGGAATGGGGGGTGAGCTGGGGGAAGGGAGAGGGGGCAGGGTGAGGGGAGAGCATGGGAATCTGTGGCTATTATGTGGAACTGAATGGTGTTGTAAAATAAAAAATAAATAAATAAATAAATAAATAAATAAATAAATAAATAAATGTGCAGCCATCCCAAAACTATAAATAAATATGTTATAGCCATACAATAGATATTATTCAATCATGAAAAAAGATTTATGCAATTAAATGGCTGACACTTTAAAATATAGTGCTAAATGTACAGTCATACTTATATGAAATGCCCAGAATAGGAAATTCTCATATGAGTTTTGAGTAGATTAGTGACCAAGGCTGAGGTTTCTGGTGCTGGTGGGGGAAGTTAAGATGAGTGCCAGTAGGTATAAGATTCTATTGTGAGGTAATTACATGTTCTAAAATGTGTCTTCATGGTGATTGTACAACTCTGGTATCCTAAGAAACACTGAATTATGTACTTTAAATTAGTGGTATATGTGGTATAAGAAAGAGGATTCAGTGTTCAAGGTCATCCACAGCTACAGAATGAGTTTAAGGTCAACTGGGAACCCATGATACACTTTCTGGAAAAATAACAAAAGAATTGTATCCTAATAAAGTCACAAAATCCTCATGGCTACAGCTTATTGTTTCCTCCATCTCAAAAACCATGGAAAATAATAGCACTTTACCATTTAAATTATTTTAGCATTAATTTTTAAAATTAGACATTCCTATAATGGCATGGCATGGATTTTGTGTATATTATGTCTAATAATTACAGGAGATTTGCAAAATGGTGTCTTTAGACACATAATGCTGCTGTCAGTGAATACTGTAAAGAAATTTAACTTAGAATAATGTTATATATCTATATGTGTATACATTCAGATGCAGCCTCTAATCACATTATATAACATCAAACTTACAGGAAAAGGAAAAAGTAATAAGTAAAATTAATGGACTCTCAATATTGATCAACAAAAAAAGGTCAAGAAATTGAAAGATTTCAAATGAAAGACTTCTATCTAAAAGTTTAATATTATGCATCTGTCACATTAATAGCATCTGAGTCACTGTACTGACCTGAAGCCCATGGGAAAAAGCTTAACGTAGACACTAGCACATGGACTTTGGTCTCTATTCCCCATTAAAGAAACCAGGCCTTTTAAAGTGTTTTTAACTGGTAGAAATCAAGCAAGCCTGGGAAATCAAGGTAACACTGCTTTAATAAGAGAGCTACATATTCAGAGCTGATTAGAACTGGCTGCCTGTGAAAGGCCATAGGCTTGTAATGATTAAAGAGGATGAAATTATAATGTGTGCAAAAATAAATCATTATTTACTATTGTGAGGCAATTGACCAGTGCTGAATTTCTAATATGTATTAAAAGAAAGGTATGTAATTAGAACAAATTGAAGAACAAATAAAAACCAACCCAATTGGTTTAATTGATAATTTCCTCCCCTTCATTAAGTAATTCAAACAGTGACTGTACACACAGCAATAGATTTTGTATATTTTGCTTGAGATGAATGAATATTTTAGAAAATCACAAAGACTAGGTCTATAGAGTGGCCACTTACTGCAGGGAGTAGGAAGTTTGGCTGGAGGCAAGGACTGTCCTTCTCTGTATGTATGCTTGACTCTTTAATTTTACTTTAAACTAAGACACATTATTTTGCCTGTGTTAGTGTCTACCAACTATGTGCCAGCACCAACACAAATCCTCACACCAGCCTTACTTTGCCAGCATACTCATGACCATGACCACCAAGTAAAGGGGCTGAAAGTAGCATAGGAGTGTAGGTAGCCTGGCATAGCCCTGGGTGTGAGAAGGTGTAAATGAGATAAAAATTTTGACAGACCACAGCTCATCTTTTCTAGCCTTGGAATACATCTCATTGTTATTATGGAAAACCATTGAAAGATAACCTCAAACCCTTTTAAGTTTGAATAATCTAGCATTGATAGTAACATGTTTGTGGAGGGCATTTGAAAGAGTCATTATGAGAAGAAATAGGCTAGCAATCACAAAAATCTTTCAAATGACCCATTGAATATACTTCCTTCAGAAATGTTTTAAGAGCCAAAGTGAAATCATTAATTTCCTTGGATAAAATGTGTGATAGAAATCTTGTGCATGGTATCAATTGAAATCCTGCATATGGTCTCAACATGATTATTAATTTATTGAGAACAGCACATTAACTTTCTGCTTCCCTCAAATCAATGTGTAAATTATATTATCAATACTCCCTTGCCAAAGATTGCCAGGAACACTCTTATGGTTGAATCATTGAGTCAAAAATCTCATTTCACTGATGGAGACTATACTTCATGGAGAACTGTATACACCAGTAAGGTGACATTGGGAAAGTCTTAATGGCATTTGGGGTCATGTTACATGACTTGGGGCAGGGTTCCAGAAAATTGTACATTGTTGTACATTGCTTTCAGGAGAGATCCTATAATTTGATATATTTATTGCAGTCTCAGAGAGTACCAGCTTCAAGACTGCATCCAGAGTTTACAAAAAAATCCACAAATGTGGCAAGAACTAAACCTTTCTATCTGAGTGGGAAGGTGGGTAGGGAAAAAAAGCACATGTTTGCTGATGGTAACTTTCTTATTACTTCATCTTGAAAAATCTTCTTCCTCTGTCTTTACACAGCTGTATATATTCCCAACATAAAGTGTGGTGATACTTTATTTGTGCTCTAATAAATAAAGCTTGCCTGGAGATCAGAGGAAAAAGCCAGCCATTATAAGTAAACACAAAAGTCATGCAATGTTAGCACATGCATTTAATCCTATCACTTAGGAGGCAGGGATCTGTCTCGATCTATGTGAGTTCAAGGCCACACTGAGAACAGAGCCAAGCGTGGTGGCACATGCCTTAAATTCCAACACTAGTTTACCATGGAGGTCTGGAGGTCTATACAGATAGACAGAAAGTGACAGAGCTGGGCAGGAAGAGGAAGTGATGTAGCTGGACAGAGAGAGCAAATCAGATGGCAGAACAGCAAGACATATAGGAGTGGGTAGACAAGAAGCATCTTTCTCTTTGGAAGCTGCAGAGTTGGTGAGGTAAGATTAATTGTGGCTTTCCCGATTTCCCTGATATCTCAGGTTTTCACCCCTATATCTGGCTCTATGTTTTTAATTTAATAAGACTGTTTAGAACTTCATCTGCAACAAAGCTTTAAACAATATAAGAATTAAATATGAGGGTCACATCACATTTCTTGAGTAAATTATAAGAAGCACCGCCATTCTGATAACACATGTGAAAAAAAACTGTCAGCTTTCTGATTAGTGTGGCAGCTGTGGCTGTGAAGGAAGATTCAGCTAGTTCGCTGTCTTGCTAAGGAGATAGCCCATGAAGGAGGTTAAAAAGTTAAACTATTGGGGAGCCTAGAAAACAGAAAATGTGCATTGTATTCTGTATTTCTAAGTGTGATAAACATCCTAAGCTATCATTTAAAAGTGTTAGATTTTTTTTTTCTGACTTGGATTGTTGCACTGTCCAGGCAGCCAGCATGGTTGGGAGTGAGTAACCATGGCAATGCTGGGCTGTCAGCTAGGCTCCCTGGTGTGCAGGCTGTAAAGCAAGGGAGGCATGCAACACTTGAGTGCTCCATGCTTTCTTGAGGGACTGTGACCTTAAAAGTGTCCCAGGATCTAAACATAAACAGTTAGTTGGCTGAACCTCGAGTCTTGTATCATAAAACTGAGATTAGAAGTTTGTGCAGAGAGTTATGCAAGCAAGGAACTGGCACCAAAGTTGCTTTATGCCTGACCTTGGTTCAATAACCAGACATCTGGAAATTTGTCCTTGTGTGATTCATTTGCAGGGGCAAGTAGTCTACTTTAAATTTGCTCTGAGGTTTTAAATCACCTAATTGTATATCATTGTCTTGAAGCTGTGAAACAAAGGCCTGACTTTGAAAACATATTTTATTTACCAAAATTATACAGTATAAGAAGAAAACATCTTTCTGTCAATCCACAAACATAATTGTGCCCAGTAAGTGGAAAACATACTACCAATAAGCTATGGGAAGGATCCCATAGCTGTTCTTTTTGGGGAATAATTATAATAGCACATGAGAAAATCAGACAGAAACAAATAGTATTCACAGCCTGTGACTCCATGGTTCATGCCTAGTGGGACTCCCCATCGGAGAATTATTCTTCTGGTGGGTTGACCTGTTGAATATTAGTTGTCATCTGTTATGTATTCTTATGGCATATTTTATTTAAAATTTTATGTGTACAGGTGTTTTGCCTGCATGCATGTTTATGCACCATGAGTATGCAGTGCATGAAGAAGCCAGAAGATGGTGTCAGATTTTCTGGGACTGGGGTTATAGACAGTTGTGAGTCATCATATAGGAGATGGGAATCAAACTTGAGAAATAGAGACTTGGTCCTCTGAAGGAGCAGCCAGTGTTTGTAACTGGCTGTCTTTTCCAACCTCTATAATTTGGTATCTTAATTGCTGTTACCTGAAAGGAGAATTGAAGCTAGGCTGACTGTAAATAGGAAGAAGATACTAGTCCCTCATGACATCCAAGAAAAGATTGCTGGCCAAGTGATGTGTAACTCCTCCTGTTCTGTGGTGTTTTCTTCCTTTCCCCCTTCCATGTAATCTTCTTTTCTGGTTAAGCAATTTAGTATAGTTGTGTGTTTCAATTCCTTGCTTATAATTTTGGGATTGTTTTTATTATAAAGTTTTGCTTCAAGATACCCATGAGGCTTAAAATTAATTTTCACTCTAACAGCCTATGTGTGCAGCAATTTTATATGACTACAGAGATAACCAAAATGAACAAATTCAAGAACAATAGAAAATATATTAACAATAATATAATTTTCGGTCAATTCATCTCCAGGTTTTGAACTTCTTATCTTCCATTTTCTATTATGTTATGTTAGGACATATGTTGTGAAGTTGTTTGTGTAATTACTCTGACCAGTAAGTTTTAAACCTTCCCAGGATTTCTTCTTATCAATTACTAATACTTTCTCTTAATTTGATAAACTTCCTTTAACATTCCATATGTATCTTCCTTTGCTTTTCTTAGTGTGGTGTGGTCGTTGAGTGAGAATTTCCCCCCTTAGGCTGAGGTATTTGAATGCTTGGTCCCCAGTTGTTGGAGAGGTGGAGGTGGTTCAGCCTTGCTGGAGGAATTACTTCACTGGGGAAGGGCTTTGAAAGTTTATAGCCCCCCTACTTCCTGTTCACTCTTTCTGCTTCAAGCATGCATTTGAAGACATGATCGCAACTTCTACTGCCATGATTACTACTCACTGCTAAGATCCCAGCCATGGTGGATGCCCCTAGAGCTGAAAGCCCACATAAACTCTTGCTTCTATAAGTTACCTTAGTGGTGATATTATCACTGCAACAGAAAACAATACTAAGGTATGTGGGTGTCTTTATGTCTCCTTCATTTCTAAATGCTGGGAACAGTGTTCTTGACTCAGTGTTTCAGTACCATGAGATCCAGTCTCTTTCGTGGCCTGTAAAGTTTCTGGTAAGGAGTCTACTAGTAGGTAAATTGGAATACACCTGGGTATCATTTGTTCCTCATCTCTTCAGCCATGAGAATTTTCTTTGTCTCCACCATGGAGAGCTTGATTACACAATGCCTTAGGATCAACTTCTGTGAGCTAAATTGGACTGGCAAGATTTGGCTTTCCTGTGCCTGGATATTTTTTATTCTACTCTAAGTTTGAAAAGTTTTCTGTATTACTTCTTTGAGTAAGCTTTCTACCCATCAGGCATTTTCAAGCTCTTCTTGAACTCCAGTCACTTACACTTGTCCTACTACTGTCTAAAATTTCTCATAAATTTTCCTCATTATTTTCCCCCTCAAATTGTGTATTTTCAAATAGTCTGTCCTTGAGCCCACTGATTCTCCCATTTGTTTCTGCTGTTGATGCTTTCTGTCACATTTTTATTCTGTTGGGTGTAATTTCAGCTCAAGGATCTGTTTGATTCTTTAATTGCCTCCATTGCTTTTCATTTCTCTGTTAAAGTATTAGAATGTTTATGTTTTCTCCAAACTCATTAGTTTTATTAAAAGCCACTTTAAATTCTTTGAGTGTCCTCCAATACTGATTAATATTACCTGGTCAGTTTCTGGCCCCTAATTAGGTACAGTCTTGGTTTCCTGAAAGCTCCCAATGCTCGCTGGTATACAACATCTGTACACTGAAAGGTTGGGTATTTATGCCATTCTTTGCAGTCTGACTTTGTAACTGTCTTCCCAGGAATTCTAAGCAGACTAACTTCCTTGAAGTCTATAGTGCCTTCTACAGTCTCAGGACTGGGTGCTGCCTGAATCCAGATTTGTGGAGAAAGTATTGGTATATTGTTTCAGTTCTATAGAACACTCTAAGCTCAGGCATGTTCCAAATATACTTGTGACATGATTGTCCAGAAATAGCCAGGAGAGTAACTAAAAAAAAAATAGCATGTCCCACAGCTATCTATCTGAGTCTCTGAGAAGACCAGACCTAGCCACAGTTACTAGCCTCCAGTCAAGGTCTGCATGATTTGCCTGGCTCTAGGTAGTCACTGTGGATGAACATCCCCACCCCTGGTTTCCTATGTCGTGTCTGTGGCTACCACCATCAATGCTGTCAATCTGTGTCATATCCTGAGCCCATAGGACACAGAGGCATTGATAGCACTAGAGTTAGGACATAAGCCCACACATTAATAAAGTATCTGTTGCTGAGGTAGACTTGTAGCTAAAGAGCACTGAAACCAGACACAAGTAGTACTAACTTAAATATACCATAATGAGGGATGTTAGACAGACAAGTGTTAGGTTTATCATCCCACAACAACTAAGTTCAAGGGCAGAGTCTTTTGTCTACCTGTTCTTCCTCCCTGGTAGTTGGAATATCTGCAGCTGTCTGAGATTGGAGTACTATTAGTGAAGATAGTTTCCTGGCCTCCTACCTGGATACTATCCTGAGTCACATCTGATACAAGTGCACTGAGTTCTAGATTGCAGGTAACATGAGACACACTGAAACTCCAGTCTGTCCTGTCAATGCTCAGGTGAATGCTAACGCCAAACTAGAGCCTCTGTTTGTGAACTCTACCTTGTTTGTGGGCTTCTAGTGGTTGCTGAGAGCTTGGTCTCCTCATGGTGGGCCTAGCATGGGGCTCTAAGCCAAAACTTTTTGCTAGTATTTATATACCCAGCTCCCCAGTATATGGAGTCTTGCTACTTCCCCTGGTGCCTGAAGTTGGAGTAGTATTGGTAGGTGCTATCAGCCACCTAGCCTGACAATTCCAGCAGCTCAAGGTTTGGGGATTGGCTCACATATAGGATCGTAGAGCTTTTCCCAACACTGTGATTCATCGTCGTGAACCTAGTATGAGGCTCCAACTCTAAGGCTTGAACTTAATTCTCTCGGGTCTTCCCAATAGGAGATGTCTCTCTATATACTGGACTTCTTGAAGTTTGGAAAGGATGACATGGACAACTTTTTTTCTTCTTGCCTTCTTCAGTAAGGGTTTTTTATACTGTTACACTAAAAGCAGTCGCTCCCCTCTCCCTGATTTCTTTAGCTCTTGCAAATGCAGTTAGATGGGTGAATAGCTGATCACCAAATGATCTCGCTGGGCTGGTTTTGCAAACCCTTCTCTTTTTATGAGTTTGTTGTTTGGGGTATTGAGGATAATGGAAGGCAAAGCTAGCACATGCTGATGTAGCCCTGTCCATCTGCATCTGTGGCTGTAAAATGAGTATGTCCCTGGATTAAATGCCATGCTTGATGCAGTGTCTACTAAAGGATATATAATTAAAGTGTGCTAATTTGAAGTTTATAGGTATAATATTAAAACTCAGTAGTCAACATAATACATCTTTCAAAATGTTTTGTAAGGCAAAATTAAGTTAAAACAAACAGCAGAGCAACTTGCTGGGATAAAAGGAAGACATGTACTAAAGAGTCCCATGAAATACTAACTCATTTCCTTCTGGAATGAGGCTGACTTAAGCCCTTAGCAGAAGCACTTGATACCCCACCCTCCATGCCCTGCCATCTTTCTTTACCTCCAGGTTGAGGTTAGAATATTTTGTACTATAAGCTACAGAAAACCCTGTTTAAGAAATAAGGAAAGGTATTGAATTAAGTTCCTCTGAGATTGAGGTCCAGAGAGTGAGTCCTCGGGTACAGTTTGGGAATGAGGAGTTCTTTGACTTTTTCCTCTTCTGTGTATCAGTTTCACCTATAAGCTGCATTATGTCATAGTGACAAATGGCTGCCAGCAACTCCAGAGGCTATAGAAGAAAGAAGGAGAGCATTTGTTTTCATGACGTATTTTTTTTTAAATTCTCAGCCTTGCTCTGATGCATCTGTTCCCCACTCCCCACAAGCTAATCAGTGTCAGCAGGCAAATGCCCTTTTTACCAATAATGTTGGCAAAGAGTTAAAGAATTAAAGCAGCCAGAGTTCTTTCCAGGGAGTTGGGTAGGGTAAAATCAATACAACCCAGAAACAGGCTACATACAATGAGGGACCGCACCAGCAAGGATTTAATCACAATGTCTCCATTACTGTGTACTCCAGGTCATCTAAGCTCTCCCTCGTCTCTCTTTAAATAGCCTGAAAGAAGAAGAAGAAGAAAAAGACACTGAAAAGTAAAAGTAAAATAACATAAATTATGTCTTGGGAGCTTATAGAAAAAAAGAAAAGTGAATAGTATTTGATTGATCTGAAAACAGAAAGAAAATGAATAGAATTGGGCTTTGCAAAAAGGTGATAGGATTCTATACAAAGGAACTTCAAAAATGAAGTATGTAGACTATTCACAACCTAAACTTGGGAGAACCTGAGGTGTGAGAGAGAAGTAGGGGGATACCGGTAGGAATAAAGGCATGAACCGCCACACCAGGATTCAAGCTTGACTTGAAAAGAAAATTCTGGCTGGAGAGATGGCTCAGTAGATAAGGGCACTGGCTGCACAAGCCTTGTGACCCAAGTTCAACACCAGAGTCCACATAAAGGTGGTAGAAGAGAACTGATTCCATAAATTGTCTCTACCACATGTGCACCATGGCACATGCAACCGCGCGCGCGTGCGCGCGCACACACGCACACGCACGCGCGCGCGCGCACACACACACACACACACACACACACGCAGACTATGCCCATATATTCATACACACACATATGTACATATACAAAATAATAAAATAAATCATGTTTTCTTAAAATTTAAATGATATTATTAATTGCAAATAAAAAGAAATCACATACCAAAATGACAAGACCTAACAGCTCAATGAACTCCTATCCAGTTACAGTTAGCCATGTGTAGCTTCACATTGGATTTTATGATTTCAAAAAAGGCTAACCATTAGAAGACAAAGGCAGACTGAGTGCAGGTAATGGGCATGAGTTACGAAAGGGGACCTAATGCTGTTTCTCTAGTTTTTAGCTCTGTCACTGAGTTTTCATTTTTGGTGGTGGATAAGTGCATCAAAATACATTCAATAGTGAAAGTATAAACCATATCTTTAAAAAAGTTCACTGTGTGATGTTGAAAACCAAAATAACATTTTAAAATTCCTAGATGAGCCGGGCGGTGGTGGCGCACACCTTTAATCCCAGCACTCGGGAGGCAGAGCCAGGCAGATCTCTGTGAGTTCGAGGCCAGCCTGGGCTACCAAGTGAATTCCAGGAAAGGCGCAAAACTTCACAGAGAAACCCTGTCTCAAAACTCCCCCCCCAAAAAAAAAACTCCTAGTTGAAGAATATACCTGGTAAATACTACTCAAATAAAGCTGATAGAGCTGTGTTGTTAGTGTAAACAAACATCAGTGCCCAAATATTAGATGGTATAGGTATGGTAAGACAAATAAATTTTCAGGATAATGTTGTTTTGAAATTGTATGCATCTGTCATATTCATAATAGAAACTAGAAACAAAAATTGCTACTGGAAATTAATGAATTAAAAAGTCATGTGAGAGCCTTAATGTTCTGTCTTCATAAATAATGGCTCAGCAGGCAAAGTAATTAACAAAATCATAGATTTGATCAACATAATTATTAATCTTGTCCTAACAGATGTATGTCAAACACTACATTAAAAAGCTAAAGAATACATATTTTCAACCACATTTATAACAATCATTAAACCTGAAGACACACTAGCTCACAGGTCTCACCAAATGAATAACAAAATCAAAGTTTCAATTTGAGTTAAAGTGAAATTTTATGAACAATTCTAAACCACTAAATGAATCAGCCATCATTTAAAAGGGGGAGAGTTGACAGAATTAGATTAATTTAAAACATGACTGGACTTAGTTCTAAACACTTGATTGTGTTGGGGGTTCAGGATCTTTCTTTCACAATCAAAGGAGTCTCCCAGGTCCCCAGTTACTTGATGAGCTACTGAGATTAACGTCCATCAGGTAATGCAAGAGTCATGTACTCTTCCAGAATGTGGAAGAGAGCTGTCCTTTATGATACCCATCATTAGATCTATGGAGCTGATATAAACAATTTGTAGAAGAAAATCTAAGGCCTAGTTACTAAGGAGACTAGCCTTAAAAGTATTACAGAACACAGGTAGCTGACATGATCCAGCAGTTTCAAAGCCTCTGTCAAGGGCCAAGGCCAAGGCCTGTCTTAACCAAAAATAGCTACCCAGAGACTTCATTTCTGGACATCCTGTGTTTACAGAGATAGTGGAAGGAAGAGTAGACAGAGGTGCCAAATCCCCCTGCTTCACATGTGTGCATGAACACACACACACACACACACACACACACACACACACACACACACACACAATCAAAAACTAAGGAGGTACAGCACTAGTGCTACAGCTTAGATCATTTTAGATTCCACAGCTCTCTCCTGAGGACAACCAGACAGGAAACCTCATATATCAAGAGAACCCAAGGAAAAACAAGGTATTGACCCATGACCTCTTGTAGGGAAGATGGGATGTATGTAGAGATAATCATGGGCAGTGCACCTCCCAGCCTCCCACCCCCACTCTTTAGAAGGATCACAAGCTGTTTTTCTAAGACACAAAGAAGTAGAGTCCAGACCTTTGCCCTTTGTGGGGAATGTCAGGATGCAGCCTTGCCCTTACATATGCAATTTAGGAAAAGAGATAAGTTTTGGTCATAATCATTTAAATGAACAGTAATAACAATAAAAAGCACTTAAATTAGTATGTACTGTTGAGTAAGGGTCCCAGAAGATATCCTCAGGATGAAGAATAGTTTCACATTTTGTGAACTTTTCCATTGGCCTGGGTCTTTCTTAAAACCTCCAAATCTTGCCAGATTTATGCATAAACAAGTATGCCAGATCAGCTGGCTTCAGGAGGGAAAAAAAAGATCTTGCAAGATCCAAAGTAAACTGTCATTTATAAATGGGCCACTAACACACACAAACAGGCCAAGAGTCTAAAAAGTATTTAGATAATCAGAATTAAAATGCAGATTATAGACTTACCTAAAGTATTTGGAACTTGAAGTATTGTGGATTTTTGATGTTTTTGGATTTGGGAGTATTAACGCATAGTGGAATGTATATGTCATGGATTACAAGTCTACTTACAAAGTTGTTTTGAAGATACCTTATGTGTATAGCCTGGTGATAATTCTATAAAATAGCTCTAGTAATTTTGTGTATTGAATGTTTTCTATATTGAAGCTATGGGGGTTGGAAGGCCCTCCCTCCTCAAGGATGCTGAATGAGATGTGGGTAGTGCATTTACTTTCTGACTGTCACCAATCAGAAGAGGTCAGGCACCATGTTGGTTCTCAAAAAGTTTTGGATTTTGGAGCATTTTGATGCTATATTTTTAGGATAATGATGCTCAAACTGAGTAAAGGAA
This sequence comes from Peromyscus leucopus, assembly GCF_004664715.2. Taxonomy (NCBI): domain Eukaryota; kingdom Metazoa; phylum Chordata; class Mammalia; order Rodentia; family Cricetidae; genus Peromyscus; species Peromyscus leucopus. The sequence goes on from NC_051063.1 coordinate 9,059,897, forward strand.
GAAATAACCTTTTCAGCCTCATTGTTTTTCCTTCTTAGTGTCAGCAGTGACAAGACAGAGACACAGCTTCACACTGTTACACTCAACAGAATGAGGAGTCCCCTTAGTGTTCCAGTAGCCAGAACTGGAGCAAACCCAGGATTCCTGGTTTTTAATGAAGAAAAAATTTTTGTGATGCTAAAGACACGGCACCATGGTTAAGTGCACTTGCTGCTCTTCCTGAGGATCATAGTTTGTTTTCCAGCACCCATGTTGTTCCAGCACCCATGCAGTTCATAACCACCTGTAACCCCAGCTCAAAGGGGTATATTGCCCTTTTTTAGCCTCTCTTTAGGCATCTGTCTTCACATGCACATTCCTCCACACAAACACAAACATATAATTAAAATATAAAGTGAATCTTTAAAATCAATAATTTCAGACTAGTCAGTATTGAGCAGAGTTGGAGTTTCTTATTAATATAGACTGTGTTGGGAGGCCCTGCTGGCCAGAGGTTGCAGTCTATTATGGCCTGGCAGCTTACTCCGAGCTCAGCAAAATGAAAGACTCCCTTCCCAGAAAGGCATCTTGCTCTCTACCTGCCCTTATTTGAGGGATGTCTCTAGGCGAGGATGCCTGACTTATCTCAAGGATGACCCTTGACATAGTTCCCTGAAAATGTTCTTCCCCTGCTGACCACATGATAATTAAGTAACATGCTCTAGCTATTTTCATAGGGCTGCTGAGGACAATTTCAAGAGCCATGCATATTGCCTGCCTGAGTTAAGTTTCTGTTGTCCAGTATTGAGCCCCTAATCAGAAACTGTTGACATGCCTGGACAAGTCCTGAGTTATTAGAAAATAACTTAACACTTCCTTTTCTTTCTGCTACAGTGACCACTAGTAACAATGTTTTGTGGTTAGGTTGCTTGGTTGGGTTGCTTGGCAACTCAACAGTCCCCTGATCTTTTCCCAAAGAAAGTTTCCTGGTCTGTTTACTATAAAACCCACCTGAGAAAAATAAAATTTTGCAGCTTGATCAGAATACTGTCTTGCTGTCAATTCTTTGTGTCTCTTGTCCCTTCATTCGCCATTCCCCCTTCTAGGGTCTCTGCTGAAGATCCCGCTGGCCGGGACATAGGGCCATGCTGCCACTAACCCATTATGATAGGAGCTTGCTGTTTAATATAAATTAGATGGTTCCCTAGCTACCATTCCCAATCCTATATATTCCCTATACTCTAAAATAAAGTTGAGTTGTCTCACTGAAGTCGTCTCCTGGAGGACTATTTCTATTGTATCCACAGCCATCTGAACCCTGTTCCCTGCTTCTGCTCCCTCCAACCTCATGGACCAGTGGCCAATAATCCCTGAGGAAGAAGGAGAACCACAAGATCTTAAGTATGAGGTTAGGAAATAATCATTCAGAGATAAAGCAAGACAAATAACCAATTGTGGATATGGGCTCCTTAAATCTTAATTAAGTGTCTTATCATTAGCTAAATGGAATGTTTAATATTGATTATCAACTTGATAGGATCTAGAGTCATTGAAGAGACAAGCCTCTAGGTATGTCTATGTCTATGTAGAATCATCTAGATTAGGTTAATTGATGTGGAAAGACCCAGCTGGACTTTGGGTGATACAGTTCCATGAGCCTGAGTCCTACTGAATAAAAAGGAGAAAGTGAGCTGAGCAGAAATAATCATCTCTTTGTACTTATATCTGTGGACACATTTTCTCTCTCTCTCTCTCTCTCTCTCTCTCTCTCTCTCTCTCTCTCTCTCTCTCATTATAAATGAAACTCTCTCTCTTATTTAAATGAAACTGTAGGGTGGCTCTAGAAATGCTTTGAATGGGATTGTGATTTGATAGGGTAAAATCATGAGTTGCCTCCTCTAGTTCCTGCTTCTATGACTTCCCCTTAGGCTGCGAGCCAAAATAAACCATTCCTTCTTGCTCAGTTGATTTGTCAAACATTTTCACATAGCAATGACATTAGTAACTGCTACCCCATATGCATTTTGGTTGCTTTCAATTGTTATTTCAAAAGTTTGCTAAGAAACCTGTTTGTTTATTTCACATTCTCTCTCTCTCTCTCTCTCTCTCTCTCTCTCTCTCTCTCTCTCTCTCTCTCTCTCTCTAATAAATGAAATTATAGGGTGGCTCTAGAAATTCCTTGGATGTGATTGTGATTTGATAGGCTAAAATCATGAGCCATGGGAGTTCCATAAAGAGTTTAATAATAGTTCTTTCTTATAAATACTGTTTCAGATAAAAATCCTAAGATGTTTTAGGTTTGTATCCAGGAAGGAGATTAGATCTTAAGTTGTTGTTAGATGTGCAGAGATTCTTACTTCTCTACTGGCAAGAAGCTCCCACCAGACTCCAGGACAAAGAGTTCCTTTTCTTTACTGTGTTTCATAATTTCCCCATCTTTTTATCCTGCCTCATTAATAGTCAAAGACAAGTTCATATATTGAGTATGAAATATAAATGATCCTTCACTAATAGAGAAAATGCATTACAAATGTTTCACGATCTCATATTGTCCTGAGCTGTGAGATCCTAAGGCTTCCCCAAAGTCCCCCTTTCTAGGATGTGTCCAATCCAGGAGGAGGCAGACTACTCCTGCCTTAACTCATCCTACCTTGATAGTCCCTGAAGAGCATCACCTAGGTAATAGGATCTTAAAAGAAGGTAGACATTTAACTCCAGTTTTATGAAAAGCCAATCTATCCTTTCTGAAATATTACCTATGTTATCAAATTATTGTTGGGAGAAATGTGGCCTTCTGATGCTTTGACCGGGGATGGTTAGAGCAGAGCAGAGACCCATGTGAGCCGTTTCACATGACTTGGTGTGCTGCCAGTGTTTGTGGGAGTCAGATTTAATTTTAGTGACACTATGAAATGTAGTGTGCTGTGCATAAAATATTAATGTAGTGCATAATTGGGTAGCGCAAAGTAACGGAGTCTGTGCGCACTGACAAACACTGCCGGTGAAATGCTCTGTCATTTATAGACTTCCTCCCCCATATGCAAATTAACATATCTATTCTAACTCCATCTTTGCTCCAGCTTCCTCTGTTTCCCTCACACATTAGAAGGGCCCAAGCAGTGTGAAAGTACAAGCCTTCTAGATCAGATAATACGGGAGTGGATCTCACAACAGAGAAGCCCACAGTTTCCACTGAGATAAAGCAAGAAAGCTTTCCGTATGGCTTTTTCATCACAGGTGGGCAAAAGATGCCTGCCCTGGCACCTGATCCATGTGGAGTACATACAAGACTTCCAAATTTTGCTGATAATTACTTTGCGTGGCCAGAAGAGAGCCTGCCCATAAATACGGTAGTAGCAAGAAATTTTTAGTAGGTATATTTTGCAACCCACTTCCATCCAATCTAAGGAAGCCTAGAAGGGGACTTATTTCCACAACATGTAAATCCTCACAAAGCAATGCACTGTGAGAGGAAAAGATGATTTCCAAGACTTTCCACTAAGGATGATGTGGGATGACTCATCCCTAACGGGCTTAAGGGCCAGATAGCCCAAACAAGTAAAAAAGGTACTTTCTGAGAGCCAACCTGGGGTGTAATGGTCTTAGCAACAGCAGCTGAAACACGATCTGAGATAACCCAGACCAATAAGATACAGCATGTAACACCAGCAGATGTATATTCATCAGACCTTCCCCCAGGGTCGGGTGGAGGGTATATAAGGCCTGCCTCTTCCTGAATAAACTGAGCTTGTTGTTTCGACATTCTCCTGGAGTCTGTGTGGTTTGACTCTGGGCCTACTTGGCCCCCACCCCCAAAGGGAACAACAGCAAGTACCCTGCTGCAGAATGATACTCTTCTTGTAGGAATAAAGTGTTCCCATTTACTTCTGGCTGTTTTAAAGCTTATCTTTGTTTCTGTTTTCTGTTCTAATGTTTCTGATATCCTCCTTACTTGGAACTGTATGTTAATGTCCCCATGCTGGAAAGACATCAGGACATATAAATCTCCCCAACTGCCTGATACACTCCTTGGACAAGCTTTTTGGTATTTTCTATCACTGTGTATGAAAAAGAAGGGTGTGGGGAAGTCAAATTCTTAGAAGCAGATGCCATGAGGCTCGTTATCCCTTTATAACCTGTATGGTTCCATCATAAATCTGAAAGTTGTGTAAGTCTTCAGAGGCAACATAAGACAAAGCATGGGTTCTAGACTCACAATAGCATTAGCTATACAACCAGTTTGTGTATACTTCAGGGCTGCCAAAAAATAATGTGGGTACTGAGGGACTACAAAACAAACAAAAACAAAACAAAACAAAAAAACCCACAACAAGGACAACAAAAACCCACCTGTATTTTCTTGAGTTTTCCAAAGAGATGTTTTAAACTTCTATCTTCAGGGCTCCTACACATCTGAAACCCATTTCTTCTCAGCAGAGACCTGATTCTAAAGTCGTAGGGAAGATAATAACCCCCCCCCAACACACACACACACTGCTTCCTCTAGTTCCTCACAAACTCACTAATGTGGACACCCATCCTATGTCCTGCTTCCCTGTCCCAAAGGAAAAAGCTTTGACTTCTCATCTGCCTTTGGTTAAATGCTTCACTTCATCTCTAGTGTTCATTTCCATCAGCATCTGAGCCCTTCTTCCACAGAGCCCTTCCTCCACAGAGCCCTTCCTCCACAGATCCCTTCCTCCACAGATCCTTTCCTCCACAGATCCCTCCCTCCACAGATCCCTTCCTCCACAGATCCCTTCCTCCACAGATCCCTTCCTCCACAGATCCCTTCCTCCACAGATCCCTTCCTCCACAGAGTCCTTCCTTCACACCCTCCTGTTGCTGGAGGGCTTCTCTCCAGGTTCCCCAAGCCCCGCAGTCCCACAATCCAATTATAAAATAATCACTCAGACGCTTATATCACTTATAAACTGTATGGCCATGGCAGGCTTCTTGTTAACTGTTCTTTTATCTTAAATTAACCCATTTTTATAAATCTATACCTTGCCACGTGGCTGGTGGCTTACCGGCGTCTTCATATGCTGCTTCTCCTGGCGGTGGCTGCAGTGTCTCTCCCCTCAGCCTTCCGCTTCCCAGAATTCTCCTCTCTCCTTGTCCCACCTACTTCCTGCCTGGAAACCTACTTCCTGCCTGGTCACTGGCCATCAGTGTTTTATTTATGTAGAGCAATATCCACAGCACCCTCCTTTACTAATTTTTAATATTTCCTCCTTCAAGTATTAATACATTACTATTAAAACATAAGCACCATCTAGTTTCTTGCTTCTTTATTAAAACATGCCCATATAAAACATAATCACTACTTGAATGGATTATAGATGAGAGACTCTTGTTTCCTGATTTTCACTTTTTTCCTAACCCAGGCTATAGCCAATTATAGCCTGATGACATAATTCAACCTATGCCTGAATATTTTTTAAATAAAGTTATATTAGACTATAGCCATCTCTAATCATCTAAGAATTACATGTAGCTGTTTTGTGTCACAATGATAGTAGCAAAACAGAGTAGTTAAGAAAGCAACCATGTGGCTCACAGGATGAAATATTTACTACATCATCTGTTATAGGAAAAGTTGACCATACTCTGCTGCCATGCATCCTCTGTCCTTTCTAAAATGGACATAATTCACTCCTTTACCCCAAATGTCTTTCCAGTGTTTAGAAGGTGAACATCCAACTTCTTAGACATCAATTAGGTTGATTCCACTTGTGACCTCCACTTTCCTTCCCTGTGTTGTCTCTCTCTCTCACTGTCTTCTGATAAGTCTCATTCTCTGGCCTCCTTTGGATGTGTTACACAGAATAATCCACACCTCTAGGACCTAAGA